>NC_140007.1:39266637-39601665 GCF_964263955.1 Coregonus lavaretus
CCTCAGCCTCAGCCTCAGCTTCAGCCTCAGCTTCAGCTTCAGCCTCACTCACATGTTCTTCTCTTCTATACAAACCACCTCTGCCGGATCTTTCCATATCTCTCTCACACTCTTGCTCTCTCTCTCTCTATAGCTCTCTTTTCTCTCTCTGTCTCCATCTCTCTCACTTCTCCTATCTATTTGATCTCTAGTCTATCTATCTATCTATCTATCTATCTATCTATCTATCTATCTATCTAGTCGATCTATCTAGTCTATCTATCTATCTATCTATCTATTCTATCTATCTAACTATCTCTCTCTCTCTCTCTCTCTCTCTCTCTCTCTCTCTCTCTCTCTCTCTCTCTCTCTCTCTCTCTGTCTCTCTCTTCTCTCTCTCTCTCTCTCTCTCTCTCTCTCTCTCTCTCTCTCTCTCTCTCTCTCTCTCCTCTCATCTCTCTCTCTCTTCTCTCTCTCTCTCTCTCTCTCTCTCTCTCTACTCTCTCTCTCTCTCTCTCTCTCTCTCTCTCTCTCTCTCTCTTTGTGCATCCACTCTTCTCAGCATCCACATTAGTAACCACCAGCAGAGTAAAAAACAGAGAGAGGACGATAGAAGAAGCACTGTTCCGGACTCCAGGAATGGCCCCTAAAAGAGAACCGTCCATTAAGAAGTCTCCATCGCCTGTAGCCCAGCAGCCCAGACTGGGGCCTCCATTCCCCTGCCTGCCCTCAGCTAACCCTGCCCAGCCAAGGTCAGCTCCAGAGCAGAAACCCAGGATGCTGCGACCCTCTGACTCTCCATTTGACCCCAGCACCATGGAGGTGAGTGGAGGTGCTTGCCACACAGCACCCAACTCTCTCTCTCTGTGTGTGTGTGTGTGTGTGTGTGTGTGTGTGTGTGTGTGTGTGCGTGTGTGTGTGCAGCATTGGCAGGGCTAATGTGGGACGCAGGCTTAAAAAATACAAGACAGAATGACTAATATGGCTTTATTAGGGTGTGCTGAAAATGCTCCCATCTTATAATAGACTGAAAAGCAGGCAAAGTGATAGCCTGTATCTTGAGATGCAAACAATCAATCCATTTTGAAAATATGCACTTTATTACTATTGTTTTGTCATAGGAAATTTTTAAGCTACAAAGCATCTCAAATCATGTTTCTCAATATTATGATGTGCTTACAAAACGGATGACACAAATCCTCTTTCAAATCCTCTTCCTATTGTTTTATCAGAGACTAATAGGAACCAAAATTACCAGTATCATTCTGGGATAAAGGTGAGTTGAAAACTAGGGCACCGCTATAGAAGCTGTCTGTGACTGACTGACCTCCTCTGGGAGGAGGGAGTGTGCTCATTTCTCTACAGGAGACGTTCAGATTGAACCTTCCGCATTTTCATATGTATATCCTGAGAGGAAGATTATAAAAAGGTTTGGTTAGAAATGTAAAATCACAGATTGGTAGGGCTATATTTAGTCACCCACATTAGCACTGTCACTCTGTTGTGAAACGTCCATAGCTTCGCTCTCATCAATGCTACTTACTTTGCTATAGAATTAGTCAGTGCTTGACTTGGACTGAAACTGGTGCCGGTACTCATTTTGTTTATATTTAGGTACAGGAGCTCCACTACTTTTGAGCTAATATTCTATTAGAGGAAAATGAGCTCAAGCAGCAGAAAATGTGAGGTGCCAGTACTCAGCTCCGGTGAGATTCGGCCAAGTCATCCACTGGAATTAGTGTTCTGCCTGCATGTGTCTGTGTTGGGAGAGTTTATAAAGGGGTCAATAAACCCCTAGACTATATACACCCCTTGGCACTTCGTCCTCATTGATCAAAGAACTAGACAGGTTGTGGCCCATATATCTGTTCGACTAGGTATGCAACTCAATGAGATAATCGCTGGACCTAAGGAATCCAACACCATTTTTGTCACAGGCCAAAATTAAACACAACTGTAGTGTAGCTTGGCCTATAACAGTTTCCAACAGTGTTACCATGGACAGGGGCCAGGGCACGGGCCACTGCTACCCTGCCCTGTCCATGGTTATGCGTACTGCGCAGATGCAGAAAAGAGCTATGACGCGCAAGTAAACACTTCTGGGGCTGTGCTAGTACTATGGTGCTTTCAAGACAACTGGGAACTCGGATAAATCAGATGTAAAATCATGACGTCAGTGATCTTCAGGACGGAAAGTGGGAGCGCTAGAAAGAGGCCCGAGTTCCTGACTAGGAAATCCCGAGTTAGATGACCAGTCTAAACGATTTTTCCCAGTCCAATATCGTTTGTTTCCGAGTTCACAGTTGTCATGAATGCACATGAAGTCGGAATTCAGAGATCTCCGAGTTCCCAGTTGTTTTTAACGCGGCATTAGTTGGGCTTTCCCTCACCTCCGACCAGATTCATTCCTCCACCTCCCGGTATCTTCGACACAGCCACAGATATGGTGGGTTCTTCAATAACCTGGATTAAATAGATAGCTATCTAGCTTGCTACTCGAAATGGTATTCTTATATGGGAATTGTGTGTCGAACTAGATAACAGGTTGTTAACTTTACTTGCTAGCTAGCCAGTTTGCTTGAGCAGAGCCAGCTAGCAAGTTATCGTAGCTAGATAACGTTAGTTGCTTAACAGTACTCGCCAGTACTGTATAGTAGCAACCCTAACTCCTTGATATACGTTGTCATACCAGTAACTATATTTGCCACTGTCTCCAAATGTCGCCCGGATGTTAGTCTTTTTCTTACTGACTAGTAACTAGTTCCTAGCTAGGTAAGGTGATAGAAAGTTGTCTGGCTAGTTAGCTAACATTAGTTAGCTGGGTTAACTAGCCAGCCACTGCCTGGTCCTTGCCCACAGGGTTTAACAACATCATAGCTAACTTAATCTTTCTTTGAACAGTCCGACTTCTCAGAAGATCAAATCATGGGTGAGTTACAAACTAGTTAACTAGATTAGCTAGCTAACTACTGTAGCTAGTTAATTTCCAAAAACGTTAACTATACCAACTCTTGCATGCTGCGGTCCTCAACTCAGAGACCGATGCAACTTTCCTTTTCTTCCTTGCTCGTCTGACGTTTTCCTTTTCTAGTTATCATACGCTTTATGCTTTGTCTGTCATTCCTCTATAGTAGCAAAATTACCACTCTTTTCTTTTTGTCCTTGCTTTTTTCTCACTCCATATGCAACTGGTTGTTCTTTCCAGATTGAGTTTAACCTGGATCAAATACACGGTGAGTTATTGGTGAAGGACCCTAACATTTGGCCCTTGAGTCTGGGACCTTAATTAACAGTGTTGAAAGGCATGTTGTTGGTCTGATACGGTTTCGATAGGCACACCATGGATGTTAGCCTACAAGTACAGTGTCACTGGTATATTTCATGACACTCAGTGAGCATAACCTATTATTTTAGCCCATTGTGTCATGTCTATTTCCTGTTTTTACTGTCAATAGTTGGGATTAAACTAGCTATAAACAGACTTTCTATCTATGTTAGTAAGCTCAGGTCTAGTATGTGAGGTAGTAATCGGCTCCTCGTGTGTGTTGGTGCATTTCTATAGACAGAGAATCCACCTTTTGCATACCATATGCAAGTTTATTTTTTATTTTTTTCGTTTTTTTTTTCACCTTTATTTAACCAGGTAAGCCAGTTGAGAACAGGTTCTCATTTACAACTGCGACCTGGCCAAGATAAAGCAAAGATACAATTAGGCTAGTTAGTAGTGTGTTTGCATCAAACTGCATGCATTCCCAATTGTCCCATTCCCATGTACCATAAAAGTTTCCATGCGATCTAAACTAGCTTGTCATCTCCCCTGGAGAGTTCCCTTTCCTTTTGTGGAGTTAGAAACAGACTAGTAGATTGGTCTTCTCTGCTCCCTGGCTTGTTTAATCATTGTTGGCATAATACAGCTCTCCCTCCCACTCTCCTCCACTACCTTATATGGTGTTGGGAAATGGAACTCAGCGGGCCAGGAGTGAAGAGGGAGGCACATTCCTGAGAACAGGAAAAAGTTCCACAACAGACTAGTGTTGTCTGCCTACTAGAGTTCCGAAGGGATATCCCATAGACCTACTCTGAAGGGTTGCGATCAATCCATTTAAATTCAGTTCATTTGGGAAATAGGCTATATTGAAATGTATCACTTTTTTAAAGGGTGCCATTTAAGGTGTCAACCCCCCCCCCCCCCAGCTAGTCCCTGAACTCAATTAAACTAAACAATAGACCCAATTATCCTGGGTAGACACGTTCAGTGAGATGCCACAGCAGTGTGTGTGCTAGCTAAGCAGTTATTTTAGCAAAAAATATGTGACGTGATACACATTATCAGTTGTTGGGCTATAGACTGACTGGTGCTAATTTTTTTCCCAGCAGTTTCTAGCATGTTTGCATTTTCCCCCCTCTTTTTATTTTTTTTTCCCCTCCTAGCATGTAACATCTTTTACACACTCACTCATTTCGTTTCCCCTCCAATCCTCACCTCACTCTCATTGGAGAAGAGGATCCAATGACCCTCCATTGGCCTTCCTCCAATGAGCTGTGAGAGGGAGGTGAGGCATTGAGGAAAAAGGATGGTCAGACAGACAGTCACCCGTCCCTCTCTCTCCCTCCTCCAGAGTTTAAGGAGGCCTTCCTCCTCTTCGACAGAACCGGGGATGGGAAGATCAGCTACAGTCAGTGTGGTGATGTCATGAGGGCGTTGGGACAGAACCCTGTCAACGCTGAGGTCCTCAAGGTCCTGGGCAACCCCAAGGCTGAAGGTGAGGATGAGATACAATTAGGCTTGGGAGGTAGACCGTGGACCGTTGAAACTATTTATTTGAAGTTTTTCAAAGCATTTAAATATTTGTAGCTAATTTTTAAGTAAATACCTGCAGTTAGGAGATAAAGCAGATTGCTTTCTCCATTTCCCCGTCACATTATTTTACCTTATGAAGCTTACCATAGTTCCCCAGAACAGTTGAGCCAGTCACGTGTTTGTTTGTAAATAGCACAACGGGAGAAAGCGGTGGCAGGTAAGTCCAGTCAAGGGTCGCTTTTATATTGAAAGTCAAGTGTTTTTTTAGCTTCAATAGAGTGATCAGGGACGTATAACTATAGTTTTCCTTCACAGAAAATACATCAGTGCAACACATTTGGCAGAAAATATCTTAATTGTCATCAGATTACAACAGAAGTGCAACGCTATTTGGCTAGCACGTAAATGAGCTTACAATGAAAAAGCAAGGTATTTCTTTGCAAAAACGATGCATTGCCATAATATTTCTAATGTGTATCTTAGAAACTACAACTACATTTCTTAAGGTTTTGCTTAAAGTTCATCTTGCATTTTACTGGAGAAAAGTAGAATGCCCTTTGGTAAATTCTCATCCAAGTGGAGAAGTGCAACTGAAGCACAAAATGTGTCTGATGCCGAGCAGAAATTACAATAAGCATTTTACATCTACAAAACGCAGCAAGATATTTCTTATGTGTCGTATCTTTTTCCCCTGTGAAAAACGAAGAATTCTGCATTAACGCGACCTCTAAATTGAACTTGCTAGTTATCTAAGTAAGTGACTGAATTAATAAGGTGACAGGGCAACATATTGTGTTAAATTTCTGCTGTGTTTGAGAAGTCAAAGCCCTTTGGATTATTTATCTATACAGCTGCCACTGCAGCTTGATTTCCTTGCATTTTTTTCTCCTCTGTTCTCAGTGCAGACGGGCCCGTTGCCCTAGCGACTCCAGACTCCACACAGACACAGCGTGTACACATGCTGCACCAGAACCCGTACTGTTCTTTCCTCAGACAAGCATGTGTCAGAACCTTGTTCATTTGCACAATGGCTCTCATTCACATTGCTTGTAATTGTCCAGAATCACCAAACATGACATTCGGTAGCTCCTACCTACAGTGGGGAGAACAAGTATTTGATACACTGCCGATTTTGCAGGTTTTCCTACTTACAAAGCATGTAGAGGTCTGTCATTTTTATCATAGGTACACTTCAACTGTGAGAGACGGAATCTAAAACAAAAATCCAGAAAATCACATTGTATGATTTTTAAGTAATTAATTAGCATGTTATTGCATGACATACAGTGAGGGGAAAAAAGTATTTGATCCTCTGCTGATTTTGTACGTTTGCCCACTGACAAAGACATGATCAGTCTATAATTTTAATGGTAGGTTTATTTGAACAGTGAGAGACAGAATAACAACAAAAAAATCCAGAAAAACCCATGTCAAAAATGTCATGAATTGATTTGCATTTTAATGAGGGGAAATAAGTATTTGACCCCTCTGCAAACATGACTTAGTGGTAAAACCATTGTTGGCAATCACAGAGGTCAGACGTTTCTTGTAGTTGGTCACCATGTTTGCACACATCTCAGGAGGGATTTTGTCCCACTCCTCTTTGCAGATCTTCTCCAAGTCATTAAGGTTTCGAGGCTGACGTTTGGCAACTCGAACCTTCAGCTCCCTCCACAGATTTACTATGGGATTAAGGTCTGGAGACTGGCTAGGCCACTCCAGGACCTTAATGTGCTTCTTCCTTTGTTGCCTTGGCCGTGTGTTTTGGGTCATTGTCATGCTGGAATACCCATCCACGACCCATTTTCAATGCCCTGGCTGAGGGAAGGAGGTTCTCACCCAAGATTTGACGGTACATGGCCCCGTCCATCGTCCCTTTGATGCGGTGAAGTTGTCCTGTCCCCTTAGCAGAAAAACACCCCCAAAGCATAATGTTTCCACCTCCATGTTTGATGGTGGGGGTGGTGTTCTTGGGGTCATAGGCAGCATTCCTCCTCCTCCAAACACGGCGAGTTGAGTTGATGCCAAAGACCTCGATTTTGGTCTCATCTGACCACAACACTTTCACCCAGTTCTCCTCTGAATCATTCAGATGTTCATTGGCAAACTTTAGACAGGCCTGTATATGTGCTTTCTTGAGCAGGGGGACCTTGCGGGCGCTGCAGGATGTCAGTCCTTCACGACCTAGTGTGTTACCAATTGTTTTCTTGGTGACTATGGTCCCAGCTGCCTTGAGATCATTGACAAGATCCTCCCGTGTAGTTCTGGGCTGATTCCTCACCGTTCTCATGATCATTGCAACTCCACGAGGTGAGATCTTGCATGGAGCCCCAGGCCGAGGGAGATTGACAGTTCTTTTGTGTTTCTTCCATTTGCGAATAATCGCACCAACTGTTATCACCTTCTCACCAAGCTGCTTGGCGATGGTCTTGTAACCCATTCCAGCCTTGTGTAGGTCTACAATCTTGTCCCTGACATCTTTGGAGAGCTCTTTGGTCTTGGCCATAGTGGAGAGTTTGGAATCTGATTGATTGCTTCTGTGGACAGGTGTCTTTTTATACAGGTAACAAGCTGAGATTAGGAGCACTCCCTTTAAGAGTGTGCTCCTAATCTCAGCTTGTTACCTGTATAAAAGACACATGGGAGCCAGAAATCTTTCTGATTGAAAGGGGTCAAATACTTATTTCCCTCATTAAAATGCAAATCAATTTATAACATTTTTGACATGTGTTTTTCTGGATTTTGTTGTTGTTATTTTGTCTCTCACTGTTCAATTAAACCTACCATAAAATTATAGACTGATCATTTCTTTGTCAGTGGGAAAATGTAAAAAATCAGCAGGGGATCAAATACTTTTTTCCCTCACTGTAAGTGTTTGATCACCTACCAACCAGTAAGAATTCCGGCTCTCACAGACCTGTTAGTTTTTCTTTAATAATAATAATAATATGCCATTTAGCAGACGCTTTTATCCAAAGCGACTTACAGTCATGCGTGCATACATTTTTGTGTATGGGTGGTCCCGGGGATCGAACCCACTACCTTGGCGTACAACCTCCTTCCCTCAGTAAGAGCATTGAAGATGGGTCGTGGCTGGGTCTTCCAGCATGACAACGACCCGAAACACACAGCCAAGGCAACTAAGGAGTGGCTCCGTAAGAAGCATCTCAAGGTCCTGGAGTGGCCTAGCCAGTCTCCAGACCTGAACCCAATAGAAAATCTTTGGAGGGAGCTGAAAGTCCGTATTGCCCAGTGACAGCCCCGAAACCTGAAGGATCTGGAGAAGGTCTGTATGGAGGAGTGGGCCAAAATCCCTGCTGCAGTGTGTGCAAACCTGGTCAAGACCTACAGGAAACGTATGATCTCTGTAATTGCAAACAAAGGTTTCTGTACCAAATATTAAGTTCTGCTTTTCTGATGTATCAAATACTTATGTCATGCAATAAAATGCAAATTAATTACTTAAAAATCATACAATGTGATTTTCTGGATTTTTGTTTTAGATTCCGTCTCTCACAGTTGAAGTGTACCTATGATAAAAATTACAGACCTCTACATGCTTTAAGTAGGAAAACCTGCAAAATCGGCAGTGTATCAAATACTTGTTCTCCCCACTGTATATACAGCTGTGGAAAAAATTAAGAGACCACTGCAAAATTTTCTTAAATCAGCATCTCTACATGTATGACATCCATTCCATTCCAGTGTCTGTTGAATTCCAACACAGGCACACCTCATTCTCCTGAATTAGGTACCGATTAGGCGATCACATGAACCAAATCTTATTTAACGAGAAAAAGTATAAAAACCACTGCTGTGGTCCTCACTATCCTCTTGCAATAGGACCAGCTGGATGGCATAAACAGTGCTAAAAGTACCTCAAAAGTAATATTAATTTTTAAAAAATACTATTGACCAAGCCAAAAGAGTTGAAAAGGAAAGTTTTGAGTGAGGAAAGGAAGGGTTCAATTCTGGCTTTACTGGCAGAGGGATACAGTGAGCGTCAGGTTGCTTCCATCCTTAAAATTTCAAAGACGGCGCTTCATAAGAACAAGGTCAAACAGCAGACATTGGGGACAACAAAGCTACAGACCGGCAGACGGCGAAAACGACACTCTACTGACCGGGATAACTGCCAACTAATTCGAATGTCACTCAACAACCGTAGGATGACATCAAGTGACCTACAAAAAGAATGGCAAACGGCAGCTGGGGTGAAGTGCACGGCGAGGACGGTTCGAAACAGGCTCCTAGGGGCAGGACTGAAGTCGTGCAAAGCTAGAAAAAAGCCCTTCATCAATGAGAAGCAAAGAAGAGCCAGGCTGAGGTTTGCAACAGACCATAAGGATTGGACCGTAGAGGACTGGAGTAAGGTCATCTTCTCTGAGTCCAATTTTCAGCTTTGCCCAACACCTGGTCGTCTAATGGTTAGACTGAGACCTGGAGAGGCCTACAAGCCACAGTGTCTCGCACCCACTGTGATATTTTGTGGAGGATCTGTGATGAACTGGGGGTGCTTCAGCAAGGCTGGAATCGGGCAGATTTGTCTTTGTGAAGGACGCATGAATCAAGCCATGTATAAGGTTGTCCTGGAAGAAAACTTGCTTCCTTTTGCTCTGACATTGTTCCCCAACTCTGAGGATTGGTTTTTCCAGCAGGACAATGCGCCATGCCACACAGCCAGGTCAATCAAGGTGTGGATGGAGGACCACCAGATCAAGACCCTGTCATGGCCAGCCCAATCTCCAGACCTGAACCCCATTGAAAACTTCTGGAATGTGATCAAGAGGAAGATGGATGGTCACAAGCCATCAAACAAAGCAGAGCTGCTTGAGTTTTGGCGCCAGGAGGAGCATAAAGTCACCCAACATCAATATGAAAGACTGGTGGAGAGCATGCCAAGACACATGAAAGCTGTGATTGAAAATCAGGGTTATTCCACCAAATATTGATTTCTGAACTCTTCCTAAGTTAAAACATTACTATTGTGTTGTTTAAAAATGAACATGAACTTATTTTCTTTGCATTATTCGAGGTCTGACAACACTGCATCTTTTTTGTTATTTTGACCAGTTGTCATTTTCTGCAAATAAATGCTCTAAATAACAATATTTTTATTTGGAATTTGGGATAAATGTTGTCAGTAGTTTATAGAATAAAACAAAAATGTTATTTTTACCCAAACACATACCTATAAATAGTAAAATCAGAGAAACTGATAATTTTGCAGTGGTTTCTTAATTTTTTCCGCAGCTGTATGTATGTATAACTTTATGAGCTGGATTGCCTGTTTTTGCTAATCTTTTATTTTCATTTGCTCTCGTTAGCATATTTAGCTAGCAGCCTCCATGGAAATGTGCTATTACTTGTGCTAATTGTTAGCGTTGGTATTTCTGTATTTTCTGTAGATGTTATAACCGTGTATTGCTACCACTGTATCATCAAAGGTATTATCTAAGTTAGTTTCAGAGATAGTCAGAATATAAATGTAATCTGTTACTAGCAAGTTACTAATTTCATGAACCTTGTTTCTTAATCTATATATGTTAACGTGGGCTATTTTTAGCAAATTTCTGGGATGCTTAATTGTTTTCATTGCTTTACTGGTAAGTTTAGCAGAGGTAGACATGCTCATGTTATTTATGTTAGTGCAGGATGTGCTGCACATAGTGGACTTCCTACTAGGGCACACCACCTCAGTGCTAACACTAACTATGGTTCATAGGCACATGATTACTGCATACAATAGCTGTGGGATCAGCAGAGGCATTCGGGGCAGTTAGAGGGACATAAATCAGGTTACTTACATTGTGTCTACCAATGACCCTGGTATAATGTACATTTGCTGAAGCATTATGACAACTCAGCGACACAATGGTTGAGATTAACTGAGCTGGGCTTGGGTCATTTGGCCTGTGGAATGTTGTCCCACTCCTCTTCAATGGCTGTGTGAAGTTGCTGGATATTGGTGGGAACTGGAACACCCTGTTGTACATGTTGATCCAGACCATCCCAAACATGCTCAATGGGTGACATGTCTGGTGAGTAAGCAGGCCATGGAAGAATTGGGACATTTTCAGTTTCCAGGAATTGTGTACAGATCATGTGGCTGCAGTTGTGAGGCCGGTTGGACGTACTGCCAAATTCTCTAAAACGACGTTGGCTTATGGTAGAGAAATTAACATTACATTCTCTGGCAACAGCTCTGGTGGACATTCCTGCAGTCAGCATGCCAATTGCGCGCTCCCTCAAAACTTGAGACATCTGTGGCATTGTGATGTGTGACAACTGCACAGAGTGGTCTTTTATTGTCCCCAGCACAAGGTGCACCTGTGTAATGATCATGCTGTTTAATCAGCTTCTTGATATGCCACACCTGTCAGGTGGATGGATTATCTTGGCAAAGGAGAAATGCTCACTAACATGGATGTAAACACATTTGAGCACAACATTTGAGAGAAATAAGCTTTTTATGCGTATGGAAAATTTCTGGCATCTTTTATTTCAGCTCATGAAACATGGGACTAGGGCTGTTGCGGTGACCATATTATCGGCACACCGGCGGTCATGAAGGCAGTGAAATTCCACGTGACCGTTTAGTCACGGTAATTAGGCTTCTCCAAGCTCAGATGCTGCTGCTGGTCATTAGTAGCCTACCAAACATGCTAACTGCCTGGTACTCTACACTCTATTGTCCCTCTAATCACTCTGACAACAATGCAAATGTACCGAAAATCTAATCAAACACCATGACAGCTCATGTTACGCAACATTTCTATAGGCTATGCAATTGCGTGAGAAAACCGAGTGATGGCATCTACTGAAAAGAGGAGGATCCCATCAGCTTTCTATAGGCTAGGCCTACTATATTTATTTCTCAATTTTCCTAATATTAAGCACATTGCTTATATTTTCTATAAAAGTATAGCCTACCACGGGAAAAGTGTCCTCCGTTCGCTATTTAAGTGCATAGATGACATGTCTTTTTTTCTCGCTGCCCCTGTATCGATACAGGTGCATGATAATGGTCCATTCTAAATTAAAACAAATTTCATAGGGGCCTCCCGAGTGGCGCAGCGGTCTAAGGCAGACCCGTGTTCATTCCCGGGCTGTGCCTCAACCGGCCGTGGCCGGGAGTCCCATAGGACGGCGCACAATTGGCCCAGCGTCGTCCGGGTTAGGGGAGAGTTTGGCCGGTGGTGCTTTACTTGGCTCATTGCGCTCTAGCGACTCCTTGTGGCGGGCCGGGTGCCTGCAGGCTGACCCCGGTCGCCAGTTGAACAGTGTTTCCTCCGATACATTGGTGCGGCTGGCTTCCGGGTTAAGCTGGCGGGTGTTATGGAGCGCTGTTAGGTGGGTCATGTTTTGGAGGACGCATGACTCCACCTTCAACTCTCCCGAGCCCGTTGGGGAGATGCAGCGAAGAGACAAGATCGAAAAAGGGGGTAAAATATAAAAATTAATTCACACATATATTATTTAGTATATGAAAAGACAAGATTAAATCAAGAATAGTCTGATGGGTGACTTAACCTATCACTTGTGAATGATATATTATCACTTGTGAATGATGCCCAGCATAAGAAACAATGCCTTTAGCGATTTCTTTCAATCTTCTTCTAATCATAGTCACACACCTCATGTAGCCTAGCCCACAGGTCTATACATTTTTTATTTTACCTTTATTTAACTAGGCAAGTCAGTTAAGAACAAATTCTTATTTATAATGACGGCCTACACCGGCCAAACCCGGACGACGCTGGGCCAATTGTGCGCCGCCCTATGGGACTCTAAATCACGGCCGGTTGTGATACAGCCTGGATTCAAACCAGGGGGTCTGTAGTGACGCCTCAAGCACTGAGATGCAGTGCCTTAGACCGCTGCGCAACTGTTTTGATAAGGTTTGTATCACAACTAAAGTGGCCAAATAACTTCTTTAAAATTAAGCACATTAATCCGCTTTACAAGGGGTGTAGAGCGTAACTGGCATACATAAGCAGCGCGTGACTTTCTAGTTTGTGGTAGATTATTTTCACCATAAAAAGGCACCTTTAAATAAAAGCATTACATGCATAATTGCATTTACGGTCACTTTTGGAACATTCACGCTTATAGCCTACTACCATGTGCGCATCGCTGCGCTTATAATGTGAAGAAATAGCCTAATAGTTTATCAACATTTTTAAGCTAAACGTTCTGATCTGTTGCGTCAGCCACATTGCGTAAAAAAAGTTTTTGGGATACTAGTGGTTGTATTAATTTGGGATCTATCGCATCCCACAACTGTCCCAGACTGTTTTGAAATATTTATTTCTCGCACAGAATAGAATAGGTCGACTTTTGTACTATGGGGGATAGTAGATTGACATAGGCTAGTGCTTTTGCTGTTCGTTAGGCCTACTCATCTTGTTGGCTGATGAAAAGTAAATGTGAACAGTTCTTCCAATATCTTCAATATGCACCTCGGAATTGGATAAGGACGCGCGCAGTAGCATCCCCAATGTGGTTGTCTTCACTTGTAGCCTGTGAGAAAGACCCGATCACATGATGGAGAGCCATGTGAGTGAGAGATGATTCGGAGCGCGCAGCACTCAGGGAGAAGAGCACAACGGCCACTGGCCGCAAAAGGCATGGATTTGTTTAGGGTGCATTACGGCCACACAAAGGGGATGCCGCCATGAAATTCTAGGCATTATCAAGTACTTGTCAAATTGTGAATGAGTGACTGATGTAGTGTGTACAGCCTTCGCAACAAACAAAGCAGAACTCATGCCTTTCAAGCGACTTTTTTCAAATCATCATTAGAGTTGCATCATGCAGCCTTACAATGTATTACAAATCAAAACATATAGCCCAACGTTTGTAGAACAACTACAGTTACATTAATAACTCTAAATTAAGCATATAGGAATACCTATTTCTTTGTTAACTGCTCAACACAGAATAGCGGCATGTGCGCACTGCCTCAAATAGTTTGGAGAAAATATCCTTTCTATTTTATTCAGCTTTGTTCAATTGTATTCTTCATACTATAAAATAATGCCACAGAATTCTAAGCAAATCTTGTCTGCTAAATGAACTAGTGTAGCCCACAGCCATTTGTTATAGCCAGATAAGGGACCTAACATAAGGATTTATTAGACTTTGTAAAATGTAGATGTTCCGAAGGTCTGTATCAGTGGCATGTAGGCTATGTGTGGAAGCCAGGAGATGCTAAATGTGTTTATGTTAATTAACGGTCAATTACCGTGAGAACGACAGTTATTTGCTTGACAATCACCAGCTGACGAAATTTTGTGACCGCCACTTTTTACATGTGGCATTTTTATATTTTTAAGTATATTTTATTCTGTGCACTACTGATTGCACCAATGCGTCCCTGAGAATCTCAAATCATATCATTTTCTTTTACAAGAATGAGAAACAGGAACTGTTTTTAGGTTGTGCTTTCTAAGACGTCTACATGAAAGTTAGTTTGGACAGCCATCCTTTACCGGTCCCTGTATGTCTCTACCAGAACTTGTTTGGACCTGGGTTCTTTCAGTTTTCACACACAAGGGCCTTATCAGGTGCCCAAATCCACTGACCACCATTTTACCAGTGATGACTCATGGCTAAAAGGGTTATGAGTTTATACCCGTGTTCATTCATATCATCCATTTCTACTTTTTCAGAGATGAACCACAAAATGCTTGACTTTGAGCAGTTCCTGCCCATGCTGCAGGCCATCGCTAAGAATAAGGACCAGGGCTCCTTTGAGGATTTCGTTGAGGGACTGCGTGTCTTCGATAAGGAGGGCAACGGAACTGTAATGGGGGCAGAGCTACGTCACGTCCTCACCACACTAGGTGTGTTAGACTCTTTTACTCTTTCAGATCTGAGGGAAAGATATTTTTAGAATGTGTGTTTTTATCCACAACATTTAAATCCCTGCTCAAAATAATCCAATTTGGAAGTTGACTCAAAATAAATATAAAAAATATTGCCAAAATATTCTGCAAGGTTCACTCCTCAGTGATGAATTAATTGTTTATCACTACACAAATATGTAACATGAACCAGACATTTTCTGGTAAAATAATATTTTCAAACTGAAAACTGCTGAACATGAGGCTCTTGAACAGTGTCTTCTGTAGCTCAGTTGGCAGAACATGGCTTACAATAATGGGTTTGATTCCCTGCATCACCCATACGTAAAATATATATGGACTCATGACTGCAAGTCCCTTTTGGATAAAATCGGCTGCTAAATGGCATATACACTATATACAGTTGAAGTCTGAAGTTTACATACACTTAGGTTGGAGTCATTAAAATTCATTGTTCAACCACTCCACACATTTCTTTTTAACAAACTATAGTTTTGGCAAGTCAGTTAGGACAGCTATTTTGTGCATGACACAAGTAATTTTTCCAACAATTGTTTATAGACAGATTATTTCACTTATAATTCACTGTATCACAATTCCAGTGGGTCAGAAGTTGACTGTGCCTTTTAAACAGCTTGGAAAATTCCAGAAAATGAAGTAATGGCTTTAGAAGCTTCTGATAGGCTAATTGACATAATTTGAGTCAATTGGAGGTGTACCTGTGGATGTATTTATAGCCCTACCTTCAAACTCAGTGCCTCTTAGATTGACATCATGGGAAAATCAAAAGAAATCGGCCAAGACCTCAGGAAAAAAAATGGTAGACCTCCACAAGTCTGGTTCATCCTTGGGAGCAATTTCCAAACGCCTGAAGGTACCACGTTCATCTGTACAAACAATAGTACGCAAGTATAAACACCACGGGACCACGCAGCCATCATACCGCTCAGGAAGGAGACGTGTTCTGTCTCCTAGAGATGAACGTACTGTGGTGCGAAAAGTGCAAATCAATCCCAGAACATCAGCAAAGGACCTTGTGAAGATGCTGGAGGAAACGGGTACAAAAGTATCTATATCCACAGTAAAACGAGTCCTATATCGACATAACCTGAAAGGCTGCTCAACAAGGAAGAAGCCACTGCTCCAAAACCGCCATAAAAAAGCCAGACTATGGTTTGCAACTGCATATGGGGACAAAGATCGTACTTTTTGGAGAAATGTCCTCTGGTCTGATTAAACAAAAATAGAACTGTTTGGCCATAATGACCATCGTTATGTTTGGAGGAAAAAGGGGAACGCTTGCAAGCCGAAGAACACCATCCCAACCGTGAAGCACGGGGGTGGCAGCATCATGCTGTGGGGGCGCTTTGCTGCAGGAGGGACTGGTGCACAAAATAGATGGCATCATGAGGAAGGAAAATTATGTGGATATATTGAAGCAACATCTCAAGACAACCGTCAGGAAGTTAAAGCTTGGTCGCAAATGGGTCTTCCAAATGGACAATGACCCCAAGCATACTTTCAAAGTTGTGGCAAAATGGCTTAAGGACAACAAAGTCAAGGTATTGGAGTGGCCATCACAAAGCCCTGACCTCAATCCTATAGAACATTTGTAGGCAGAACTGAAAAAGCGTGTGCGAGCAAGGAGGCCTACAAACCTGACTCAGTTACACCAGCTCTGTCAGGCGGAATGGGCCAAAATTCACCCAACTTATTGTGGGAAGCTGGTGGAAGGCTTCCCGAAACATTTCACCCAAGTTAAACAATTTAAAAGCAATGCTACCAAATACTAATTGAGTGTATGTAAACTTCTGACCCACTGGGAATGTGATGAAAGAAATAAAAGCTGAAATCATTCTCTCTACTATTATTCTGACATTTCACATTCTTAAAATAAAGTGGTGATCCTAATTGACCTAAAACAGGGATTTTTTACTACGATTAAATGTCAGGAATTGTGAAAATCTGAGTTTAAATGTATTTGGCTAAGGTATATGTAAACTTACGACTTCAACTGTATATACAAAGGTATGTGGACACCACTTCAAATTAGTGGATTTGGTTATTTCAGCCGCACCAGTTGCTGACAGGTGTATAAAATCGAGCACACAGCCATGCAATTTCCATAGACAAACATTGGCAGTAGAATGGCCTTACTGTAGAGCTCAGTGCCATCAACGTGCACCTTTCCAACAAGTCAGTTTGTCAAATTTCTGCCCTGCTAGAGCTGCCCTGGTCAACTGTAAGTGCTGTTATTGTGAAGTGGAAACGTCTAGGAGCAACAACGGCTCAGCCGCGAAGTGGTAGGCCACACAAGCTCACAGAATGGGTCTGGCGAGTGCTGAAGCGCGGTTGCAACACTCATTACCCAGTTCCAAACTGCCTCTGGAAGCAACGTCAGCACAATAACTGTTTGTCGGGAGCTTCATGAAATGGGTTTTCATGGCCAAGCAGCCACACACAAGCCTAAGATCACCATGCGCAATGCCAAGTGTAAGTTGAGTGGTGTAAAGATCGCAGCCATTTGACTCTGGAGCAGTGGAAACGCGTTCTCTGGAGTGATGAATCACGCTTTGCCATCTGGCAGTCCGACGGACTAATCTGGGTTTGGCGGATGCCAGGAGAACGCAACCTGCCCGAATGCATGTTGCCAACTGTAAAGTTTGGTGGAGGAGGAATAATGGTCTGGGGCTGTTTTTCATGGTTCGGGCTAGGCCCCTTAGTTCCAGTGAAGGGAAATCTTAACGCTACAGCATACAATGACGTTCTAGACGATTCTGTGCTTCCAACATTATGGCAACAGTTTGGGGAAGGCCCTTTCCTGTTTCAGCATGACAATGCCCCCGTGCACAAAGCGAGGGCCATACAGAAATGGTTTGACGATCGGAAGAACTTGCCTGGCCTGCACAGAGCCCTGACCTCAACCCCATTGAACACCTTTGGGATAAATTGAAACGCCGACTGCGAGCCAGGCCTAATTGCCCAACATCCGTGCCCAACCTCACTAATGCTCTTGTGGCTGAATGGAAGCAAGTCCCAGCAGCAATGTTCCAACATCTAGTGGAAAGCCTTCCCAGAAGAGTGGAGGCTGTTATAGCAGGAAAGGGGGGACCAACTCCATATTAATGCCCATGATTTTGGAGTGAGATGTTTGGCGAGCGGATTTCTACATACTTTTGGTCATGTCCTGTATATTTTCCCTGCTTTTTATAACTCTGTATGTCTTTCAGGGGAGAAGATGACAGAGGAGGAGGTAGAGACACTTCTTACGGGACACGAGGACGCTAATGGCTGTATCAACTATGAAGGTGAGCGGGAAAGAGAGTAGAAACAGAGAATGATGGATGGAGATGGGAGACAACAGGATGATATAACCGGACTAATCAGGTTAATGTGTTTTAATGAACCCACCACCCTTACACCACTACTACACCTCTTAAGTAAGTAACACCAAAATACAACCCAGAGAGCTAGCACATCTGGTTATGCAACACTGCCCTTGCATGACAGTGCATGTTTCCTTGCTGTGTGTGGATCGGTAATGTAGAGTAATATGCAAGCTGTCAGGGGGAGCTTGCTGGGGTACAGTGTGTACAAAATTAAGATGCAGCTATAGCTGTTTTTAGAGCCTGCTTAAATGGACAACTAAGGAAGTGCCTGCATTGACGGTTGAGTAGTCAAATACTGGTATTGTGTACTGATGAAACAGTCAGCTGAAGACCTGGACTGAGGTGGTGATTAGTACAGTCGTGGTCAAAAGTTTTGAGAATGACACATACTAATTTTCACAAAGTCTGCTGCCTCAGTTTTGATGATGGCAATTTGCATATACTCCAGAATGTCATGAAGAGTGATCAGATTTGTCATGAAAATGAACTTAATCCCCCAAAAAACATTTCCACTGCATTTCAGCCCTGCCACAAAAGGACCAGCTGACATCATGTCAGTGATTCTCTCGTTAACACAGGTGAGAGTGTTGACGAGGACAAGGCTGGAGATCACTCTATCATGCTGATTGAGTTAGAATAACAGACTGGAAGCTTTAAAAGGAGGGTGGTGCTTGAAATCATTGTTCTTCCTCTGTTAACCATGGTTACCTGCAAGGAAACACGTGCCGTCATCATTGCTTTGCACAAAAAGGGCTTCACAGGCAAGGATATTGCTGCTAGTAAGATTGCACCTAAATCAACCATTTATCGGATCATCAAGAACTTCAAGGAGAGAGGTTCAATTGTTGTGAAGAAGGCATCAGGGCGCCCAAGAAAGTCCAGCAAGCACTAGGACCGTCTCCAAAAGTTGATTCAGCTGCGGGATCGGGGCACCACCAGTGCAGAGCTTGCTCAGGAATGGCAGCAGGCAGGTGTGAGTGCATCTGCACGCACATTGAGGCGAAGACTTTTGGAGGATGGCCTGGTGTCAAGAAGGGCAGCAAAGAAGCCACTTCTCTCCAGGAAAACATCAGGGACAGACTGATATTCTGCAAAAGGTACAGGGATTGTACTGCTGAGGACGGGTAAAGTCATTTTCTCTGATGAATCCCCTTTCCGATTGTTTGGGGCATCCGGAAAACACCTTGTCTGGAGAAGACAAGGTGAGCGCTACCATCAGTCCTGTGTCATGCCAACAATAAAGTATCCTGAGACCATTCATGTGTGGGGTTGCTTCTCAGCCAAGGGAGTGGGCTCACTCACAATTTTGCCTAAGAACACAGCCATGAATAAAGAATGGTACCAACACATCCTCCGAGAGCAACTTCTCCCAACCATCCAAGAACAGTTTGGTGACGACCAATGCCTTTTCCAGCATGATGGAGCACCTTGCCATAAGGCAAAAGTGATAACTAAGTGGCTCGGGGAACAAAACATTGACATTTTGGTTCCATGGCCAGGAAACTCCCCAGACCTTAATCCCATTGAGAACTTGTGGTCGATCCTCAAGAGGCGCGTGGACAAACAAAAACCCACAAATTCTGACAAATTCCAAGCATTGATTATGCAAGAATGGGCTGCCATCAGTCAGGATGTGGCCCAGAAGTTAATTGACAGCATGCCAGGGTGGATTGCAGAGGTCTTGAAAAAGAAGGGTCAACATTGCAAATATTGACTCTTTGCATAAACTTAATGTAATTGTCAATAAAAGCCTTTGACACTTATGGAATGCTTGTAATTATACTTCAGTATACCATAGTAACATCTGACAAAAATATCTAAAAACACTGAAGCAGCAAACTTTGTGAAGACCAATACTTGTGTTATTCTCAAAACTTTTGACCATGACTGTACTATAATACAACAAAATGTCTTGTTGGTTAATGGTTGATTTGTGAATACAAAGAGTTTGTAACATGCTGTGTAACTTTTCTATCTCCACAGCCTTTGTTCGTCATATCATGTCAGGCTGAGAGCCGCTACAGGTCAGGCTGAGAGGGTATAACATCATGTCAGGCTGAGAGCCGCTACAGGGTATAACAGTGCTCTACCCAGGCTGTCCTGCTTAGCCTGCTAAACTACCCTTTAGAACATAGAACACACTGCTAAACTACCCTTTAGAACATAGAACACACTGCTAAACTACCCTTTAGAACATAGAACACACTGCTAAACTACCCTTTAGAACATAGAACACACTGCTAAACTACCCTTTAGAACATAGAACACACTGCTAAACTACCCCTTAGAACATAGAACACACTGCTAAACTACCCTTTAGAACATAGAACACACTAGCTCTTAGAAGACAGTAAGCCAACATCAACTCTGTGTGTAAATTAATTCCCTGCTGTCACAGATCATCCTTGCATTACTGTTTTGCACTCCTGTACCACACATTTAATAGACAATCAAAGTAAGAATTTCTCTCCTGATCTAGGGTCCCTTTTGGTAGTATCAAGCAGTTAAAGTGTATTTGCCAAATATAATAATTATTGCGGTGGGAAAGCCTGGTGAGAGCCCTGTTGTGTGGTCTGGACTAGAGGTTTTGACTCATGGTGGACTGAGACTGTCTCTCTGCCCATGGCTGCTGAGGCATGCTCCTCTCTCTGCCCCTGGCTGCTGAGGCATGCTCCTCTCTCTGCCCCTGGCTGCTGAGGCATGCTCCTCTCTCTGCCCCTGGCTGCTGAGGCATGCTCCTCTCTCTGCCCCTGGCTGCTGAGGCATGCTCCTCTCTCTGCCCCTGGCTGCTGAGGCATGCTCCTCTCTCTGCCCCTGGCTGCTGAGGCATGCTCCTCTCTCTGCCCCTGGCTGCTGAGGCATGCTCCTCTCAATGCCCCTGGCTGCTGAGGCATGCTCCTCTCTCTGCCCCTGGCTGCTGAGGCATGCTCCTCTCTCTGCTGAGGCATGCTCCTCTCTCTGCCCCTGGCTGCTGAGGCATGCTCCTCTCTCTGCCCCTGGCTGCTGAGGCATGCTCCTCTCTCTGCCCCTGGCTGCTGAGGCATGCTCCTCTCTCTGCCCCTGGCTGCTGAGGCATGCTCCTCTCTCTGCCCCTGGCTGCTGAGGCATGCTCCTCTCTCTGCCCCTGGCTGCTGAGGCATGCTCCTCTCTCTGCCCCTGGCTGCTGAGGCATGCTCCTCTCTCTGCCCCTGGCTGCTGAGGCATGCTCCTCTCAATGCCCCTGGCTGCTGAGGCATGCTCCTCTCTCTGCCCCTGGCTGCTGAGGCATGCTCCTCTCTCTGCTGAGGCATGCTCCTCTCTCTGCCCCTGGCTGCTGAGGCATGCTCCTCTGTGTCTACACCTCGCTTCCTCTCACCTTGGACCTTCACCTCCAATGTGTTTTGAGAAGGAGGCGAGGAGAGCGGACTCAAGGAAATACAATTGAGATTCCCCCTTTTTTAGAGGGGTAGTTTTTACATGCTGAGCAGAAGTGGTTGTTTTACTCGGTGTTCATACCTTGCTGGATAATGCTAATGTAATTTGACCGCCTTTGCCATGTGTAATTAATGCAAAAAATATATATTTGGGCTCTCGCGTGAATGCCATGACGGGCGGGACCAAAATAGGCCTTGGTTTGCCATGGAGTTTTTATGTGAAAGCCCCATTTCATACTTTACACAGACAATCTGGACCATGTTCTCCCATAGACCAGTCACTCCTTCCTTTACTTCTGCTAACTACAGAATTACAGTGAAGCTGTAGCTGGATGCTAAGATCTCCCTGTACTTTAGCTCCCCCTGATCTGTGTTTTGCCTGATGACTCTCCAGAATTTAATTCTGCTGCTCTGTTGATCGCTCCATACATTGTCTGAAGCTGTTATCCTAGAAGTTGTTGGTGCTGACGTCAAAATGAGGGCCGTTGTACAAAACAAATTCATCAGCGATTGGATCGTCTCTAACCTGTCAGAGTATCAAAGCCAATGACGTGATTCATGATTTGGGTAGGCCGGCTCTGACCCAACTCATCGGTTTCTGGGACCAATCAGAACAGTCAGAATGTGTTTGCATTCTACAAGACGTCAGGGAGGAAAGCAAATCTAGACTCATGGTGGAGAAGATACCCTAGTGGGTGTGGCGTTGGGCCAGAACCATGTGGCTAATCTGTCTACCTCTTGTATAGAAAATAAAGCAGGTAGCTGGCTTTATTCTCTTCTAGACTCTTCTTGGATCATCATAGACCTGTCCTCCTGGCCAATTCTAGGAGATAGATACTGTAGTAGAGATGATCTCATCCTCTGTCTTGCTCCCTTCTTCCTCTACTGATGAGGGATCTATCTACCTCTTACTACAACGTCACACTGAGGGATCTACCTCTTACTACAATGTCACACTGATGAGGGATCTACCTCTTACTACAATGTCACACTGATGAGGGATCTACCTCTTACTACAATGTCACACTGAGGGATCTACCTCTTACTACAACGTCACACTGATGAGGGATCTACCTCTTACTACAACGTCACACTGATGAGGGATCTACCTCTTACTACAACGTCACACTGATGAGGGATCTACCTCTTACTACAACGTCACACTGATGAGGGATCTACCTCTTACTACAACGTCACACTGATGAGGGATCTACCTCTTACTACAACGTCACACTGATGAGGGATCTACCTCTTACTACAACGTCACACTTGGGTTGATTGTGAAATAAGCTGGATGAGAAGGTTTTTTCAGCTGGAGATGGGGTAGTTTGTCCCCAATTACCTGTGAATTGTCATTCTAATGTGTCATTTCTCTCTTACTCCCATATCTTTCTCTTCCCCCCCTCTCATCTCTTTCCCCCTCTCATCTCTTTCCCTCTCCGTCACAGAACTTGTCCGGATGGTCATGAGCGGTTGAAGACCAAGAAGAACATTCCTTCCTTTTCTTTGTTAGTTTATTTCACCTTGTTTATTTCTGTTGACATATTCCCCCTTCTCTTTGCCACTATCTTCCATCCCTCTCCTCCTGCCTGCTCCCTTTGTTGTCGTATTATGTCTTCACGTCTTTTATTTTCCAAAGTGCCTTTACATTCCCACGTTAAGACCATGATGACCCAAGTTATGTTAATGGCCCAGCCTGGCCCTTTGGTCCATTGAATTAAGAATGAGACCAACTTGCATGTAACTAGATGCTTGTGTGCTGCTGGAGTGACCTGCAATAACATTCCCAGATACAGCAATTAAATCCTACCCTGTCTGGTTCCAGATCTGTTTGTGCTGTCTTGGGACCAGGGTACTTAATAATACCTATCCTTGGACAATGATTATTGTTGATGCAATACATGGCTTGGCTGTGTCAGTGGGGAGGGACAATGTTGTGGTGGTGGGTGACCAATGACCTATTATTGGCTAAGACTTAGCCTGGGTCCCAGACTGGTATGTGCTATCTTGCCAACTCTGTCATTGGCATGACGTTGACAGCAATGGCGTTGGCAAGACAGCACAAACCGATCTGAGACCAGGCTAGCGAAGACTTGCTTTGGCTGGGAATGTCTCCCTTCCTATTGCTGCCAGAGCTGTGCAGTTAGTTAGCCTAAATGTATATGAAGCTATATAATCATGCCGATGTAGAAATGCAATGAACAGTTCAGTGGATTTCTGTTTTATTCTCCCTTTATTTGTTGCAGCATTCAAATAAATGATTTTCTGAAAACGAAAAGTTGTTTTTATACTTTTTTTTTCTATCAAACATTAAACTTCTAAGATAACAACATGATTTGACAGGGTGAACTTAATCAGCTATGGATATTTGTGGTCAAATCATTTTAAAAGACAAAATGTGTCAGTTAACTACTGTTTTGTGTTCAGAAATGAAATGTGTAGCATTATATTAGGCGGACACAAGATGGCAGTGCTGTCTATTTTGGCAAAAATACCCTTCATACTTGGCACACCCTGGCAACTTGTACTGTATGTTTTATGAATGATAGGCAGTAACCATAACAAAACAACTCCGTTAATGACCATTTCTAACAGTCTGCTTTTGATTGAATAGTGGCTTAATGACTTTTCACTGTAGATGAAGGCATGCTCTAACTCAACGGGAGTAGTGTTCACTTCATGTAACACTTTTTTTCTGTAGTTCCACAGTTGTCTTATGACCAGTGTTAGAATAATTATCTAACACTCTTTAAGATATTTCATAATGTATTTTAGAACCACTTCAATCTTCAACCTTTCTTGGCACTGATTCTTATATTGAAATTGTACAGTTGTTAATTGTCAGTCAGTATGTGATCCTGTATGACAGTGTTCTAGTTTGGAACATGGAACTGTATGACCGTGTTCTTGATTGGAACATGGAATGACAAACTGACCAGGTGAAAGCTATGATCCCTTATTGACGTCACTTATTAAATCCACTTCAATCAGTGTAGATGAAGGGGAGGAGACATGTTAAAGAAGGATTTCTAAAGCTTGAGACAATTGAGATGTGGATTATGTATGTGTGCCAGTCAGAGGGTGAATGGGCTAGACAAAACAGCATATGGTAGTAGGTGCCAGGCGCACCGGTTTGTGTGAAGAACTGCAACGCTGCTGGATTTTTCACACTCAACAGTTTCCTGTGTGTACTGTATCAATAATGGTCCACCACCCAAAGGACATCCAGCCAACTTGACACAACTTTTGGAATTATTGGAGTCAACATGGGCCAGCATCCCTGTGGAACGCTTTCGACACCTTGAAGAGTCCGTGCCCCGACTAATTGAGGCTGTTCTGAGAGCAAAATATTAGGAAGGCGTTCCTAATGTTTGGTATACTCAGTGTATCACAGTGTTCTAGATTAGAACATGGAACTGTATGATAGTGTTCTAGAAACATCTCCAGTAGAATCCTGTATGTTATGTTGCTCAGTGTGCCGAGACAGATTCCTCTCTACTCCACGCTTCCTGACCTTTTCCTAATTCCCTTCACAACCAGTCACTACTACTACCTCTCATTAGGTACCACCAGAGCTATCGGAGTGTGTGTGTGTGTGTGTGTGTGAAATGTAAGGTATCATAGCCAAGTGGTGAATAGGTTGTCCACTAATTACTGAGTGTCTGTGTGTGTACGTGCACGGGCCTTTGTGTGTTTGTGATGGATGGAAGTGTATTGATTATTTGAATCCTGCTATTTGTGAGTGTGTGATCCTCTGCATTCGACAGGGGAAAATCTAATGGCTTCAGTGCAAACCTACCTCATACCCTCTCCTCCACCAATTAACTTTACACTGGAATCTATCTGCCAGGACTACTGTAGAGACTAAGCAAGGGGGCTGGGCACACACACACAGTCTTATACACACTCACACAATCTTGGATATGCACACATACACACTTTCAGATTTTTTGACATTGTGAAGCTACAAATTCAGGATCTAATTTAAATTACAACAGTTACACAATAACAATTATGGCATTTAGAGCGTAACAATTATAGTTTGTAAATTCTCCATGTATATAATTCTTGTAAATGGTCATTCCCCTTGATTATGAGGCTTAGGTGTTGATTTAAAGTGACAGAATGATGCATGGGGCTGACTATTGATACAATTCCAGTTCAATAAACTGCTGATAATGGTGTACATTTCAACTCTAACTAATCATGTTTTTGACATTCACTTGTTATTCAAACAGAAATAAAGATCACTTGATCACTTCCGATATAATGTATTGGTATGCTGTTTGTTTTGATCAACCATGTTTCCAAAGGCTGTCCATCCAAAAATTTCAGCAACTGAAGAGTAACCATCATTAGGGTACACTTTATGGCCATTTGGGACACACCATATTTCCAATTTGACACAAATAGCCCAAGAGCAAGAGCCAAATGGCAAGTCACTCCAAATGAATGTCAAATTAATTGAACAAAGAGGGTTCTCTCGGTGGTGGGTGTGTGCGCACATATGTACCCTGAGTGTACAAAACATTAGGAACACCTGTTCCTTTTTTATATATATATATATATATTAGGATGGTGTTCCTAATGCTTTGTACACTCAGTGTATGTTATTTATCCAGTTAAAACAGTAGAAGACAGAGCATTTGATCCTTTAACTAGTGAATGTTACCCCAATGATGTACGAAAATTAAAGTGAAAAAAAACTTATGTTAGCTCCAAAAGCTAATTCCTTAGGCTTTAGCTCAGTGGGCTAACATGATCTTGCATTACACACTCACAATCCGAATGTAATTTGTCACACTCCGAATGTTGAATGTGTAGGAATGAGGATTTTGGTTGTACTGTAGGTACAGTTCACAATGCATGTAGAAGAGACTTGGTATATGCTGTATGTTTCAATGTATCAGAGTTAAAGTGTTAGTGCACCTATAATGTACATGTTCTGATATCCTTACTTGCACACACTCTGAAATGTCAACACACACGAGGGGTTAAGAAATGCACTTGGTCGTGATTGGCTCAATAACACTCAACTCTCTCCACACACATTTATAAAAACATACTCAGTCCCCGTCCTTTCACTTTGTTGCCATTTCAGTATGTGTACTGTATGTACAGTGGGGAGATCAAGTATTTGATACACTGCCGATTTTTCAGGTTTTCCTACTTACAAAGCATGTAGAGGTCTGTAATTTTTATCACAGGTACACTTCAACTGTGAGAGACGGATCTAAAACAAAAATCCAGAAAATCACATTGTATGATTTTAAAGTAATTAATTTGCATTTTATTGCATGACATAAGTATTTGATACATAAGAAAAGCAGAACTTAATATTTGGTACAGAAACCTTTTTACAGAGATCATACGTTTCCTGTAGGTCTTGACCAGGTTTGCACACACTGCAGCAGGGATTTTGGCCCACTCCTCCATACAGACCTTCTCCAGATCCTTCAGGTTTCGGGGCTTTCTTTGAGACTTTCAGCTCCCTCCAAAGATGTTCTATTGGGTTCAGGTCTGGAGACTGGCTAGGCCACGCCAGGACCTTGAGATGCTTCTTACGGAGCCACTCCTTAGTTGCCCTGGCTGTGTGTTTCGGGTCGTTGTCATGCTGGAAGACCCAGCCACGACCCATCTTCAATGCTCTTACTGAGGGAAGGAGGTTGTTGGCCAAGATCTCGCGATACATCCTCCCCTCAATACGGTGCAGTCGTCCTGTCCCCTTTGCAGAAAAGCATCCCCAAAGAATGATGTTTCCACCTCCATGCTTCACGGTTGGGATGGTGTTCTTGGGGTTGTACTCATCCTTCTTCTTCCTCCAAACACGGCGAGTGGAGTTTAGACCAAAAAGCTCTATTTTTGTCTCATTAGACCACATGACCTTCTCCCATTCCTCCTCTGGATCATCCAGATGGTCATTGGCAAACTTCAGACGGGCCTGGACATGCGCTGGCTTGAGCAGGGGGACCTTGTGTGTGCTGCAGGATTTTAATCCATGACGGCGTAGTTATGGTTTTCTTTGAGACTGTGGTCCCAGCTCTCTTCAGGTCATTGACCAGGTCCTGCCGTGTAGTTCTGAGCTGATCCCTCACCTTCCTCATGATCATTGATGCCCCACGAGGTGAGATCTTGCATGGAGCCTCAGACCGAGGGTGATTGACCGTCATCTTGAACTTCTTCCATTTTCTAATAATTGCGCCAACAGTTGTTGCCTTCTCACCAAGCTGCTTGCCTATTGTCCTGTAGCCCATCCCAGCCTTGTGCAGGTCTACAATTTTATCCCTGATGTCCTTACACAGCTCTCTGGTCTTGGCCATTGTGGAGAGGTTGGAGTCTGTTTGATTGAGTGTGTGGACAGGGGTCTTTTATAGAGGTAACGAGTTCAAACTGGTGCAGTTAATACAGGTAATGAGTAGAGAACAGGAGAGCTTCTTAAAGAAAAACTAACAGGTCTGTGAGAGCCGGAATTCTTACTGGTTGGTAGGTGATCAAATACTTATGTCATGCAATAAAATGCAAATTAATTACTTAAAAATCATACAATGTGATTTTCTGGATTTTTGTTTTAGATTCCGTCTCTCACAGTTGAAGTGTACCTATGATAAAAATTACAGACCTCTACATGCTATGTAAGTAGGAAAACCTGCAAAATCGGCAGTGTATCAAATACTTGTTCTCCCCACTGTATGTGTGTGTGTGTGCGTGCTAGTGTGTGTGTGTTGTATTCTGCGCCTTCCGTCCTCCCTCAGCCTCATGGTGTGATGGTGTCCTCCTCATGGTGGGATGGTGTCCTCCTCAGCCTCATGGTGTGATGGTGTCTTCCCTCAGCCTCATGGTGTGATGGTGTCCTCCTCATGGTGGGATGGTGTCCTCCTCAGCCTCATGGTGTGATGGTGTCTTCCCTCAGCCTCATGGTGTGATGGTGTCCTCCCTCAGCCTCATGGTGTGATGGTGTCCTCCCTCAGCCTCATGGTGGGATGGTGTCCTCCTCAGCCTCATGGTGTGATGGTGTCCTCCTCATGGTGGGATGGTGTCCTCCTCAGCCTCATGGTGTGATGGTGTCTTCCCTCAGCCTCATGGTGTGATGGTGTCCTCCCTCAGCCTCATGGTGGGATGGTGTCCTCCTCAGCCTCATGGTGTGATGGTGTCCTCCTCATGGTGGGATGGTGTCCTCCTCAGCCTCATGGTGTGATGGTGTCCTCCCTCAGCCTCATGGTGTGATGGTGTCCTCCCTCAGCCTCATGGTGGGATGGTGTCCTCCTCAGCCTCATGGTGTGATGGTGTCCTCCTCATGGTGTGATGGTGTCCTCCTCATGGTGTGATGGTGTCATCCCTCAGCCGCGTGGTGTGATGGTTATAGAAGGTCAACCATCTGTGACCAGATGTGATTTACTTTGAATACTGTGTTCATTTTATTTTGTTATCAAATCAAAATGTATTTGTCACATGCGCCGAATACAATAGGTGTAGACCTTACCGTGAAATGCTTACGTGCAAGGCCTTAACCAACAATGCAGTTCAAGAAATAGAGTTGAGAAAATATTTACTAAATAAAGTAAAAAATAAAATAAAAAGTAACACAATAAAATAACAATAACGTGGCTATATACAGGGGGTACCGGTACTGAGTCAATGTGCGGGGGTACAGGTTAGTCGAGGTAATTTGTACATGTACAGTGAGGGAAAAAAGTATTTGATCCCCTGCTGATTTTGCACGTTTGCCCACTGACAAAGAAATGATCAGTCTATAATTTTAATGGTAGGTTTATTTGAACAGTGAGAGACAGAATAACAACAACAAAATCCAGAAAAACGCATGTCAAAAATGTTATTAATTGATTTGCATTTTACTGAGGGAAATAAGTATTTGACCCCCTCTCAATCAGAAAGATTTCTGGCTCCCAGGTGTTTTTATACAGGTAACGAGCTGAGATTAGGAGCACACTCTTAAAGGGAGTGCTCCTAATCTCAGCTTGTTACCTGTATAAAAGACACCTGTCCAAAGAAGCAATCAATCAATCAGATTCCAAACTCTCTACCATGGTCAAGACCAAAGAGCTCTCCAAGGATGTCAGGGACAAGATTGTAGACCTACACAAGGCTGGAATGGGCTGCAAGACCATCGCCAAGCAGCTTGGTGAGAAGGTGACAACAGTTGGTGCGATTGTTCGCAAATGGAAGAAACACAAAATAACTGTCAATCTCCCTCGGCCTGGGGCTCCATGCAAGATCTCACCTTGTGGAGTTGCAATGATCATGAAAACGGTGAGGAATCAGCCCAGAATTACACGGGAGGATCTTGTCAATGATCTCAACGCAGCTGGGACCATAGTCACCAAGAAAACAATTGGTAACACACTACGCCGTGAAGGACTGAAATCCTGCAGCGCCCGCAAGGTCCCCCTGCTCAAGAAAGCACATATACATGCCTGTCTGAAGTTTGCCAATGAACATCTGAATGATTCAGAGGAGAACTGGGTGAAAGTGTTGTGGTCAGATGAGACCAAAATTGAGTTCTTTGGCATCAACTCAAATCGCCGTGTTTGAAGGAGGAGGAATGCTGCCTATGACGCCAAGAACACCATCCCCACCGTCAAACATGGAGGTGGAAACATTATGCTTTGGGGGTGTTTTTCTGCTAAGGGGACAGGACAACTTCACCGCATCAAAGGGACGATGGACAGGGCCATGTACCGTCAAATCTTGGGTGAGAACCTCCTTCCCTCAGCCAGGGCATTGAAAATGGGTCGTGGATGGGTATTCCAGCATGACAATGACCCAAAACACACGGTCAAGGCAACAAAAGAGTGGCTCAAGAAGAAGCACATTAAGTTCCTGGAGTGGCCTAGCCAGTCTCCAGACCTTAATCCCATAGAAAATCTGTGGAGGGAGCTGAAGGTTCGAGTTGCCAAACGTCAGCCTCGGAACCTTAATGACTTGGAGAAGATCTGCAAAGAGGAGTGGGACAAAATCCCTCCTGAGATGTGTGCAAACCTGGTGGCCAACTACAAGAAACGTCTGACCTCTGTGATTGCCAACAAGGGTTTTGCCACCAAGTACTAAGTCATGTTTTGCAGAGGGGTCAAATACTTATTTCCCTCATTAAAATGCAAATCAATTTATAACATTTTTGACATGCGTTTTTCTGGATTTTGTTGTTGTTATTCTATCTCTCTGTGTTCAAATAAACCTACCATTAAAATTATAGACTGATCATGTCTTTGTCAGTGGGCAAATGTACAAAATCAGCAGGGGATCAAATACTTTTTTCCCTCACTGTAGGTAGGGGTAAAGTGATTATGCATAGATAATAAATGTTTTCAAGTGTTTTTATGTCCTTCCTTGTTATAGCTGAAAATCAAGAAACAATTTATCATAAAAAAGTAGTAGAGTAACATTGTTCTGGCCTATATTATAAACAACAGGGATTATACTGGACTTTGAAACAAAAGGGGTATTTTATTTTGAAACAGCAGGGGTCTTTTATTTTGAGACAGCTTGGGTCTTTTATTTTGAAACAGCAGTGGACTCTTATTTTGAAATGGCAGGGGACTTTTATTTTGAAATAGCAGAGGACTTTTATTTTGAAACAGATGGGTGATGTTATTGGGACATTTCAGAGTGACTAAACAGTGTGAACTACTGAACTGTTGACTGGGTCAGAGGGGGGTGAAGTGTAGCAGAAGTTGAACTGCTTTAATATTGCAGACAGATTGTAACTTCCATCAATGTAATTGTCTGCATCACTTCCAATCCTCCATATGTTTTTTTTCTTCTCGCAATATATATATATATATATATATATATATATATATATATATATATATATACATACATACATACATACATACATATACATTTCCTTTTTAAAAATATATTTCCCTTTATTACTTTCCACCCCTTCCCTAATTGGAGTAAACTAGTGAACAACAATGCTTAGGCCTCTACTTCCAGCTTATACATACTATATAAATTTTATGGACACAGTCAATTTTACAATAATTCTATTTTGTTTGTTTTTACTCCTGAAATTCCTCTACCCTCAACCTCTCCGATCATTTTCATGATGTCCATCCGGTTTGCTTCTATATGCCATATCTTTCTAACTGTGCTATTTCACAAAAGCTCTCAACCTATAACCTATATACTTATTATGGACACAGTATGCTTACATTATTAGTTATCTTGTTGTTATTAGTTTTTGTTCGTTTTTATTAGTCCCATCCTTCAACTCCATTCAACACCACCCATCTATCTCTTAACACCATCCATATTGGATTTCTATTTGCCATATATTTTTCAACTGTACTGTGGTGTTTTACAAAAGTTCTGAACCTTTCTATTCTCATTGTTTCTACAGATTGTGAATTAAAAATAAACATTTTTGCTAAAAGTATTATTATATTATTGATCGATTGACTATGACTTTTCAGATCACCCAGTAATGCTATCTGCAGGGTTAGCTCCAGGTAAATATTGCAATCCTTTAGCCATTCCTGGACCTGTGTCCAAAAACAAGCTACAAATGGACAAGACCAAAACAAATGATCTAATGATTCTGTCTGGGAAGATTGTATCCCCCATATATATAACATTCTATTGGTAGCAAGAATTGTATATAATAATTTAAATGGAAAAATTCTAAGTTTTGAATCCAGCGTCGTTTTGCGTATCAGTTCATAAACACTATGCCATGGAATCGGTACGTCAAAAATCTCTTCCCAACTATTTTGCAATCTATATGGGACGGCTGTCTATCCTTTGGTCCTTAAATGAAACTGATATACTTTGTTATTTATCACAGTTTTCTTTAACCAATTATGTTCTTTAATGCAAGGCCGACAGACAAGTTCCTTACATTTTCCCCCTTCCACTTTCTTCTTCAATTTTTGCAGTAATGCTGCAATTATTTGGTTGTAATTTTGGGTAGAGCAGACATTTCCAAATGTTTTTGTTAGCTGCATGTGCGACATAACTCCACCAGTCCTACCGATGATATCATTTACGAAGATCATACCTTTTTTAAAACGTTTTTTTATCAATTAGTATATTTGAATTTAACCACAATATTTGTTGCATTATTTGTTCTGTAGTTTTTGGAGGATTAAATTGAAAATGCAGCCAACTGTCTATGGCTTGTTTTAGAAATAGTGATATTTGGAAGATTATTTCCTTTTCAAATAACTGAAAGTGTGAGGTTGTAATCTGAATAAAGGGAAAAAGGCCATTCTTGAACATTGGGTGAGACAATCTTACTAATTTGCTAGAGAACCAGTTCGGATTTAAGTATAACTTTTGTATGACTGAAGCTTTTAGTGATAGGTCTAATGCTTTAATATTTAATAATTTCTGTCCTCCGAATTCATATTCATTATATAAATAGGCCCGTTTAATTTTGTCTGGCTTGCCGTTCCAAATCAAATGGAATATTTTTTTCTCATATAATTTTATAAAACTGTTCGCTAGGCGTAAGCGAATAGGTAAACTGGGATAATACTAAAGAGTTAATCAGGGTGATTTTTCCACAAATTGACAGGTATTTACCTTTCCATGGTAGCAAGATCTTATCTATTTTTGCTAACTTTCTATTAAAATGTGTTCGAGTGAGATCATTTATTTCATTTGGGATATGTATTCCGAGTATATCCACATCACCATCAGACCATTTTATTGGTAAACTACATGGTAATGTACATTTTAATTTTTTTTGTGATCCAATACGTAATATAGTACATTTATCATAATCAGATTGTAATCCAGAGAGGTTAGAAAATGTATCTAGATCCTCTATGAGGCTGTGGAGGGATTCAAGTTGTGGATTTAAAAGAAAACATGAATCATCAGCGTACAATGACACCTTTGTTTTTAAGCCCTGGATTTCTAATCCTTTGATGTTATTGTTGGATCTGATTTTAATAGCTATTTTACACCTAGGGTTACTATACATGGTTTTAACCCATTTTATAAGAGATTCTGCAAAATTGAAATGCTCCAGGCATTTATATATAAACCACAGTCGTACTTTATCAAATGCCTTTTCGAAGTCTGCTATGAATAGCAGGCCTGTTTTCCCAGATTTTTCACAGTGTTCTATTGTTTCCAGTACTTGCCTTATATTATCTACAATGTATCTTCCATGTAAAAAACCTGTCTGATTAGAATGAATAATGTCCGACAATACCTTTTTAATTCTATGAGCTATACATTTAGCTGGATCTTTGTATTTTCCACTTGTATACTGTTTCAGTAATAATGAAATCAGACCTTCTTCTTGAGTGTCTGATAATCTACCATTTACATAGGAGTGGTTAAAACATGCTAATAATGGTCCTCTGAGTATATCAAAAAAGGTTTGGTATACCTTGACTGGTATGCCATTCAACCCTGGAGTTTTCGCGGACCTGGAGTCTTTAATTGCATCCAGAAGTTCCTCCTCTGTAATTTCCCCTTCACATGAGTCTTTCTGTATGGCTGTTAATTTTACATTATCAGTAAAAATAAATCTCTACCATTAGCTTCAGTTATAGGAGATGGAGGCGACTGAAATGAAAACATATGCTTAAAGTACTTTGTTTCCTCCTTCAAAATATCATTTGGTGAATTATGGGTGACTCCGTCATTTGTACCAGTTTCAGTAAATTATTTTTGGTAGCATTCCTATGCTGAAGATTAAAAAAGAATTTGGTGCATTTTTCAACCATATTCCATCCAGTTTGCTTTATTTTTATAATATATTACACTTGATCTTTCTTGAATAAGTTTCTCCATTTCTTTTTGTTTTTCCTCTAATTTATTCTGAGCCTCTATGTTACAGTTTTTATTGCTATCTATCTGTTCTGTTAGACCTTCTATTTCCTTTGTTAGTATGGACTCTTTTGACCTAAATTGCTTTTGTTTTTCGAGATGAGTACTGAATTGCATGGCCTCTAAAGGCACATTTAAAGGTGTCCCATACAATAAGGGGATTTGCTGTACCTATGTTATGTCGGAAAATATCAGTTATAAATTCCTCTGTCCTAGTTAAAAACAAGTTATCATCCAATAGGCTTTGATTAAATTTCCAATATCCTCGCCCACGTGGAAATTCAGTAAGAGTAATGTATATGCCAATTATATGATGGTCCGACCACATTCTGTCCCCGATCAACACTTTTTAAACTTTTGGTGCCAATGAGAATGACATAAGAAAGAAGTCAAGACAACTAGCTTGATTGAGTCTCCGCCATGTATATCTCACTAGATCAGGATATTTAAGCCTCCATATATCTACTAGTTCTAATGTATCCATGACATTCATGATTTCCTTAAGAGCATGAGGGTGATAGTTTGTAGTGGGATTTCCTTTATGGTCCATTGAGCTATTTAAAACCCACCATAATAATAGAGTCTTGAATTGCTTGCAGGGTTGATCATTTATTATATATATATTGTCAAAGAAGTGTGGATCATCATTATTTGGTCCGTAAAGGTTAATGAGCCATATCTGTTTGTGGTCCAATAACATATTTAAAATAATCCATCTACCTTGCGTATCTGTTTGGACAATTTGCACATTCAGATCGAAATTACTGTTAATTAATATCATCACCCCTTTTGAGTTTCTTTGCCCATGGGAGAAGTATATTTTGCCCCCCCCATTCCTTTTTCCACGCAACTTCATCTAGAATTGTTGAATGAGTTTCCTGTAAACAATAGATATTATATTCCTTCTCTTTGAGCCATATAAATATTGTTCTTCTTTTGTTATTATCTGCTAAGCCATTACAATTATAACTGGCTATACTTATTTCACCATATACCATAATGAGATACAAGTTTCAAAACGATTTATCATTATATATGTTTGTAAATTTACCAATTATTTAGTAGCAATATTTGCATTGCTACTAAGTAACCCTCCAATTGTTCTCCACTAATTCCCCCGCTAAAACCCCTCCCCGTCCCAAGTTGGGCTGTCATCCCAGTGATCGGCATACCACCCCTGTCCCTCCGGATCCCTAGGGCCCCGAGAGGCCAGGACCCATCCATCGAAAACAGCACACAGTGCCACCCACAAAACAGAAGCAGGTCAACCGCCAAAAGCATTTCCAATGCTCTCACCTCAATATATCTATATAGCTATTTAAAAATATATACAGTGAGGAAAAAAAGTATTTGATCCCCTGCTGATTTTGTACGTTTGCCCACTGACAAAGAAATTATCGGTCTATAATTTTAATGGTAGTTTTATTTGAACAGTGAGAGATAGAATAACAACAAAAAAATCCAGAAAAACGCATGTCTAAAATGTTATAAATTGATTGGCATTTTAATGAGGGAAATACGTTTTTGACCCCTCTGCAAAACATGACTTAGTACTTGGTGGCAAAACCCTTGGTGGCAATCACAGAGGTCAGACGTTTCTTGAAGTTGGCCACCAGGTTTGCACACATCTCAAGAGGGATTTTGTCCCACTCCTCTTTGCAGATCTTCAAATCAAATCAAATCAAATGTTATTGGCCACATGCGCCGAATACAACAGGTGCAGACATTACAGTGAAATGCTTACTTACAGCCCTTAACCAACAGTGCATTTATTTTAAATAAAAAAGTAGAATGAAACAACAAAAAAGTGTTGAGAAAAAAAGAGCAGAAGTAAAATAAAATGACAGTAGGGAGGCTATACAGTGGGGAGAACAAGTATTTGATACACTGCCGATTTTGCAGGTTTTCCTACTTACAAAGCCTGTAGAGGTCTGTAATTTTTATCATAGGTACACTTCAACTGTGAGAGACGGAATCTAAAACAAAAATCCAGAAAATCACATTGTATGATTTTTAAGTAATTAATTTGCATTTTATTGCATGACATAAGTATTTGATACATCAGAAAAGCAGAACTTAATATTTGGTACACAAACCTTTGTTTGCAATTACAGAGATCATACGTTTCCTGTAGGTCTTGACCAGGTTTGCACACACTGCAGCAGGGATTGTGGCCCACTCCTCCATACAGACCTTCTCCAGATCCTTCAGGTTTCGGGGCTGTCGCTGGGCAATACGGACTTTCAGCTCCCTCTAAAGATTTTCTATTGTGTTCAGGTCTGGAGACTGGCTAGGCCACGCCAGGACCTTGAGATGCTTCTTACGGAGCCACTCCTTAGTTGCCCTGGCTGTGTGTTTCGGGTCGTTGTCATGCTGGAAGACCCAGCCACGACCCATCTTCAATGCTCTTACTGAGGGAAGGAGGTTGTTGGCCAAGATCTCACGATACATGGCCCCATCCATCCTCCCCTCAATACGGTGCAGTCGTCCTGTCCCCTTTGCAGAAAAGCATCTCCAAAGAATGATGTTTCCACCTCCATGCTTCACGGTTGGGATGGTGTTCTTGGGGATGTACTCATCCTTCTTCTTCCTCCAAACACGGCGAGTGGAGTTTAGACCAAAAAGCTCAATTTTTGTCTCATCAGACCACATGACCTTCTCCCATTCCTCCTCTGGATCATCCAGATGGTCATTGGCAAACTTCAGACGGGCCTGGACCTGCGCTGGCTTGAGCAGGGGGACCTTGCATGCGCTGCAGGATTTTAATCCATGACGGCGTAGTGTGTTACTAATGGTTTTCTTTGAGACTGTGGTCCCAGCTCTCTTCAGGTCATTGACCAGGTCCTGCCATGTAGTTCTGGGCTGATCCCTCACCTTCCTCATGATCATTGATGACCCATGAGGTGAGATCTTGCATGGAGCCCCAGACCGAGGGTGATTGACCGTCATCTTGAACTTCTTCCATTTTCTAATAATTGCGCCAACTGTTGTTGCCTTCTCACCAAGCTGCTTGCCTATTGTCCTGTAGCCCATCCCAGCCTTGTGCAGGTCTAAAATTTTATCCCTGATGTCCTTACACAGCTCTCTGGTCTTGGCCATTGTGGAGAGGTTGGAGTCTGTTTGATTGAGTGTGTGGACAGGTGTCTTTTATACAGGTAACGAGTTCAAACAGGTGCAGTTAATACAGGTAATGAGTGGAGAACAGGAGTGCTTCTTAAAGAAAAACTAACAGGTCTGTGAGAGACGGAATTCTTACAGGTTGGTAGGTGATCAAATACTTATGTCATGCAATAAAATGCAAATTAATTACTTAAAAATCATACAATGTGATTTTCTGGATTTTTGTTTTAGATTCCGTCTCTCACAGTTGAAGTGTACCTATGATAAAAATTACATGATTTGTAAGTAGGAAAACCTGCAAAATCGGCAGTGTATCAAATACGTGTTCTCCCCAATGTATATACAGGGGGGTACTGGTGCAGAGTCAATATGCGGGGGCACCGGCTAGTTGAGGTAGTTGAAGTAATATGTACATGTGGGTAGAGTTAAAGTGACTATGCATAAATAATTAACAGAGTAGCAGCAGCGTAAAAAGATTGGGTTGGGGGGCAGTGCAAATAGTCTGGGTAGCCATGATTAGCTGTTCAGGAGTCTTATGGCTTGGGGGTAGAAGCTGTTGAGAAGTCTTTTGGACCTAGACTTGGCACTCCGGTACCGCTTGCCGTGCGGTAGCAGAGAGAACAGTCTATGACTAGGGTGGCTGGAGTCTTTGACAATTTTGAGGGCCTTCCTCTGACACCGCCTGGTATAGAGGTCCTGGATGGCAGGAAGCTTGGCCCCAGTGATGTACTGGACCGTACGCACTACCCTCTGTAGTGCCTTGCGGTCGGAGGCCAAGCAGTTGCCATACCAGGCGGTGATGCAAACAGACTTCTCCAAGTCATTAAGGTTTCGAGGCTGACGTTTGGCAACTCGAACCTTCAGCTCCCTCCACAGATTTTCTATGGGATTAAGGTCTGGAGACTGGCTAGGCCACTCCAGGACCTTAATGTGCTACTTCTTGAGCCACTCCTTTGTTGCCTTGGCCGTGTGTTTTGGGTCATTGTCATGCTGGAATACCCATCCACGACCCATTTTCAATGCCCTGGCTGAGGGAAGGAGGTTCTCACCCAAGATTTGACGGTACATGGCCCCGTCCATTGTCCCTTTGATGCGGTGAAGTTGTCCTGTCCCCTTAGCAGAAAAACACCCCCAAAGCATAATGTTTCCACCTCCATGTTTGACGGTGGGGATGGTGTTCTTGGGGTCATAGGCAGCATTCCTCCTCCTCCAAACACGGCGAGTTGAGTTGATGCCAAAGAGCTCCATTTTGGTCTCATCTGACCACAACATTTTCACCCAGTCCTCCTCTGAATCATTCAGATGTTCATTGTCAAACTTCAGACAGGCAGGTACAGTTAAAGTCAGAAGTTTACATATACCTTAGCCCAAAAAAAAGTAACTCATTTTTTCACAATTCCTGACATTTAATCCTAGTAAATATTCCCTGTCTTAGGTCAGTTAGGATCACCACTTTATTTTAAGAATGTGAAATGTCAGAATAATAGTAGAGAGAATGATTTATTTCAGCTTTTATTTCTTTCATCACATTCCCAGTGGGTCAGAAGTTTACATACACTCAATTAGTATTTGGTGTCATTGACTTTAAATTGTTTAACTTGGGTCAAACGTTTCGGGTAGCCTTCCACAAGCTTCCCACAATAAGTTGGGTAAAAATTGGCCCATTCCTCCTGACAGAGCTGGTATAACTGAGTCAGGTTTGTAGGCCTCCTTGCTCGCACACGCTTTTTCAGTTCTGCCCACACATTTTCTATAGGATTGAGGTCAGGGCTTTGTGATGGCCACTCCAATACCTTGACTTTGTTGTCCTTAAGCCATTTTGCCACAACTTTGGAAGTATACTTGGGGTCATTGTCCATTTGGAAGACCCATTTGCGACCAAGCTTTAACTTCCTGACTGATGTCCTGAGATGTTGCTTCAATATATCCACATAATTTTCCTTCCTCATGATGCCATCTATTTTGGGAAGTGCACCTGTCCCTCCTGCAGCAAAGCACCCCCACAACATGATGCTGCCACCCCCGTGCTTCATGGTTGGGATGGTGTTCTTCGGCTTGCAAACTACCCCTTTTTCCTCCAAACATAATGATGGTCATTATGGCCAAACAGTTATATTTTTGTTTCATCAGACCAGAGGACATTTCTCAAAAAAGTCAGATCTTTGTCCCCATGTGCATTGCAAACCATAGTCTGGCTTTTTTATGGTGGTTTTGGAGCAGTGGCTTCTCCTTGCTGAGCGGCCTTTCAGGTTATGTCGATATGGGACTCGTTTTACTGTGGATATAGATACTTTTGTACCTGTTTCCTCCAGCATCTTCACAATGACCTTTGCTGTTGTTCTGGGATTGATTTGCACTTTATGCACCAAAGTACGTTCATCTCTAGGAGACAGAACGTGTCTCCTTCCTGAGTGGTATGATGGCTGCGTGGTCCCATGGTGTTTATACTTTCGTACTATTGTTTGTACAGATGAATGTGGTACCTTCAGGCGTTTGTAAATTGCTCCCAAGGATGAACCAGACTTGTGGAGGTCTACCATTTTTGTTCTGAGGTCTTGGCTGATTTCTTTTGATTTTCCCATGATGTCAAGCAAAGAGGCACTGAGTTTGAAGGTAGGCCTTAAAATACATCCACATATACACCTCCAATTGACTCAAATTATGTCAATTAGCCTATCAGAAGCTTCTAAAGCCATGCCATCATTTTCTGGAATTTTCCAAGCTGTTTAAAGGCACAGTCAACTTAGTGTATGTAAACTTCTGACCCACTGGAATTTTGATACAGTGAATTATAAGTGAAATAATCTGTCTGTAAACAATTGTTGGAAAAATTACTTGTGTCATGCACAAAGTAGATGTCCTAACCGACTTGCCAAAACTGTAGTTTGTTGACAAGACATTTGTGGAGTGGTTGAAAAACAAGTTTTAATGACTCCAACCTAAGTGTATGTAAACTTCCGACTTCAACTGTATATGTGCTTTCTTGAGCAGGGGGACCTTGTGGGCGCTGCAGGATTTCAGTCCTTCACGGCGTAGTGTGTTACCAATTGTTTTCTTGGTGACTATGGTCCCAGCTGCCTTGAGATCATTGACAAGATCCTCCCGTGTAGTTCTGGGCTGATTCCTCACCGTTCTCATGATCATTGCAACTCCACGAGGTGAGATCTTGCATGGAGCCCCAGGCCGAGGGAGATTGACAGTTATTTTGTGTTTCTTCCATTTGCGAATAATCGCACCAACTGTTGTCACCTTCTCACCAAGCTGCTTGGCGATGGTCTTCTAGCCCATTCCAGCCTTGTGTAGATCTACAATCTTGTCCCTGACATCCTTGGAGAGCTCTTTGGTCTTGGCCATGGTGGAGAGTTTGGAATCTGACTGTTTGATTGCTTCTGTGGACAGGTGTCTTTTATACAGGTAACAAACTGAGATTAGGAGCACTCCCTTTAAGTGTGTGCTCCTAATTCCAGCTCGTTACCTGGGAGCCAGAAATCTTTCTGATTGAGAGGGGGTCAAATACTTATTTCCCTCATTAAAATGCAAATCAATTTATAACATTTTTGACATACGTTTTTCTGGATTTTTTTGTTGTTATTCTGTCTCTCACTGTTCAAATAAACCTACCATTAAAATTATAGACTGATCATTTCTTTGTCAGTGGGCAAACGTACAAAATCAGCAGGGGATAAAATACTTTTTTCCCTCACTACCTCAATTACCTCGTACCCCTGCACATCAACTCTGTACTGCTACCCCGTGTATATAGCCAAGTTATCGTTACTCGTTTATTTATTCCTTGTGTTTTTTATTTCTACAATTGTTATATTTTTCTCTCTGCATTGTTGGGAAGGGCCCGTAAATAAGCATTTCACTGTTAGTCTATATGTGTTGTTTACGAAGCATATGACAAATACAATTTGATTTGATCCTATTTTTTGACAGAGACTATGGCTGACATATGCCTCCTCTCTAATCATGGTGCGCAAAACGCATAAATCAATATTTTACCTTGACTCCTTTTCAGCAAGTAAAATACAAACGTACAAAATCAGCAGGGATCAAATACTTTTTTCCCTCACTGTATCTATTCAAATATCTTGCATATCTTATTTTCCATCATTTCGGCAGTTCATGCGTAGGATTTTAACCTATAACCCATTACATTTTTGACAAGCAATTATTATTTTAGCAAACAATTATTGTGGTTCATCCTATATTCTCCCTAACATCCTTACCCCCTTGCAACAGATGTGGGATAAACACACACGCACATACTCACATACTCTAACACACTCAACCCCTTTCCTCCACAATCAACCATAAAATCAGATGCTCAACGGTTGTTACATCCCAGAGCCCAACTCAAGAAAGGACCTGATTTACGAATGCATATACAGTTACAGCTGTTTGAGAAAGCATGCAAGATTGAGCAAAAATTGACAACAATGTGAGATTTGATTCATCTATTTAATCTATGTCAAGTCCTAGGTGATGGAGTTCAGATCCACCCTCTTCACCTGAAACACAAACACTCTGGTCCACCGTTGTAACCATTTTCCCCAAGCATCTCCGTGCAGTCAGACCTTTGATTATTTTGTGCCACCTGGGCCACAATGATAAGCTCCCTCTCTGAATGCTCAATGGGTAGGATTGATTATCTTAGTTAAACTGGATGTACAACAATGTAAGTAGACGTGACATGGAATATGCTGTATATTTTAATGCAACCTTTTGCTCACCTATTCTGTACATGGTCTGATGTCCATATTTCCACACACACGAGGGGTCAGTAAATGCGCTTGTTCATGATTGGCTCAATAACACTCAACTCACTCAACACACACGAAACACTTCTTCATTTGAAAAACCACACTCAGTCAGTCCATGTCTTTTCAGTTTGCTGTGTGTGTGTGTGTGTGTGTGTGTGTGTGTGTGTGTGTGTGTGTGTGAAACAGAGAAAAAGAGTGAGAGAAAGAGAGAGAGAGCATCTGTACGAGAGAGTGTTAAGTATGCGTATGCATGTACTGCATGAATGTATGTACATATGTATGCAAGTTTTCTATGTTTGTGTGTGTGTATGTACAGTGCTATGAAAAAGTATTTGCCCCCTTTCTAATTTTCTCTACATTTGCATATTTGTGATACTGAATGTTATCAGATCTTCAACCAAAACCAAGTATTAGATAAAGGGAACATAAGTGAACAAATAACACAACAATTACATATTTATTTCATTTATTTCATAAACAATGTTACGCAACACCCAATTCCCCTGTGTGAAAAAGTAATTGCCCCCTTACACTCAATAACTGGTTGTGCCACCTTTAGCTGCAATGACTCCAACCAAATGCTTCCTGTAGTTGTTGTTCAGTCTCTCACGTCGCTGTGGAGGAATGTTGGCCCACTCTTCCATGCAGAACTGCTTTAACTCAGTGACGTGTGGGTTTTCAAGCATGAACTGCTCGTTTCAAGTCCTGCCACAACATCTCAATTGGGATTAGGTCTGGACTTTGACTAGGCCATTTCAAAACTTCCAATTTGTTGCTTTTTAGCTATTTTCATGTAGACTTGATTGTGTGTTTTGGATCATTGTCTTGCTGCATGATCCAGCTCCACTTCAGCTTCAGCTCACAGACAGATGGTCTGACATTCTCCTGTAGAATTCTCTGATACAGAGCAGAATTCATTGTTCCTTCTATTAAGGCAAGTCGTCCAGGTCCTGAAGCAGCAAAGCATCCCCAAACCATCACACCACCACCACCATGCTTGACCTTTGGTATGATGTTCTTACTGTGGAATGCAGTGTTTGGTTTACGCCAGGCATAATGGGACCCATCTCGTCCAAAAAGTTGACTCAAGTTTGCCAAAAAGCACCTGGATGATAATCAAGACTCTTGGAAGAACGTTCTATGGACAGATGATTCAAAAGTATAACTTTTTGGAAGACATGGTTCCAGTAATTCCTGGCGAAAACCAAACTCTGCATTCCACAGTAAGAACATCATACCAAAGGTCAAGCATGGTGGTGGTGGTGTGATGGTTTGGGGATGCTTTGCTGCCTCAGGACCTGGACGACTTGCCTTAATAGAAGGAACCATGAATTCTGCTCTGTATCAGAGAATTCTACAGAAGAATGTCAGACCATCCGTCTGTGAGCTGAAGCTGAAGCGCAGCTGGGTCATGCAGCAAGACAATGATCCAAAACACACAATTGCTAAAAAGCAACAAATTGGAAGTTTTGGAATGGCCTAGTCAAAGTCCAGACCTAATCCCAATTGAGATGTTGTGGCAGGACTTGAAACGAGCAGTTCATGCTTGAAAACCCACACGTCACTGAGTTAAAGCAGTTCTGCATGGAAGAGTGGGCCAAAATTCCTCCACAGCGACGTGAGAGACTGATCAACAACTACAGGAAGCATTTGGTTGGAGTCATTGCAGCTAAAGGCGGCACAACCAGTTATTGAGTGTAAGGGGGCAATTACTTTGCATAACTTTGTTTATGAAATAAATGAAATAAATATGTAATTGTTGTGTTATTTGTTCACTTATGTTCCCTTTATCTAATATTAGGTTTTGGTTGAAGATCTGATAACATTCAGTATCACAAATATGCAAAAGTAGAGAAAATTAGAAAGGGGGCAAATACTTTTTCATAGCACTGTATGTTTGTGTTTGTGTGTATGTGTGTTTGTGTATGTGTGTTTGTCTGTGTCTGTCTGTGTTGCCTTCAGCTCCTCCAGTCTGCCCACAGCCTCCCTTGTATTTTTAAAGTTGTGAAGTTCAGTCAGTCAGTCAGGTCGGTCGGTCAAGTCAGTCAGTCAGTCAGCCAGGTCGGTCGGTCGGTCGGTCAAGTCAGTCGGTCAGTCAATCAGTCAGGTCGGTCAAGTCAGTCAGGTCGGTCGGTCAAGTCAGTCAGTCGGTCAGTCAATCAGTCAGTCAGTCAGTCAGTCAGTCAGTCAGTCAGTCAGTCAGGGTAGATGAGGAACCCAGAAAAGGTGCTGTATTTGTTGGTGTTTCCTCCATGGACCTTCCCCCCATCCAGCTGTACACACACCTCGTCCCCCACGTCTAGATGCAGGATCACACTGTTAGACGCATAGTCGTAGTTCTGGTCCGCATCCTGGGCGATGGCACTGGCCCTCACCTGTCTCACACACACACACACACACACACACACACACACACACACACACACACACACACACACACACACACAGACACAGACGGGAAGACAGAGGGACAGAACAGACAGAGCAAATGTCATTGGTTGACACCATCAAGGTTAAAGCTTTACAATAGGCAAACCCCCCCTCCTGCTTTGTAATAGTAACTTAATTCATGCATTTGTGTCTCCGTGTCCACACGAGTAAACCCAATTAAAGGTGTTAACAAACAAGTAAAGATCCACTGCCTGTGGGTCAATACAGACTGAGCTCCCCACCAGCATGCAAATGGAAATATGTCTGATGCTCAGGCTGGGCCGGACACAGCGGATGCGTCCCAATTGGCTCCCTTTTATTGCACTACTTTTGACCAGAGGACTATGGGCCCTGGTCAAAAGTAATGCACTATAAAGGAAATAGGGTGCCGTTTGGGACGCAGACAGCCACTCAATACCATGCATATTGAGCTCTGCTACTAGCGCTAGGGCGTTAGCATCATAAGCAACAGGTCAATAGCTGCTGGGGGAAGATACTGTTGCTGTTTCTGGACCTGACTGCCCGACTGCCTGACTTCCTGACTTCCATCCCTGTAGACCAGTGGTCACCAACCAGTCGACTGGTCGATCTTCAAGGCATTCCTAGTCGATCACCAAATATTTCTGTAGGAAATCCAACGATAAAGGCTTGCGCGCCTTGTTTAAATATATTGCGCTGTTGGCACACTTGATTCAGAAGCCCTGCGCACCAGGTAGGCAAAGTGTTCCCATTTTAAACTTTAGTCATTTAGCAGATGCTCTTATCCAGAGCGTTGCAAGCGCCATGCTCTACCAACTGAGCTACACGGGGCACATTTCATTTGTCTGAAAAGACTCTCCGCTTACCGGGCAAACTGGGAAAGCTGCCACAGCGAAGTTTGATACTAGCCTACGTGAGATTTAATAACTTTTAAAACCATGACCAGAGGGAGACTGTTTTGAGTGAGTTCATGTCTAATTTTTTATTCAGCACTGTCAAAACTGTTTTTATTCAACACTATTACAAAACATAAAACACGCTTCTCCCTACTTCCACTCGCGCTGCAGCTACAATGAATGAGTAGCCAAGTGTAGGCTATCGATAGCCCTGCGTTTGTATTATTATTAGCATTTCGTCATGTCGATTTTAATATCAAGGAATATTTCACTTTCTCTGGTCATAGGAACAACATGAATTTGTGCATGAGGCTGATGTGGTTCGACTCGAGTTTCGCCATTAGGTGGAAGGGTTTCCACTCTCTCTAGTCAGTCTCACCGGAGGAAAGGAAGGAGAGAGCAGAGACCGTGAGAGGCGAACCCTCTGCTGCTCTCTCCCTCCCTCCGCTGAGACTAATGCCATGTTCAAAACAACTTGGAACTCGGAAATCTCAGACTTCCGACTTCATTGCATTCAAGACAACTGGGAACTCTGAAAAAAATTAGATCCGCCTGGTTAAAATATTTTTAAAGGTCATCCAACTCGGAATTCGAAGTCGGAAACTCAAGCATCTTTCTAGAGCTCCGACTTTCTGAGCTGAAGATCACTGATTTGACCTAGTTTATTTTCTTCAAGTTCCCAGTTGTCTTGAAAGCACCATGACCATCAGATGCTGGTAGCATCAGTCCAGTAAAAGTCCAGTATTTCAATTTATGCTCAGCTGTGCCTCACAAGTGCTACACCAATTGATCTATTTTGTTATCAAAGCTCAAGTTTTTAAATCTAATATGGTCTGAGAAGAACAATATTGGCAGGCCAGTTATATAGCCAATGTGCTGTGTAATGTATTAGGCCTACTGCACAAACCTCCTACAGAACCATTTTTATTAGGTTAATGCTACATTTAAGTCATGTTTAAATTTTGAGCGGTAGATCTCAGCTTGCTTTTTGACTGCGAAAGTGATCTTCACTCAGAAAAGGATGGTGACCACTGCTGTAGACTACCCATTGTCCCATGTGAACCCCTCTTCCTCATCTATTCTACACTAGCCAATCAGCCTTCCGCTTCATTGCTAAATAATAACAGACAATATGGTTGTGATCGAGGAAGAGGTCAGAGGTTAGATCCCAATCCATCTGTTTATCCAGTGCAGCCTGTACAAGGCCCTGTTAGGCAGGAAGCACTAACCAACCAGGTGACGTCATACTCTGATGGAAAGCTACACTATTACAGTCTTAAAAAAGAGAGGAGTAAGTATGTAAGATTTATATCTCAACTCTATAGACATACTGTATGTCTGTCTGTCTGTCTGTCTGTCAAGTGTCAGTGGCCTAACTGACCTTGTATCTATCTATCAGGCTTCATGTCTAGGCAGCCACGGTGTGAGTACTGAGCATAGACCACTCAATCTCTGTCAGCCCCCCAGATGACCGACGTATATCTCCAAGACATGACACGACAGGCACAGAATATGATCTGCAGCTCAACTAACGTCATGTCACTCAATCACACCACTTTACTGTGCCATTGGTATCACTTTACATAAAGTTGACAAGTATAATAATGCTTTATAAGCATGTATGAGCCCTTATGTCCATCTCCCCAACAAGGTGCATTATGATATATATAGATATATATGTATACAGTGGCTTGCGAAAGTATTCACCCCCCTTGGCATTTTTCCTATTTTGTTGCCTTGCAACCTGGAATTAAAATGGATTTTTTTGGGGTTTGTATCATTTGATTTACACAACATTCCTACCACTTTGAAGATGCAAAATATTTTTTATTGTGAAACAAACAAGAAATAAGACAAAAAAAACAGAAAACTTGAGCGTGCATAAATATTCACCCCCCCAAAGTCAATACTTTGTAGAGCCACCTTTGAAGCAATTACAGCTGCATGTCTCTTGGGGTATGTCTCTATAAGCTTGGCACATCTAGCCACTGGGATTTTTTCCCATTCTTCAAGGCAAAACTGCTCCAGCACCTTCAAGTTGGATGGGTTCCGCTGGTGTACCACAGATTCTCAATTGGATTGAGGTCTGGGCTTTGACATTTAAATGTTTCCTGTAAATACCCTATTTTCGTACATTTTTCGTACATATTTCCCTATCAGACTTTTCATCCTTCTACAAGATATACTTTCCTGCAACCCGCCTCACTCAATGTGGAACGGATTCTATTATTGACTTACCTTTATCTAGAATCTAGAATCTCCAGTTGAAACTAGCTAGCCAGCTAACTAGCTACTTGCTATTTGCTATTAGCCACAGCTAGCGGTGTTTTCACCCAGAACATTGGATTTCTTTTCCGCGGGATTAATTTTAATCATTGGACATTGATCACCGGATATTCGGCCAGTCTGCACAGCGCGTTATCGACCCAGAACATATCAGTTTTTCCGCGGAATCACTGATTCACTGGACCTTTAACTCCGGATTAATCGCTACCAGCTGGCTACAACAAAACGGACGCTGTGGTCTGGCTAATCAACCTGAGCTAGGCCCATCTCCCGGCTATCTACCTCTCTATCAACCGGACGGGACCACATAGTATTGACACGGAGCCCCGCCGATCCTACACGACTGGTCTGCCGACGAAATCGTCTGATGTGGTTACGACGTAACCACGAAGATTCCATCCATCTGCTAGCCCTGGCCCGTTAGCACACGCTTACTCACTAAACTGAACTAGCTACTGGACTAGCTACTTGCTATTAGCCACAGCTAGCAGTGTTTCACCCAGAACATTTGATTTTTTTCCGCGGGATTAATTTTAATCACTGGACTTTGATCACCGGATATTCGGCCAGTCAGCACTGCGCGTTATCGACCCAGAACATATCAGTTTTTCCGCCGGAATCACTGGACCTTTAACTCCGGATTCTTCGCTACCAGCTGGCTACAACAAAACGGACGTAGCACACGCTAGCCGTGGCCTCTTACTCACTAGCACTTCACCACCGGACCTTATGATAACTCAGCTATACAGCTGATATCTGCTGGACTGTTCCTTTTTTACGGTACTACATCCTGTTTATGTTTAGCCTCAGCCCAAACATGGTTAGTTTATTGTTGTTTCGGTTATTTCTAATTGTACTATATCACTGTAGACCCCCCAGCCTAGCTAAACCTGCCTTAGTTAGCTCTTTTGTCCCTCCACCCATACACTCAGAGACCGACTCAATTGATGCCTCTAGAGATACTATCTCTTTCAGTGTTACCCAACGCTTAGGTTTACCTCCACTTTACTCATATCCTTCCATATCCTTGTCTGTACATAATGCCCTGAATCTTTTCTATAACACCCGGAAATCTGCCCCCTTTATTCTATGTACCCAACGCACTAGAAGACCAGTTCTTAAAGCCTTTAGCCGTATCCTTATTCTAGTCCTCCTCTGTTCCTCTGGTGATGTAGAGGCTAACCCAGGCCCTGTAGCCCCCAGTATCACTCCTACTCCCCAGGAGCTATCATTTGTTGACTTCTGTAATCGCAAAAGTCTTGGTTTCTTGCACATAAATATCAGAAGTCTACTTCCTAAGTTTGAGTTATTCACTGCGTTAGCACACTCTGCCAACCCTGATGTTCTAGCAGTGTCTGAATCCTGGCTCAGGAAGGCCACCAAAAATTCTGAAATTTCCATCCCCAACTATAACATTTTCCGTCTAGATAGAACTGCCAAAGGGGGTGGAGTTGCAATCTACTGTAGAGATAGCCTGCAGAGCTCTATCATACTATCCAGGTCTGTGCCCAAACAGTTTGAGCTTCTACTTCTAAAAATCCACCTTTCCAGAAATAAGTCTCTCACTGTTGCCGCTTGCTACAGACCCCCCTCAGCCCCCAGCTGTGCCCTGGACACCATATGTGAATTGATTGCCCCCCATTTATCCTCTGAGTTTGTACTGCTTGGTGACCTAAATTGGGATATGCTTAATACCCCAGCCATCCTACAATCCAAGCTAGATGCCCTCAACCTCACGCAAATTATTAACGAACCTACCAGGTACAACCCTAAATCCTTAAACATGGGTACCCTCATAGATATCATCCTGACTAACATACCCTCTAAATACACCTCAGCTGTCTTCAACCAGGATCTCAGCGATCACTGCCTTATTGCCTGCGTCCGTAACGGGTCCGCGGTCAAACAACCACCCCTCATCACTGTCAAACGCTCCCTAAAACACTTTAGCGAGGAGGCCTTCCTAATTGACCTGGCCCAGGTATCCTGGATGGATATAGATCTCATTCCGTCAGTAGAGGATGCCTGGTTGTTCCTTAAAAGTAATTTCCTCTCAATCTTAAATAAACATGCCCCATTCAAAAAATACAGAACTAAGAACCGATATAGCCCCTGGTTCTCCTCAGACTTGACTGCCCTTGACCAGCACAAAAACATCCTGTGGCGTACAGCATTAGCATCAAAAAGCCCCCGCGATATGCAACTTTTCAGGGAAGTTAGGAACCAATATACACAAGCAGTCAGGAAAGCAAAGGCTAACTTTTTCAAACAGAAATTTGCATCCTGTAGCACTAACTCCAAAAAGTTTTGGGACACTGTAAAGTCCATGGAGAATAAGAGCACTTCCTCCCAGCTGCCCACTGCACTGAGGCTAGGAAACACTATCTCCACCGATAAATCTACAATAATCGAGAATTTCAACAAGCATTTTGCTACAGCTGGCCATGCTTTCCATCTGGCTACCACTAACCCGGCCACCAACTCTGCACCCTCTGCTGCAACTTGCCCATGCCCCCCCCGCTTCTCCTTCACACAAATTCAGACAGCTGATGTTTTGAAAGCGCTGCAAAATCTGGACCCCTACAAATCAGCTGGGCTAGACAATCTGGACCCTTTCTTCCTAAAACTAGCCGCCGAAATTGTCGGTTCAACCTCTCTTTCATAACGTCTGAGATCCCCAGAGATTGGAAAGCTGCCGCGGTCATCCCCCTCTTCAAAGGGGGTGACACTCTAGATCCAAACTGCTACAGACCTATATCCATCCTGCCCTGCCTTTCGAAAGTATTCGAAAGCCAAGTTAATAAACAGATCATCGACCATTTCGAATACCACCGTACCTTCTCCGCTATGCAATCCGGTTTCCGAGCTGGTCACGGGTGCACTTCAGCCACGCTCAAGGTCCTAAACGATATTATAACCGCGATTGATAATAGACAGTACTGTGCAGCCGTCTTCATCGACCTGGCCAAGGCTTTCGACTCTGTCAACCACCGCATTCTTATTGGCAGACTAAATAGCCTTGGTTTCTCAAATGACTGCCTCGCCTGGTTCACCAACTACTTCTCAGATAGAGTTCAGTGTGTCAAATCGGAGGGCCTGTTGTCTGGACCTATGGCAGTCTCTATGGGGGTGCCACAGGGTTCAATTCTTGGGCCGACACTTTTCTCCGTGTATATCAATGATGTCGCTCTTGCTGCTGGTGACTCTCAGATCCACCTCTACGCAGACGACACCATTTTGTATACATCTGGCCCTTCATTGGACACTGTGTTAACAAACCTCCAAACGAGCTTCAATGCCATACAACAATCCTTCAGTAGCCTTCAACTGCTCTTAAACACTAGTAAAACTAAATGCATGCTTTTCAATCGAACGCTGCTAGCACCCGCCCACCCGACTAGAATCACCACTCTCGACGGGTCTGACCTAGAGTATGTGGACAACTACAAATATCTAGGTGTCTGGTTAGACTGTAAACTCAACTTCCAGACTCACATAAAGAATCTCCAATCCAAAGTTAAATCTAGAATCGGCTTCCTATTTCGCAACAAAGCCTCCTTCACTCATGCTGCCAAACATGCCCTCGTAAAACTGACTATCCTACCGATCCTTGACTTCGGCGATGTCATTTATAAAATAGCCTCCAACACTCTACTCAGCAAATTGGATGTAGTCTATCACAGTGCCATCCGTTTTGTCTCCAAAGCCCCATACACTACCCACCACTGTGACCTGTACGCTCTTGTTGGCTGGTCCTCACTACATGTTCGTCGTCAAACCCACTGGCTCCAGGCCATCTATAAATCACTGCTAGGCAAATCCCCGCCTTATCTTAGCTCATTGGTCACCATAGCAGCACCCACCCGTAGTCTGCGCTCCAGCAGGTATATCTCACTGGTCATTCCCAAAGCCAACACCTCCTTTGGCCGCCATTCCTTCCAGTTCTCTGCTGCCAATGACTGGAACGAATTGCAAAAATCCCTGAAGCTGGAGACTCTTATCTCCCTCAATAACTTTAAGCATCAGTTGTCAGAGCACCTTACCGATCACTGCACCTGTACACAGCCCATCTGAAATTAGCCCACCCAACTACCTCATCCCTATATTGTTATTTAATTTGCTCTTTTGCACCCCAGTATCTCTATTTGCACATAATCTCTTGCACATCTAGCATTCCAGTGTTAATACTATTGTAATTATTCTGCACTATAGCCTATTTATTGCCTTACCTCCATAACTTGCTACATTTGCACACACTGTATATATATTTTCTGTTGTATCTCTGACTTTATGTTTTTTTTTTTACCCCATATGTAACTCTGTGTTGTTTTTGTTGCACTACTTTGCTTTGTCTTGGCCAGGTCGCAGTTGTAAATGAGAACCTGTTCTCAACTGGCTTACCTGGTTAAATAAAGGTGAAATAAAAAAATAAAAAATTGTCCTGCTGGAAGGTGAACCTCTGTCCCAGTCTCAAATCTCTGGAAGACTGAAACAGGTTTCCCTCAAGAATTTCCCTGTATTTAGCGCCATCCATCATTTCTTCAATTCTGACCAGTTTCCCAGTCCTTGCCGATGAAAAACATCCCCACAGCATGATGCTGCCACCACCATGCTTCACTGTGGGGATGGTGTTCTCGGGGTGTTGAGAGGTGTTGGGTTTGCGCCAAAGATAGCGTTTTCCTTCATGGTCAAAAAGCTCAATTTTAGTGTCATCTGACCAGTGTCATTCTTCCATATGTTTGGGGAGTCTCCCACATGGCTTTAGGCGAACACCAAATGTGTTTGTTAATTTTTTTCTTTAAGCAATGGCTTTTTTCTGGCCACTCTTCCATAAAGCCCAGCTCTGTGGAGTTTACGGCTTAAAGTGGTCCTATGGACAGATACTCCAATCTCCGCTGTGGAGCTTTGCAGCTCCTTCAGGGTTATCTTTGGTCTCTTTGTTGCTTGTCTGATTAACGCCCTCCTTGCCTGGTCCGTGAGTTTTGGTGGGTGGCCCTCTCTTGGCAGGTTTGTTGTGGTGCCATATTCGTTCCATTTTTTAATAACGGATTTAATGGTGCTCCGTGGGATGTTCAAAGTTTCTGATATTTTTTATAACCCAATCCTGATCTGTACTTCTCCACAACTTTGTCCCTCACCTGTTTGGAGAGCTCCTTGGTCTTCATGGTGCCGCTTGCTTGGTGGTGCCCCTTGCATAGTGGTGTTGCAGACTCTGGGGCCTTTCAGAACAGGTGTATATATACTGAGATCATGTGACACTTAGATTGCACACATGTGGACTTTATTAAACTAATTATGTGACTTCTGAAGGTAATTGGTTGCACCGGATCTTATTTAGGGGCTTCATAGCAAAGCGGGTGAATACATATGCACGCACCACTTTTCCGTTATTTATTTTTTAGAATTCTTTGAAAAAAGTATTTTTTTTCATTTCACTTCACCAATTTGGACTATTTTATGTATGTCCATTACATGAAATCCAAATAAAAATCCATTTAAATTACAGGTTGTAACGCAACAAAATAGGAAAAACGCCAAGGGGGATGAATACTTTGTATGGCACTGTATATATATATAGTATATGCTAAAGCAGTACATACCTGACTAATCATTAGAAAGTAAGCCTTGTCTAAGCCAGAATGGCCCATTGAGCCTTACCCCCAATCCATCTCCTTAATGTGGAGTGCCAAGCAGAGAGGCATCGGGTCCCACTTTGGTATGACTCAACCTGGGATCGAACCCCCAACCTTCCAATCTCAAGGTGGACACTCTAACAAAAGAACACTAATTTCTTAAACACTGGTCCCACATTCTGTGTAACTCATACTCAACAGACCATGTCATCGTATTAACAGGCTTGTTGAGAGGGGCAGGTGTGTAAGTTTGAAAGGGTTTTTGTCCACCCTTTATAACATTGTGTTGCTCAGTGGGCAGTCAGAGGGATAGATAGAGGGATATAATAAAATAAGGATAGTCAGTTCTACACCGAGCCAGGGGAATGGAGGGCGAGATAAAAATAACATGACCAAGACGCAAAACCTCCAAAAGCATGACAGTAAAAGGATGGCAAAACAAGACAAGTTGGTTGACAGAGAGACAGAAAGGAAGAGAGAGAGAGAGAGAGAGAGAGAGAGAGAGAGAGAGAGAGAGAGAGAGAGAGAGAGAGAGAGAGAGAGAGAGAGAGAGAGAGAGAGAGAGAGAGAGAGAGAGAGAGAGAGAGAGAGAGAGAGATCAGGGGATGAGAGGATAGGAAGATAGATGTGTTAATGGAGGTTGGTAGACAGTGGGCTGAGGGACGAAGCAATAGGGAGGTAAGTGTTGTGAGGGCCAGACTGAGAGAACACCACAAGACAGATATATAGATACCCACACACTGAACATGTCACGATGGCCAGACAAGTGCATCAGGCATTAGAGAGAGAAAAAGTGAATGTGTCTAAACGTTACCTAGACGTTGCATTTGTGTACTAATTATCGATGTCTGTTTGAATTAGGTGAAATCGGTATACTAATTAATGAATCCAGAGACTGTCATGTGATGTGATTCCTCCAGGGGATATTTCCTGTGTTAACTCTACCTGTATGTGTCTGTTTTAGTGGTAGGTTTCCTTATTGCTGTTAGGGGACATGACGCGTGGTTGAAGTTAAAGGTTATGGTGGTGACAGGTTATGACATGGTTATGATGGTGACAGCAGTGTTTTCCCTGCTATTGCCATTTAAAGAAATTGAGATTTGATATTTAATATTCTACCACATTTGCAGTTGCCTTATCTATCTATGCTATGTTATATAATATATCATGGAGGGGTAATATGTCATGCTATACTTCTTAAACGCAACATCTCCCCTAACCCCTCATTAACTTTGTGATGGTGCTATCATTAATCTATTAATTTACAGTCCCTCACAGAGACTGACTGACCATAGGGCAATTCTAGCAAATGCCAGATGGGCTGGTCCATCTTAAGCCCAGTGGGCCTGTCTAAATTGGGGTTTAAGTGCAGAAATGTCATTATTTGGCTAATAATGGGGACCTCGGAGCAATAGAATGGGCCAGTGAGGGTGCCTTGAGGGGAAAAGAATGGTCCGGTTGGTTACAAATGGCCGGGCTGTTTTCTGGTACCAGTCCGTCCCTGCTCAGCTAGCACATAACGATCTGAGAACCATGTTTCTTAGAGCTTGGTGAAAACGTGGTTGTCCTATGGTTATTTTGCATACAAACTGCCCACAACTTTCTGGGAATAGTGCAGGACACCCAGCTAGCGCTTAAGAAACATCTGTGGAAATGTCAGTACTTCAGCATAACGTTTTCTGCAGGTTTCCTCATGGTTTTATTTAAAGTCATGTTCTCGGAACATTAAGAAAACTTTCCATAAAAACCATAAGAAAACATTAGTAACGTTCAGAGAACGTTCTAAGAATGTTATTTAAAAACATATACACTGAGTGTACAAAACATTAGGAACACCTGCTCATTCCATGACATGGACTGATCAGGTGAATCCAGGTGAAAGCTATGATCCCTTATTGATGTCACCTGTTAAATCCACTTCAATCAGTGTAGATGAAGGGGAGGAGACAGGTTAAAGAAGGATTTTTAAGCCTTGAGACAATTGAGACATGGATTGTGTATGTGTGCCATTCAGAGGGTGAATGGGCAAGACAAAATATTTAAGTGCCTTTGAACGGGGTATGATAGTAGGTGCATGGCACACCAGTTTGTGTGAAGAACTGCAACGCCGCTGGATTTTTCATGCTCAACAGTTTCCCGTGTGTATCAAGAATGGTCCACCACCCAAAGGAGATCAAATCAAATCAAATTTTATTGGCCATATGCGCCGAATACAACAGGTGCAGACATTACAGTGAAATGCTTACTTACAGCCCTTAACCAACAGTGCATTTATTTTTAATAAAAAAAAGAGCAGAAGTAAAATAAAATAACAGTAGGGAGGCTATATATACAGGGGGGTACCGGTGCAGAGTCAATGTGCGGGGGCACCGGCTAGTTGAGGTAGTTGAAGTAATATGTACATGTGGGTAGAGTTAAAGTGACTATGCATAAATAATTAACAGAGTAGCAGCAGCGTAAAAATATGGGGTGGAGGGGCAGTGCAAATAGTCTGGGTAGCCATGATTAGCTGTTCAGGAGTCTTATGGCTTGGGGGTAGAAGCTGTTGAGAAGTCTTTTGGACCTAGACTTGGCACTCCGGTACCGCTTGTCGTGCGGTAGCAGAGAGAACAGTCTATGACTAGGGTGGCTGGAGTCTTTGACAATTTTGAGGGCCTTCCTCTGACACCGCCTGGTATAGAGGTCCTGGATGGCAGGAAGCTTGGCCCCAGTGATGTACTGGGCCGTACGCACTACCCTCTGTAGTTCCTTGCGGTCGGAGGCCAAGCAGTTGCCATACCAGGCGGTGATGCAACCAGTCAGGATGCTCTCGATGGTGCAGCTGTATAATTTTTTGAGGATCTGAGGACCCATGCCAAATCGTTTCAGTCTCCTGAGGGGGAATAGGCTTTGTCGTGCCCTCTTCACGACTGTCTTGGTGTGTTTGGACCATGATAGTTCGTTGGTGATGTGGACACCAAGGAACTTGAAGCTCTCAACCTGTTCCACTACAGCCCCGTCGATGAGAATGCAGCCAACTTGACACAACTGTGGGAAGCATTGTAGTCAACATGGGCCAGCATCTCTGTGGAATGCTTTCGAAACCTTGTAGAAAGGGAAAGGGAAATTAAGTCCATGCCATGACAAATTGAGACTGGTCTGAGGGCAAAAGGGGGTGCAACTCAATATTAGGAAGGTGTTCCTAATATTTTATACAGAACGTTCTAAGAATGTTATTTAAAAACATATACACTGAGTGTACAAAACATTAGGAACACCTGCTCATTCCATGACATGGACTGATCAGGTGAATCCAGGTGAAAGCTATGATCCCTTATTGATGTCACTTCTTAAATCCACTTTAATCAGTGTTGATGATGGGAAGGAGACAGACTAAAGAAGGATTTTTAAGCTTTGAGACAATTGAGACATGGATTTTGTATGTGTGCCATTCAGAGGGTGAAAAGATTTAAGTGACTTTGCGCACCGTCAAGAACTGCAACGCTGCTGGGTTTTTCACGCTCTACAATTTCCTGTGTGTATCAAGAATGGTCCACCACCCAATGGACATCCAGCCAACTTGACACAACAGTGAGAAGCATTGGAGTCAACAGGGGCCAGTATCCCTGTGGAATGCTTTTTGTTGAGACAAATTAAGGCGGTTCTGAGGGCAAAAGCGTGAGGTGAAACTCAATATTCAGAAGGTGTTCCTAATGTTTGGTATACTCAGTGTATGTAATTACTGTGGCATGAAAGATCAAAAGACGTCTATTTTGAGAGATTTATATTACATAATCATTAACTCTTTTGTTGGTTGCCTTGAAGTATCAAATACAGGTTATATCACAGGTTATATCAATTTCTACAAAACACACCGATTTAAGCTCACATATTGAGAAGCACAGTGTACAGCCAGAGTCAGAGCTTCCTTAGCTACAATACCCTGAAGGCTAATTATAATATATTTCAGCAGCTCTACCATATCCATGGCTGGACCCCAAATGGCACCCTATTCCCTATTTAGCACACTACTTTCAACCAGGGCCCATATGGCTGTGTTCAAAAGTAGTGCACTATGTAGGGAATAATGTGCTATTTGGGAAGCACCCAATGTCACTTCTTTCTGGAGTTAATACAGGTGCTGGTCATTACAGAGTGGGCCTGACATTTTAACATGGGCGTGTGAAACCACTTTCATGTGATCTATTAAAAGAGTATAAAAAAAAGACCCAGGGAAATATTAAATCGGAGGCAATGAAGGCAGTATGATCTCCATTTGTACACTTTGCACATTTTATATAATATGCGCATCGTCCCTACCACGTCGTCCATTACTTCCAGATAATGTACAGGGCGTCACGGGTATCCCTTACATACCAGTTGTGTCACGACAGTGATATAACATAGATATCATTGGTATCCCTTGTTTATGACAATACTCAAGGAACCACCCAGCTAGCACATTTGGTTCTTTGGAAGTTGTGGGAATGTACGTTTTTGGTTTCCCATTGGTTCTGGGAACAAAGCCATACGTTTCTTGACCGGTAAAACTGAACGTTTTTTAAACGGAAGTTAACATTTTGCCTGTTCTGGGAACGTAACTTTTTAGGTTGCAGGGAGGTTCTGAGAATGTTTTACTATGGTTCCCTGAAAGTTTTCCTGGGAGGTTTTATTAAGAGCTACTTTTCTATTGTCTTCGCTCTAAGTGGTCAGTATATCACAGCCAATGAATCCTGTCACTTTTATTACCAGTGAACCAAGGCACCACAGATAAAAACATAACTTTGTATACCCTCACATCTCCCTACCGGTATCACAGAATAGCCGTGCTTGATCAGTTTATTACCCTAGCCCCACCTCCCTCGTCTTTCACCACCACCACCTTCCTCTGGCCTTTTTTCTGTTTCTCATTTAATCTATCCTTTTCTGTCTCTTTCGACACATATGTTCACACATCTTGGGTTGTATATAAAATGAGAGTGCAGCTGCTACCCCCTCTCTTCCTCTCTCCCTCTCTCTCTCCCTCCCCTCCACCCTCCCCTCCTCTCTCCCTCCCTCCCAGGCCCGTTTACCAGAGACAGCCCCAGGCTCTATGCTGGCCCCCAGGGGCCCCTTTGCTCCTCACAGCCCCAGGATCAGTTCAGTGTGGTGGCCTCACATTGAGGAGCTCACTCCCCCTCCCCATGGCCATCTCCATCTCCCTGTGAATCTTTCTCTCTTTCTCTCTCTCTTCTTCCTATCTCGCTCTCTCTTTCTGTCCCTCTCTCTCTGTCCCTCTCTTTCTGTCCCTCTCTCTATGTCCCTCTCTTTCTGTCCCTCTCTCTATGTCCCTCTCTTTCTGTCCCTCTCTCTCTGTCCCTCTCTTTCTGTACCCCTCTCTCTGTCCCTTTCTCGGTCCTTCTCAATTCAATTCAAAGAGGCTTTATTGGCATGGGAAACGTGTTTACATTGCCAAAGCAAGTGAAATAAACAATAAACAAAAGTGAGGAGACACAAAACAATTAGAATTTAACAGCAAACATTGTCCTCAAAAAGGTTTCAGCGTAGAATTTAACAGCAAACATTGCCCTCGAAAAGGTTTCAGTGTAGAATTTAACAGCAAACATTGCCCTCAAAAAGGTTTCAGTGTAGAATTTAACAGCAAACATTGCACTCAAAAAGGTTTCAGTGTAGAATTTAACAGCAAACATTGCCCTCCAAAAAGGTTTCAGTGTAGAATTTAACAGCAAACATTGCCCTCAAAAAGGTTTCAGTGTAGAATGTAACAGCAAACATTGCCCTCAAAAAGGTTTCAATGTAGAATTGAACAGCAAACATTGCCCTCAAAAAGGTTTCAGTGTAGAATTTAACAGCAAACATTGCCCTAAAAAAGGTTTCAGTGTAGAATTTAACAGCAAACATTGCCCTCAAAAAGGTTTCAGTGTAGAATTTAACAGCAAACATTGCCCTCAAAAAGGTTTCAATGTAGAATTTAACAGCAATATTGCCCTCAAAAAGGTTTTAATGTAGAATTTAACAACTCTTTTCTGGATTTTGATAACTAGCGCGTATAGTCCTAATTCTGCTCTGAATGCTTTGTTTGGGGTTTTGCATTGTACACTAAGTGTAAGTATATTTTTATAGAATTCTGCATGCAGTCTCAATTGGGTGTTTAGACCCATTTTGTGAATTCTTGGTTGGTGAGTGGACCCCAGACCTCACAACCATAGAGGGCAATGGGTTCTATAACTTATTGAAGTATTTTTAGCCAGATCCTAATTGGGATGTCAAGTTTTATGTTCCTTTTGATGTCCTAGAAGGCTCTTCTTGCCTTGTCTCTTAGATTGTGCACAGCCTTGTGGAAGTTACCTGTGGTGTTGATGTTTAGGCCGAGGTAGGTATAGTTCTTTGTGTGCTATAGGGCAACAGTGTCTAGATTGAATTTGTATTTGTACTGGATAATGGACCTTTTTTTGAACACCATTATTTTTGTCTTACTGAGATTCACCGTCAGGGCCCAAGTCTGACATAATCTGTGCAGAAGATCTTTGTGCTGCTGTAGGCCCTCCTTGGTTGGGGACAGAAGCACCAGATCATCTGCAAACAGTGGATATTTGATTTCTGAGTCCAGTAGGGTAAGGCCGGGTGCTACAGACTTTTCTAGTGCCCTCGCCAATTCATTGATATACAGTGCCTTCAGAAAGTATCCATACCCCTTGATTTATTCCACATTTTGTTGTGTTACAGCCTGAATTCAAATGAAATTGGTTTTTTCTCCTCACTGATCTACACACAATATCCCATAATGACAAAGTGAAAACATGTTTTTAGAAATTTTGGCAAATGTATTGATAATGAAATACAGAAATATCTAATTTACATAAGTATTCACACCCCTGTCTCAATACATGTTAGAACCACCTTTGGCAGTGATTACAGCTGTGAGCCTTTCTGGGTAAGTCTTTAAGAGCTTTGCACACCTTGATTGTACAATATTTGCCCATTATTCTTAAAAACGTATTCAAGCTCTGTCAAATTTCTTGTTGATCATTACTACACAACCATTTTCAAGTCTTGCCATAGATTTTCAAGCAAATTTAAGTCAAATCTGTTACTCGGCCACTCAGGAACATTCACTGTCTTCTTGGAAAGCAACTCCAGTGTAGATTTGGCCTTGTGTTTTAGGTTATTGTCCTGCTGAAAGGTGAGTTCATCTCCCAGTGTCTGGTGGAAAGCAGACTGAACCAGGTTTTCCTCTAGGATTTTGCCTGTGCTTAGCTCCATTGCGTTTCTTTTTTATTCTGAAAAACTCTCTGGTCCTTAACGATTACAAGCATACTGATAACATGATGCAGCCACCACTATGCTTGAAAATATGGAGTGGTACTCAGTAATGTGTTGCTTTGGATTTGCCCCAAACATAATACTTTGTATTCAGGACAAAAAGTTAATTGCTTTGCCACATTTTTGTTGTATTACTTTAGTGCCTTGTTGCAAACAGAATATTTGTATTCTGTACAAGCTTCCTTATTTTCACTCTGTCATTCAGGTTATTATTGTGGCGTAACTACAATGTTGTTGGTCCATCCTCAGTTTTCTTCTATCACAACCATTAAACTCTGTAACTGTTTTAAAGTCACCATTGGCCTCATGGTGGAATACCTGAGCGGTTTCCTTCCTCTCGGGCAACTGAGTTAGGAAGGTTGCCTGTATCTTTGTAGTGACTGGGTGTATTGATACACCATCCAAACTGTAATTAATAACTTCACCATACTCAAAGGGATATTCAATGTCTGCTTTATAAAAGTTGTTATCCATCTACCAATAGGGGCTCTTCTTTGCGAGGGATTGGAAAACCTCCCTGGTCTTTGTGGTTGAATCTGTGTTTGAAATTCCCTACTCGACTGAGGGACCTTACAGATAATTGTATATGTGGGGTAGAGAGATCAGGTAGTCATTCAAAAATTATTGCACACAGAGTGAGTCCATGCAACTTATTATGTGACTTGTTAAGCAAAGTTATTTATTTTTTTACTCCTGAACTTATTTAGGCTTTCCATAACAAAGGGGTTGAATACTTATTGACTCAAGACATTTCAGCTTTTCATTTTTAATTAATTTGTAAAATATTCTAAAAACATAATTCCACTTTGACATTATGGGGTATTGTGTGTGAGCCAGTGGCAAGAAAATCTAAATGTAATCAATTTTAATTCAATTCAGGCTGTAACACAACAAAATGTGGAAAAGGTCAAGGGGTGTGAATACTTTCTGAAGGCACTGTATACAGTATGTTGAAGAGGGTGGGTCTCAAACTGCATCCCTATTTCACCCTACGGCCATGAGGAAAGAAATCTGTGTGTTTATTACCAATTTTATCTTCACACTTGTTGTTTGTGTACATTGATTTTATAATGTAATATGTTTTTCCACCAACACCGCTTTCCATAAATTTGTATAGCAGACCCTCATGCCAAATTGAGTCAAAAGCTTTTTAGAAATCAACAAAGCATGAGAAGACTTCTTTTGTTTTGGTTGGTTTGTTTGTCAATAAGGGTGTGCAGGGTTTATATGTGGTCATACGGTAGTTTGGTAAGAAGCTAATTTGACATTTGATCAGGATATTGATTTCACTGAGGAAATGTTGGAGTCGGCGTGGGTCCTCTCGACATGGGTCCTCTAGATGCAGGTCTGTGGGTGGGGCCTCGCAAGGTCTGGGAGGGTGTCTTGCTAGTCTGGGAGGGGTGTCCGTTGCTCTGTTGCTCCTGTGTGAGGTGCTGGGGCTGCAGTTGAGGGCAATGTCTTTCAGGGTCATTGCAAAAGTAGGGACTGCTGCTTTGTAGAGGTGGACCTGGTCATAAAGTCCAGGGTGGAGTGGTGGGCCAGGTAAACATTTGGTTTCACGGGAAATGCTTGCGTTTACCCGCTGTATGGTAGCAGGGTGAACATCTTTTCGTGGTAGCAGGGTGGAAATAACCACTTGTGCTTTGGGAAAAGTGGAAGAAGCTTTTTCAATCACTCCCTTGAGTGCTGTGGTCTCAGGTCGTTTGTGCCTGTGTGAATTATTATGTGGCTGGGTGACCCTAGTTGACCATCAGATAGCAGGTGCAGGGCACGCTGGGTGTTAGGGCACCATAGTTTAGCGACTGTGGGTTTGGAGAAAAGTTTATTTTCTTGTATGTATTCCCCATTTGAGTCCATAAGGAGTACAATTTGTGGCTTTTGTGTGTCATCGGTGGGTGTCGAGGGGTTTTCATGGGGGCTGCTAGGAGGGGGTCATTTGTCTGTTCTGCTGTGGTGTCGAGGCTGTGGTCAGGATCTGGGGTGGGCTGTTCTGCTGGCTTCTCTGGGGGAATGGCCAGCTCTTTCATGGGTTGTTCTCTCTCTTTCTCTTGCTCCATCTCAGCCCCCACCTTCACATTTATCTCCTTCATAATCCTACCATGCCTCCCTCACATCTCTCTGTCTCTATCGCTCTGTTTCACCAATACCAGCAAAAAAGCAGACTTACATTAATAATCCTTCAACATATTGGAGCGATATTGCTACCATAAAAGCCCCTGGACCCAACTATCATACTTGATATAATACATCATGTTAAATACCTTACAAAATAATATAGTAGTGTTGGATACTCCTTATTTAGTAGCCTGCGTTTTAGAGAACGCTTGCGCCAGATCGATGTATTCAGGGGGAATGCGCACGATGGAGGTACTGTCTGGACTTTCCACCGTGGTTGCACCAACGGAAACACCTAGACACCTACCCTGACACTCTCGCGACCACCCCGTGAGAACCCTCTGCGGCCATGAGAAGGTGCGGTTGTGGAGTGCTAGCCAAGGGATACCTAATACCACAGGGAAAGCAGGAGACTCAATCATGGAAAAAGTAACCTGCTCACAATGAGTCTCCTAGGTAATCATGGTGACTGGTGCAGTAACTTCCTTAACCAACCCGGACCCTAATGGTCGACTATCAAGTGCTCTGATGGGGCGTGGAATGGATAGGGGAATCAATGGAATGCCTATACGCTGTGCGAATGCCCTGTCCATAAAGTTCCCAGCTGCGCCTGAATCGACTAGTGCCTTACACTGGGGAACATCCATGTGCTCAGGAAAGGAGACGAGTATTTTACAGTGCGCAGCAGAGGGCTCTGAACAAGTGTGGGTGTTCGATACCTGGTGTGATGCGAGAGTGCCCTGCCTGCCCCCTCCAAACCCAGAAGAGCGTTGACGACAACGTGTGGTGAAATGTCCCTTCGCGCCACCAGTGTGGGACTGGCGCTGTCGTCCTCCGCTCTCTCGGCCGGCGGCTCCACCCAGCTCCATCGGCTCGAGGTCTGAGTCTTCCGGAGTGGAAACGGGCAAACCCCTACCAGGACGTCCTCTGGCTGCCAGCAGGCTGTCCAACCGAATGGCCATGTCCACCAGTTTATTGAAGGACAACATGGTGTCCCGGCAGGCTAGCTCCCGTCGGACATCCTCCCGCAGATGGCACCGGAAATGGTCGATCAGGGCCCGCTCGTTCCACCCGGACCCCACTGCCAGCGTCCGGAACTCCAACGCAAAGTCCTGCGCGGTCCTCGTCCCCTGCCTCAGGTGGACCAGTCGCTCACCCACCTCTCGACCCTCGGGCGGGTGGTCGAATATCGCCTGAAAGAGGCAAGTGAACTCCCTGTAGTCCTCCAACGCGGCTCCTCCTTCGTTCCACACCACGTTGGCCCACTCCAGGGCTTTCCCACAGAGGCAGGAAACGAGGACGGACACCTTCTCCCGCTCCGATGGTGCCGGCCTGATGCTGGCGAAGTAAAGCTCCAATTGGAGGAGGAATCCCTGGCACAGCGCCGCTGTCCCCTCAAACGCCCGTGGTCGGGATATCTGGATCCCTCCTGGTGCTGGGGTGTAGGTGGCTGGATCCGGTTGGCCAGCTGGTCTCGACAGATCGGGTCTGCTCCTCTCCAGTCGTTGGACCTGAAGAACCCGATCCAGGCATGCGCTCTTCTCCCGCTGACTCCATAGCAGGTGGGTGATTCTGTGATGTGTGTGGTAGAAGGAGTCAGGCGCAGGAGAGTAATACGCATCCAAAAACTTTATTCCGTCGATAAACAGTTGCGCAAGCATGCAACAACAAAACTCAGGCACAGGGGAAATATCTACCCTGGCAACAACAAGGTAAGGGTAGCTCAACCGAGCTACACACAGCTCACTACAAACAATCACCCACACAGACAAGGAAGCAGAGGGAACACTTATACAATGACTCATTGGGGATAAGGACCAGGTGTGTGTGATTAATTAGACAAGACAAGTGGAGTGATGATAAATGGATTGGCAGCAGCTAGTAAGCCAGTGACGACGAACGCCAAAACCTGCCCGAACAAGGAGGGGAAGCAGCCTCAGCGGAAGTCGTGACAGTCAATTTGTTGAGGTAATCTGTAGAGATTTCACCCCATGCTTCCTGAAGCACCTCCCACAAGTTGGATTGGCTTGATGGGCACTTCTTACGTACCATACGGTCAAGCTGCTCCCACAACAGCTCATTAGGGTTGAGATCCGGTGACTGTGCTGGCCACTCCATTGTAGACAGAATACCAGCTGACTGCTTCTTCCCTAAATAGTTATTGCATAGTTTAGAGCTGTGCTTTGGGTCATTGTCCTGTTGTAGGAGGAAATTGGCTCCAATCAAGCACCATCCACAGGGTATGGCATGGCGTTGCAAAATAGCCTTCCTTCTTCAGGATCCCTTTTACCCTGTACAAATCTCCCACTCTACCACCACCAAAGCACCACCAGACCATCACATTGCCTCCACCATGCTTGACAGATGGCATCAAGCACTCCTCTAGCATCTTTTTATTTGGTCTGCGTCTCACAAATGTTCTTCTTTGTGATCTGAACACCTCAAACTTCGATTCGTCTGTCCCTAACACTTTTTTCCAATCTTCCTCTGTCCAGTGTCTGTGTTCTTTTGTCCATCTTAATATTTTTCTTTTTATTGGCCAGTCTGAGATATGGCTTTTTCTTTGCAACTCTGCCTAGAAGGTCAGCATCCCGGAGTCGCTTCTTCACTGTTGACGTTGAGACTGGTGTTTTGCGGGTACTATTTAATGAAGCTGCCAGTTGAGGACCTGTGAGGCGTCTGTTTCTCAAACTAGACATTCTAACATATTTGTCCTCTTGCTCAGTTGTGCACCGGGGCCTCCCACTCCTCTTTCTATTCTGGTTAGAACCAGTTTGCGCTGTTCTGTGAAGGGAGTAGTACACAGCGTTGTACGAGATCTTCAGTTTCTTGGCCACTTCTCGCAAGGAATAGCCTTCATTTCTCAGAACAAGAATAGACTGACGAGTTTCAGAAGAAAGTTATTTGTTTCTGGCCATTTTGAGCCTGTAATCGAACCCACAATTGCTGATGCTCCAGATACTCAACTAGTCTCAAGAAGGCCAGTTTTATTGCTTCTTTAATAATATGCCATTTAGCAGACGCTTTTATCCAAAGCAACTTACAGTCATGCGTGCATAATTTTTATTTATTTTGGTGTATGGGTGGTCCCGGGGATCGAACCCACTACCTTGGCGTTACAAGCACCGTGCTCTACCAGCTGAGCTACAGAGGACCACCTACAGCACAACAGTTTTCAGCTGTGCTAACATAATTGCAAAAGGGTTTTCTAATGATCAATTAGCCTTTTAAAATGATAAACTTGGATTAGCAAACACAACGTGCCATTAGAACACAGGACTGATGGTTGCTGATAATGGGCCTCTGTACGCCTATGTAGATATTCCATTAAAAATCAGCCGTGTCCAGCTACAATAGCCATTTACAACATTAACAATGTCTACACTGTATTTCTGATCAATTTGATGTTATTTTAATGGACAAAAAAATTGCTTTTCTTTCGAAAACAAGGACATTTCTAAGTGACCCCAAACTTTTGAACAATAGTGTATATATATGGGCTCCCGAGTGGCGCAGTGGTCTAAGGCACTGCATCTCAGTGCTTGAGGCATCACTACAGACCCCTTGGTTCGATTCCAGGCTGTATCACAACAGGCCGTAATTGGGATTCCCATAGGGCGGCACACAATTGGCCCGGGTTTGGCTAGTGTAGGCAGTCATTGTAAATAAGAATGTGTTCTTAACTGACTTGCCTAGTTAAATAAAGGTAAAATATATATTGTATAAGAAAACACATTTTAAAGAGTATATATATTGCCTTTATTACTTTTGTCTATATTATTACTTTGGTCAAACCTGTTATGTTATGGTAACACAAGATATTACCACATAAGGAGCAGGGGAGTAGATTAATTCAATCAATTAATCAGATCATGTGTTAAACTGTTAACCAATTCAATCAATTAATCAGATCATGTTTTAAACTGTTAACCACCACATATACTATACAGTATATACGACACTACTAAGAACCACATACACAGAGTGTACAAAACATGAGGAACACCTGCTCTTTCTATGACTGACGAGGTGAATCCAGGTGAAAGCTACAACCCCTTCTTGATGTCACTTGATAAATCCACTTAAATCAGTGTAGATGAAGGGGAGGAGACAGGTTAAAGAAGGATTTTTAAGCCTTGAGACAATTGAGACATGGATTGTGTATGTGTGCCGTTCAGAGGGTGAATGGGCAAGACAAAATATTTAAGAGCCTTTGAACGGGGTATGGTAGTAGGTGCCAGGCGCACAGGTTTCTGTCAAGAACTGCAACGCTGCTGGGTTTTTCTTAAGGTGTTCTTATTCTTAATGTTTTATAGCTGTATGGGCGCCATAGCCATAGATCCATATCTGTGGTCATTCCAGCTACCCCCCCCCCCCCCCCCCCAACACACACACACACACTCTTAATCAATCTGCCTTAGAGTGAACACTGGACAGCCACACAGGGATTAACGGAACCTCTGGCTGGCTGGCTGTAGACATGCTTCATGTCCGGTGTGGACTCTGTGACCTGAATATCATTTAGAGACAACTACCATATGGACACTGAGTCACTGACCAGAGCATGTAAAATAACTGAGGCATTGATAGATGTACAGCAACTGTCTGGAAACAGAAGCCTCGTTTATACCTGGCGCCAAAATGCATCCTTGGTCCTGATCTTTTTCACATTCTGATTGTGCCCACATTTTCAGATACATTTTCAGAAACATGGTATTAAAATATGTCTTGTATCCGTCCACTGTGTCCGCACTGTGACCAGATTTCCTGGTCCCTCCCTGTATGCAAATTATTTGACCGATATTCTTTAAAAATAATATTCATTTATTTATTTTAAGTCACATATTGATGTCATAATTCAATGGTGGCACTTGTCAAGGATTTTAGAAGGCAGGAAAATGATGATTAAAACGGTTTCACTGTCCAGATCCGTCTACACTTGTAAGATATCCAGACACAATGTGTGCCTGACTACCTCCGGAGGTGATCAGGATGATCTGATAACAATCAGATCAAAATGTGTCTTTTGATCGTCTACACCTGTCTACAAATGTGGGCCAAATCAGGATGTGGACACAATCAGGACAAGGACACATGTTAGTACCAGGTATAAACAGGGCTAACATGTAACAATGTAAGTCATGAGTAATGAGTTGTAATTCTAATGCAGCACCATGAGAGAAGCATGGTGCTGGTGTGGGTGTTCACATGGAGAAGCATGGTGTGGGTGATCAAATGGAGAAGCATGGTGTGGGTGTTCACATGGAGAAGCATGGTGTGGGTGTTCACATGGAGAAGCATGGTGTGGGTGATCACATGGAGAAGCATGGTGTGGGTGTTCACATGGATAAGCATGGTGTGGGTGATCACATGGAGAAGCATGGTGTGGGTATTCACATGGAGAAGCATGGTGTGGGTGATCACATGGAGAAGCATGGTGTGGGTGTTCACATGGATAAGCATGGTGTGGGTGTTCACATGGATAAGCAGAAGCGTCATGCCCATAGCACCAGCCCCCTCAGATCTGTCTTGTTGTTTACATTTTGTTTATAAATGTTTTGTTGTTGTTGTTTCTCTGTAATACTACTAGCCACCTAGCAATTTTATGAAGTTGGATTTAGCTAACCCAGATAGGTTCCCAATCTACCAACCTCATAACTAGCTACCAAGAAGCCATTTCAGGTTATCAACAGGGGCGGTGTGTTCAATAGGGCGATATGGGCGACGCACTGCCAAACGGGAAAAGGAAGGGATTTTTTTTCTAATCAATTATATCACGGCAACAGTAGTTATCAGTGTTGTAATCTAGACGTCTGATCTGCCACAGTGCCACTAAATGTCCAATCAGGCTAAAGTCGTGCTTCAAATGCCCCCCCCCCCCCCTTTTGGGGCGATTTCAGTCAGGTTGAAAATCGCCCAGAAGTCTGTCATAGACTCCCATGTAAAATCTATTTTTTTCAAATATCAGAGCTTTCAATACAATCTCTATGGGTTTCTGAGGGCTTGCACTTACGCGCTTTCGTCATACGTAACGTAACCATGAACGTAACTAAGAAAAGAGCGGGTAGCAGCGTCAATCAATTCACTATTACTGTCAAAATGGCTAGGCTTCAGTGCAACTCGATTGTGTCTTTGAAAGAAGTTCCTTTTTGTCGGCGAACAAATGAAGATAAATTGGCAACGAAACAATTAGGACCTCCCAGACCAAATTTAATAATTCAACAGGTTTCTACTAAAGGGGGGAAGTCCTACACCCGAGGATTTTCCAAAAATTGGTACGAACGAAAAACCTGGCTAGCAGGCTGCGATGTAGCTAATGCAGTCTTCTGCTACCCCCTGCTTACTCTTTCACCCTGAAGGCGGCACGGCAGACAGCACCGCTTGGACAGCGACTGGTGTGTAACGGACATGCACCATCTTTCAGGAAAGATTAAGAAACATGAGCTGTCAAAGACCCACATGGATAGCTGTTTGAGATTGTCTGCTTTGGGGAGAGTGAACATTCCCACTCAACTGGATGAGGGATACAGGCTAGCTGTCCGCCGCCACAACGATGAGGTTAGTGTTGATAATCACAAGTTTACTGGAGAACTGAAACTGACAAGGCTGACAAGATAGGACCCTTTTGTCCATTGTTATTGGATAGGAACAGAACTTATAACCAGCTCCTGACCTAAATAGATCTTAGCACAACATTTTACTCAACATATCATATTCCATATTCACTATAACAAATATATTTACTACGACATTAGCAAGAACCGCCACATCCTCAGCCGGCTAATCCAGTGTGTGAAGTTTTGCGGAGTGTTTGAGTTAGCTTTGCGAGGCAAAGATGAAACTGAGGGCTCCACCAACCCTGGTAAGCCAACACTTTTGAGATCAGTCAATAAATGCTTCTGGTATTGACTTATATGCTGCCCCTGTCTTCATGTTGTTGCTGGACATATATTTGTTAAAATGTGTGTAGGTCACCTAAATCATCAGAAAAATTGCCCCCCCTGAGAATTTTTTCAGGAGCCGCCACTGGTTATCAATGAAGTTAGAGTAGCTAGCTTGTCTAACTATCTTAGCTGGCATGCCTGCTGGCAAGGTTGGTAGACTTTAGAAAAGCAAGCAATAACTAAATGTATTGAATAAGACTCACATTCCTTTAAATCTTTCACCCAGATTTTAGTAGAGATGCAGTGAAGCATATGTAGTTTCTTTAGAAAAAATAACCACCAGTCAGGAGGATACAGACAGCTTTGGCTATTGGCCCTCCTGTAGCTCAGTTGGTAGAGCATGGCGCTTGCAACGCAAGGGTTGTGGGTTTGATTCCCATGGGGGGCCAGTATGAAAAATGTATGCACTCACTAATTGGAAGTCGCTCTGGATAAGAGCGTCAGCTAAATTACTAAAATGTCAACTGGATCACAAAAAAAATTCTCGAGGTATGCTTAGATAGGCAGCAAAATATTTTTTTACATAGAATTAGGCATAATTATTATGCCACTAGATTGCAGGAAAACGGTGTTTCAGGTGTTTGAAAAATGAAAAACTTCTGAACAGGGGGCCTAGCCACAAGCCATCCTCACATACTTTGTGCCCCCTCAAATTTTTGGGGGTGCATGACGCCCCTGTGGAGAAGCATGGTGCTGGTGTGGGTGTTCACATTTCACTTTGAAGGAGAATGCATTTTCTCCAAGTTGATATTTTTGTTTGATTAATGATTAGTCAGACCAACTCCTTGTGTCCTTGTGGATATAAAGAATGAATACACGTTTCAACTATTGTTTGATATTATGACAAATTTCACAACAATGTTGAAGCCACAGCTATAGACAGACACTGTGGGGTCCGTCTCAAATGGCACCCTAATCCCTATAGCGCATTACTTGAGCCCTATAGGCTCTAGTCAAAAGTAGTGCACTATATAGGTAATAGGGTGCCATTTGGGACACACACCTTTCTCACAAAGTTGCAATACAGCTGCATCTGCGGCAATGGAAGAAAAGGGTCCTTTGACCCCGAAATCAGGAGGAATACAGCCTTTTGGACAAAGCGGCCATTTTGTAAATACTGTACCATCAATTGACTGACAGGGATATAACCTCAAGCATAGACCTCCTCTGTCTCAGGTGTTCAGAATGTAACCCACCGTTTGGAGGGTTCAGAGAGTGAAACATCAGCTACAGATGTAGGATCTTAATTTGACCAGTATTGTCGTAGCAAAATAATCCTGCAGCAACAGGATTTTAATGTTTAGTCCATAATGTTGCTACATGAAAAGTGCAATACTGATGACCCCCTAGAATCAAATTAGCATAACAATACAAAATCCCCATAAAAATCTGTCTGTTTCTGTGTCACAGCCGGCCATGGCCAGGAGCCCCATAGGGTGGCGCAGAATTGGCCCAGCGTTGTCCGGGTTAGGGGAGGGTTTGGCCGGGGGGATTTCCTTGGCTCATCGTGCTCTAGCAACTCCTTGTGGCGGGCCAGGCACCTGCAAACTGACTTCGGTCGTCAGTTGAACAGTGTTTCCGCCGACACATTGGTGTGGCTGGCTTCCGGGTTAAGCGAGCAGTGAGTTAAGAAGCAGTGCGGCTTGGCGGATCATGTTTGGAGGACGTATGACTCGACCTTCGACCTTCGCCTCTCCCGAGCCCATTGGGGAGTTGCAGCAATGAGACAAGATCATAACTACCAATTGGATATCACGAAATTGGGGAGAAAAAGGGGATAAGTATGTTTAAGCTGGAGATATGTTTTTTGCATGGGCTGCATCTCAATCCACTAGCGGTTTGTCAGACCATGAGACATCCAGAAAATCGGTTTTCTCATGAAAACCGAACAGTTTGGACTAGAAATTAATATGACCCCACTATGGAAAAATGAGACTCTCACAAACACGATGGTGTTCTCCGTTCTCTCTACAACCCACAAGCCTCGCAAGACTTGTCTGAAGGTAACCCAGTACCGGGGCGAATAATTCATGGAAGTGAATAGAGCATTTCCATGTAAAAAGGTATATGAGTTATTCCACGGTAAACATGTATTCATTTTTTTTCCTGAGCTTTCTTATACAGTACCGGTCAAAAGTTTGGACACACCTACTCATCAAGGGTTTTTCTTTATTTTTACTATTTTCTACATTGTAGAATAATAGTGAAGACATCAAAACTATGAAATAACACATATGGAATCATATAGTAACCAAAAAAGTGTTAAAAAATCAAAATATATTTTATATTTGAGATTCTTTAAATAGCCACCCTTTGCCTTGATGACAGCTTTGCACACTCTTGGCGTTCTCTCAACCAGCTTCACCTGGAATGCTTTTCCAACAGTCTTGAAGGAGTTCCCACATATGCTGAGCACTTGTTGGCTGCTTTTCCTTCACTCTGCCGTCCGACTCATCCCAAACCATCTCAATTGGGTTGAGGTCGGGGGATTGTGGAGGCCAGGTCATCTGATGCAGCACTCCATCACTCTCCTTCTTGGTAAAATAGCCCTTACACAGCCTGGAGGTGTGTTGGGTCATTGTCCTGTTGAAAAACAAATGATAGTCCCACTAAACCCAAACCAGATTCTAAATTCTAAATAAATCACAGACAGTGTCACCAGCAAAGCACCCCCACACCATAACACCTCTTCCTCCATGCTTTACAGTGGGAAATACACATGCGGAGATCATCCGTTTGCCCACACCGCGTCTCACAAAGGCACGGCGGTTGGAACCAAAAATCTCCAATTTGGACTCAAGTCCAAAAGACGAATTTCCACTGGTCTAATGTCCATTGCTCATGTTTCTTGGCCCAAGCAAGTCTCTTATTGGTGTCCTTTAGTAGTGGTTTCTTTGCAGCAATTCGACTATGAAGGCCTGATTCACACAGTCTTCTCCGAACAGTTGATGTTGAGATGTGTCTGTTACTTGAACTCTGTGAAGCATTTATTTGAGCTGTAACTCTAATGAATTTATCCTCTGCAGCAGAGGTAACTCTTTGGTCTTCCATTCCTGTGGCGGTCATCATGAGAGCCAGTTTCATCATAGCGCTTGATGGTTTTTGCGACTGCACTTGAAGAAACTTTCAAAGTTCTTGAAATATTCCGTATTGACTGACCTTCATATCTTAAAGTAATGATGGACTGTCGTTTCTCTTTGCTTATTTGAGCTGTTCTTGCCATAATATGGACTTGGTCTTTTACCAAATAGGGTTATCTTCTGTATCCACAAATTAACTTTTAAGAAGGTATACCTGTTAATTGAAATGCATTCCAGGTGACTACCTCATGAAGCTGGTTGAGAGAATGCCAAGAGCGTGCAAAGCTGTCATCAAGGCAAAGGGTGGCTACTTTGAAGAATCTTAAATATAAAATATATTTTGATTTGTTTAACACTTTTTTGATTACTACATGATTCCATATGTATTATTTCATAGTTTTGGTGTCTTCACTATTATTCTACAATGTAGAAAATAGTACAAAATAAAGAAAAACCCTTGAATGAGTAGGTGTGTCCAAACTTTCTCTCAGATATAGGACAGACACTTCAAAATATAAGTCGTTTTGATTTATTTTGTTTTGCCATGTATGAATGTGTCATTCAATGCGTTTCTATGTGCTAATAGCAGTAAGGACAAATTCAATGTTTCATCCTAAAATTCTAAATCAAATAGCTAAATTATCCATGGTATGACCATCTTCAAACAATTCCATATATTAGCTTAGTAGAACCGCCCTCCCCCAAGGTTTGGACTATAACTGTGTGTGCGGGTTTTCAGTGAATTTATGTAAATCACAAAGCTCACCTACATTTCCTGGAAAATTCTCTGCAACAAAAGAGTGATCAGATTAAGACGACACTACACCTTTGGCCAATAGACTTGCCAGCAACCTGCAGAACCTAACCGAGCATCTGACATTAACAGACACCACTAGTTCCTGATACCAAAGTAAGCGAAATACATGTCTAAAACAACTGTCTTGGGGAAACAGATCCAGATGTACATGAAGATCGTTGAAGTCAACTGGAAATATTATCTCAGGTGGGGGGGTCGAGGGAAGTGGGGCATTTGGGGATAGAGGGTGGTAGATGAAGGAGATGGAGGTAGAGGGGGAAGTGGGGGTATGTGGGAGAGTTGTTTCAGGGGATCTAATCTAAGAGTTATGAATGATTTAATGGCATGATGAGATGACTGGAATGACAATATAGGAGGACATAAAGCAGAAGCCAGGTAGGTATCTTAAATATAGTGTGTTACCTCTTTCTGATTTTTCTAAACACAAATACATGCTTAGGACACATTTAAAGATGAAGATTAAGATCACCTTATTAATCAATTGTACACAAGGTCCAACTAAAATTTGACTTCCGCTTCATCCCAACGCCTCAGAAAGACACACGGAGAACTGAATGGTACATTGAATGTGTCAGTGTGGTGACTGATGAATTAAGATGAAAACATAGTTGTGTTAGAGTCCTCAAATTAAAGCTCTGTGATTTATCCTACACCTTTTCTTTTCCTCTTCTCCTCATCAGCCCCTCTGTCTTTAATTAGTACCAGGGGAAAGAGAACGAGGGAACGAGAGATGAGTGGCCTGTCAGTTTTGCTTTCATTATTTATCTACAGTATCTATCTGAGGTGACAACCTGTGTCCCAAATGGCACCCTATTCTCTTTATAGTGCACTACTTTACACCAGGGCAGGGCCCATAAGGCTTTGGTCAAAAGTAGTGCACTATGTAGGGAATAGGGTGCCATTTGGGGCACAGTCCTGGTGTATAATATCTACTAATTAGACTTTCCTTTGGCAACGACCGATGGCAGCATACTGCCACTCGCCATTTGTCTATGACTGGTGGAAATGCAAATTAGTGGCTGTGATTTTAAAGTGTAAAGCATCACTTCTCTTTAATGATGGATAATATTTTCTTAGTTCTATATTTTGCTGCCGTGTTGCTACGGCCCATAGATACAGAGGAATGTGACGTGAATTAAAAGTGACCAATGTTGTAAAGCAAAGGTAAAAGTGAGAATCAGAGGCGGTGGTGTAGTGGTGCATACTGGAGAAAAGTATTTGATCCCCTGCTGATTTTGTACGTTTGCCCACTGACAAAGAAATGATCAGTCTATAATTTTAATGGTAGGTTTATTTGAACAGTGAGAGAGAGAATAACAACAAAAAAATCCAGAAAAACGCATGTCAAAAATGTTATAAATTGATTTGCATTTTAATGAGGGAAATAAGTATTTGACCCCCTCTCAATCAGGAAGATTTCTGTCTCCCAGGTGTCTTTTATACAGGTAATGAGCTGAGATTAGGAGCACACTCTTAAGGGGAGTGCTCCTAATCTCAGCTTGTTACCTGTATAAAAGACACCTGTCCACAGAAGCAATCAATCAATCAGATTCCAAATTCTCCACTATGGCCAAGACCAAAGAGCTCTCCAAGGATGTCAGGGACAAGATTGTAGACCTACACAAGGCTGGAATAGGCTACAAGACCATCGCCAAGCAGCTTGGTGAGAAGGTGACAACAGTTGGTGCGATTGTTCGCAAATGGAAGAAACACAAAAGAACTGTCAATCTCCCTCGGCCTGGGGCTCCATGCAAGATCTCACCTCATGGAGTTGCAATGATCATAAGAACGGTGAGGAATCAGCCCAGAACTACACGGGAGGATCTTGTCAATGATCTCAAGGCAGCTGGGACCATAGTCACCAAGAAAACAATTGGTAACACACTACGCCGTGAAGGACTGAAATCCTGCAGCGCCCGCAAGGTCCCCCTGCTCAAGAAAGCACATATACAGGCCCGTCTGAAGTTTGCCAATGAACATCTGAATGATTCAGAGGAGAACTGGGTGAAAGTGTTGTGGTCAGATGAGACCAAAATCGAGCTCTTTGGCATCAACTCAACTCGGCGTGTTTGGAGGAGGAGGAATGACCCCAAGAACACCATCCTCACCGTCAAACATGGAGGTGGAAACATTATGCTTTGGGGGTGTTTTTCTGCTAAGGGGACAGGACAACTTCACCGCATCAAAGGGACGATGGACGGGGCCATGTACCGTCAAATCTTGGTGAGAACCTTCTTCCCTCAGCCAGGGCATTGAAAATGGGTCGTGGATGGGTATTCCAGCATGACAATGACTAAAAACACACGGCCAAGGCAACAAAGGAGTGGCTCAAGAAGAAGCACATTAAGGTCCTGGAGTGGCCTAGCCAGTCTCCAGACCTTAATCCCATAGAAAATCTGTGAAGGGAGCTGAAGGTTTGAGTTTTCAAACGTCAGCCTCGAAACCTTAATGACTTGGAGAAGATCTGCAAAGAGGAGTGGGACAAAATCCCTCCTGAGATGTGTGTAAACCTGGTGGCCAACTACAAGAAACGTCTGACCTCTGTGATTGCCAACAAGGGTTTTGCCACCAAGTACTAAGTCATGTTTTGCAAAGGGGTCAAATATTATTTCCCTCATTAAAATGCAAATCAATTTATAACATTTTTGACATGCGTTTTTCTGGATTTTTTGTATTGTTATTCTGTCTCTCACTGTTCAAATAAACCTACCATTAAAATGATAGACTGATCATGTCTTTGTCAGTGGGTAAACGTACAAAATCAGCAGGGGATCAAATACTTTTTTCCCTCACTGTATATTGGTCTTTCACAGTCAGGCCAACCCAAGCTGTACTGTACTGTGTAAGTCGGCTAATAGTAGGCCTACTATTGAAACAGATAAATGAGTCAGAAATTCACAGGTTGTTGTTGTCTTTTATTTATTTAGGTTTTCGCTCTGTCACACTTTTTTGTTGTTGAAAAACAATAAAATTCAATGTTCGAAGTCCACAACAATATGGTTAAACCACATCAGGAGACCACTTTTGAGGGCTGGGAAAAATCTAATAAATGTAGTGCAGGCACCTAGCACTGTTGTTTGGTTAGCAGTGTTTCTGTAGCACATGAGATTCATGGATTCATGCAAATAATCATTATATCATTCTGCCAAGCAAGCATAGACTACTTTGTAGCACATTAACATTTAATGAATGTTTTTGGGAAGGCTTTTCCATCTACCAGAAGATGGTTAGGCCTATCATTAGCATTGCTATATTTTCCCGTTCCTTAATTGTTTGAAACCTGGACGCTTTAATTCATATTATGAGGCATGTCTTAACTTGCTTCAAAGTAGCCATTAGCCAAAATCCCACCATAGAAACGTGGAGGCAATTATGCTATTATGCGTTCTACTGTTCTATTGGTTTTCTTTCAACTTTCTTTCACTGTCGAGTAGCCAAAGGTATCGTAGTCATATTAGCAGCCCATGATAGTTGTTGCATCTCCCCTCTTTCTACATTTCTAACGATGTTCCCATCTCTGTCCATGAAACCGTTTGCATGTGCAGTAGAACAGTGTTTTCCCGCAAATTGCCTTTTGGAACATTGGCGCATAGGCCTACCACTGTGTGCACATCGCTGCACTGAAAAGGTGAAGAAATAATAGTTTATCAACATTTGAAGCTAAACATTCTGATCAGTTCCATCAGCCTTAGTAATTGATACGGCGTATACCTCCACTACGATACTTTATATGCATGGTGGGGATTAAGAAGTGAGTATATGCAATGCCCACTGAAACATAAGTGGGTACATGGCATATACAGTGGGGGAAAAAAGTATTTAGTCAGCCACCAATTGTGCATGTTCTCCCACTTAAAAAGATGAGAGAGGCCTGTAATTTTCATCATAGGTACACGTCAACTATGACAGACAAATTGAGAAAAGAAATTCCAGAAAATCACATTGTAGGAATTTTTATGAATTTATTTGCAAATTATGGTGGAAAATAAGTATTTGGTCACCTACAAACAAGCAAGATTTCTGGCTCTCACAGACCTGTAACTTCTTCTTTAAGAGGCTCCTCTGTCCTCCACTCGTTTCCTGTATTAATGGCACCTGTTTGAACTTGTTATCAGTATAAAAGACACCTGTCCACAACCTCAAACAGTCACACTCCAAACTCCACTATGGCCAAGACCAAAGAGCTGTCAAAGGACACCAGAAACAAAATTGTAGACCTGCACCAGGCTGGGAAGACTGAATCTGCAATAGGTAAGCAGCTTGGTTTGAAGAAATCAACTGTGGGAGCAATTATTAGGAAATGGAAGACATACAAGAACACTGATAATCTCCCTCGATCTGGGGCTCCACGCAAGATCTCACCCCGTGGGGTCAAAATGATCACAAGAACGGTGAGCAAAAATCCCAGAACCACACGGGGGGACCTAGTGAATGACCTGCAGAGAGCTGGGACCAAAGTAACAAAGCCTACCATCAGTAACACACTACGCCGCCAGGGACTCAAATCCTGCAGTGCCAGACGTGTCCCCCTGCTTAAGCCAGTACATGTCCAGGCCCGTCTGAAGTTTGCTAGACTGCATTTGGATGATCCAGAAGAGGATTGGGAGAATGTCATATGGTCAGACGAAACCAAAATATAACTTTTTGGTAAAAACTCAACTCGTCGTGTTTGGAGGACAAAGAATGCTGAGTTGCATCCAAAGAACACCATACCTACTGTGAAGCATGGGGGTGGAAACATCATGCTTTGGGGCTGTTTTTCTGCAAAGGGACCAGGACGACTGATCCGTGTAAAGGAAAGAATGAATGGGGCCATGTATCGTGAGATTTTGAGTGAAAACCTCCTTCCATCAGCAAGGGTATTGAAGATGGAACGTGGCTGGGTCTTTCAGCATGACAATGATCCCAAACACACCGCCCGGGCAACGAAGGAGTGGCTTCGTAAGAAGCATTTCAAGGTCCTGGAGTGGCCTAGCCAGTCTCCAGATCTCAACCCCATAGAAAATCTTTGGAGGGAGTTGAAAGTCTGTGTCGCCCAGCGACAGCCCCAAAACATCACTGCTCTAGAGGAGATCTGCATGGAGGAATGAGCCAAAATACCAGCAACAGTGTGTGAAAACCTTGTGAAGACTTACAGAAAACGTTTGACCTGTGTCATTGCCAACAAAGGGTATATAACAAAGTATTGAAAAACTTTTGTTATTGACCAAATACTTATTTTCCACCATAATTTGCTAATAAATTCATTAAATATCATACAATGTGATTTTCTGGAAGTTTTTTTCTCATTTTGTCTGTCATAGTTGACGTGTACCTATGATGAAAATTACAGGCCTCTCTCATCTTTTTAAGTGGGAGAACTTGCACAATTGGTGGCTGACTAAATACTTTTTTTCCCCACTGTACCTGCGTACAGGGTTGGGGAGTAACTGATTGAAATGTAATCTGATCTTTTTTTTAAACTGTAACTGTAATCAGTTATGGTACCAGCAAAAATCTTGTAATCAGATTATAAATACTTTTGAAAAACTAGATGATTACTTTTTAATTTAGAACAGTGTTAGCATAAAAAATTATATTATGACACCTTTCTGCTTTCTCTATGAAAAAGTTTAAGTTTGTTCCACCTGAGCGAGTCACAAGACAGAGATCACTATGATGTCACCAAATGCATTTGCTGGATCCTTTTTGTCTTCTTCTAATGCCTCTTAAGGGAAAAGTCATCCCAAAATAACTGAAAATAGTCCGATTACGTTACTGAGTTTGGGTAATCCAAAAGTGATGTTACTGATTACAATGTTGGATAGGTAACTAGTAACAGTAACGGACTACATTTAGAAAGTAACCTACACAACCCTGCCTGCGTATACCCTCCACTACACCACTGCTCAGAGGTGATGGTCAATGGAGATGTGTTGTTTGAACAAACGCATGCACACAGACACACACACAAACACATACATATATACATACACACACACACACACTCTCTCCTACCTGTCCGTTCTTCTTCAGGTCAGCCCACATGCTGGTCCCGTCTCCGCCCCTCATCAGAACATGGTAGGTGAAGAAGTAGATACCAGGTAGAGGACAGGTGAACTTCCCAGTACTAGGCTCATAGTAGTTCCCTACATTGGTCACCACATCATCAAACTTCAACACCTCGCTGCCCTCGTGCTGTTTCCTTAGCCCTGCATAAAAGGCGATCTTGGGGCTGTAGAAGGAGGGGACATAACCATTAGGTCCAGGGCCGGGAGGCCCCTGTGGCCCTGGCTTGCCTGATTCCCCAGGGGGTCCTCGGGCGCCTGGAGGACCAGGGATCCCAGGGACCCCGCGGTACCCCGTTTTCTTCCTCCCAGGGTATTCCGGTTGGGGGGACATGGCTGTCAGCTCCTGGCCTGGTTGGGCAGTACTATACGGGTCACAGACCATTCTGCAGCTCCCCAGCATCTCATAATGGGTCCCCCCGCCGCCACTTCCTGGGTTAGCTCCTCCCCCTTTGGTGATGTGGACCAATAGGGGGATGGCGATCAGGAGGAGTAGGACCATGGCCACGCCCATGGCGGCTCCGATGGCACGCTTCCGACGGCTGAACCGAGAGGCGGCCAGGGTCAGAAAATCCTCCTCCCCCTTAGACGGAATAGTACCGGGTGCCAGGGTGCACTATAGATAGACAGAATATGAAAGACTGGAAGGAAGGTATGGAGAGGTTTGGTTGCTGTATGTATGTGGTGCTCTCAGACTAGGCCAACAGGTGTCAGCAGCAAAGAGAGAGGGTCCGTTGAGACAACATGGGTAGAATGTGGGAGAGAAAAGGAAGAGATCGATGACGAAGGGAAGAGAGGAACAACAGGAGTGAGGGGGATGACGAAGAGAAGAGAGGAACAACAGGGGAGAGGGGGATGACGAAGGGAAGAGAGGAACAAACAGGAGAGAGGGGGATGACGAAGGGAAGAGAGGAACAACAGGAGAGAGGGGGATGACGAAGGGAAAGGGATGGTGAGGGAGCAGGATTTCATTCTTTTAAAACCTGCAGTCAGTGTTCAGACAATGCTATGTTGTAGTTTAAAATCTTCAGTCAGTGTTCAGACAATGCTATCTTGTAGTTTAAAATCTGCAGTCAGTGTTCAGACAACGCTATGTTGTAGTTTAAAACCTGCAGTCAATGTTCAGACAACGCTAAGTTGTAGTTTAAAACCTGCAGTCAGTGTTCAGACAACGCTATGTTGTAGTTTAAAACCTGCAGTCAGTGTTCAGACAACGCTATGTTGTAGTTTAAAACCTGCAGTCAGTGTTCAGACAACGCTATGTTGTAGTTTAAAACCTGCAGTCAGTGTTCAGACAACGCTATGTTGTAGTTTAAAACCTGCAGTCAGTGTTCAGACAACGCTATGTTGTAGTTTAAAACCTGCAGTCAGTGTTCAGACAGCGCTATGTTGTAGTTTAAAACCTGCAGTCAGTGTTCAGACAACGCTATGTTGTAGTTTAAAACCTGCAGTCAGTGTTCAGACAACGCTAAGTTGTAGTTTAAAACCTGCAGTCAGTGTTCAGATAACGCTATGTTGTAGTTGACATAGTTAATTTAATTTAGTTCTTTTTCACCTTTTTTCCTGCTCTTGTCTTCCAGAGTTTTCTTGTCTTTGCTTTGATCAAATTCCTCATATTTTCTGTGCATCAAACATAAACCAAACCCAGCCCAAGAGAACGTACAATAGGGAACTTATGTCATCAGAACTTACCAAGAGATCGCTGATTCGACTTCAGGTGCCAATTCAGCTACTTATGTACTGTAGTCGGCAGTAAAAAATAGTAATTCACATGTCTATTCAACAAAATACTTCTGCTTTTCTAACGGCTCCCCTTATGAATGACAGACTCTCACCTAATAGAGGTGTCTCTCCGCTCAATACGGCATGATTGAGAGAATAAATAAGAGAAGGAAGAGAAGGGAAAAGAAAGTCGATGCGTTCAGAGTTCCCTTCCTGTCAGAATCATTTTAGTCCTGTGTGTTTACAGGGTGGTAGTAGTATTATATGGCGTCCAGTTCTAGATGGAGGGTGCTGGGGCGAGAAACCAATCAAATCTTTATTTTGTGATCTATGGTGTATTCCTCTCTTCAGGGACTCACAAAGTCTGTGGAAAGATGAAGAACAAAACAAATACATTCATATACTGTATCTCTTGATTGCGCTTTTTATTATCAAGTCCCATTAATATAATTAAAAACAAAAAACTATGTTTTAAGTGAGAAGTAGGGATTGGTCAGAAGCCGAAAAAGAAAGGAAATTCACATGAGCACCACAATGCCTACTCCACCCATGCTCTACCAAGTTAAAAATAAAATGCTCCTTGAGGTTTGAAACTGACCACTCTAATTTAAAACAACCGGGAATTTCTACATGGAGGACATGGTTTAATTTTTCTGTCCTTTTAGGCAATTATTTAAAATGTTTATCAGGTCTTACTGGGTCAAAATCCAATCATCTGACAAATGTAGTTTTATATTCATCCTAAGGAATCCCTGAATATTTAATTAAGTTCAATTTTCTATTGGGATTGAATTAATTTCCAATTGTCAAGTAATGCTATTTATTATATACTTATGTATCTAATTGTTATTAGTTTATAGGTAGCCTACAGTGTTTCTATGAGTTTTTATCACCACTGTTAAAACATGTCTCTCTCCAAGATAAATCTTGGAAATCGACACACAAAAACGAAAAGCATGCATTGCACAGTAATTTTACTCACTCTGTCTGTTTTCCTATTATAGTGAAACTAAACTCAAGAAGATTTCTCCATCAGGCGTCTTTGACTCGAGTATATCCAGGTACGAATCCTCCTGCAGACAATCTGTGAGAGCGTGCCAAATGAATAGCCGAGAGGCGCGCATACTTTTTAAGCAGGAGATGCCCGGGAAGAGACGAGAAAGAAACAGCAATCACTTTTTCTCACCACCACCTCTACGGTAATTTCCCCTTTCAACGGTTTCCACCAGCTTCTAAAGCCACAAATTCAGATTCCACAGTCACAAAGTCAGATTCCACAGCCACAAAGTCAAAATTGGAAAAACATTTTTGCTTTTTGATCTTTATTTAAGGTTAGGGTTAGGCATATGTTTAGCAGTGTGGTTAAGTTTAGGGTTAGGTTTAAAATCACATTTTAAGAAGATAAATTGTAGAAATGGGAGGGGTTTATGACTTTGTGGCTATAGAAGCTAGTGATAATAAAATAATATGCCATTTAGCAGACGCTTTTATCCAAAGCGACTTACAGTCATGTGTGCATACATTTTTACGTATGGGTGGTCCCGGGGATTGAACCAACTACCCTGGCGTTACAAGCGTTACAAGTGCCATGCTCTACCAATTGAGCTACAGAGGACCAATTGATGACCCGTTTCGACTGAGGTCAGTACAGCTAAGCTACTATAAAGTCCAACATAGATTTCAAGAAAATACGGAAATAACCAACCCGAACCTGCTAGAAATGTAGCCTAACGACTTGTTTGTTTTGCCCTTGTTAGCTTGTTGTAGTCCAAGTATCTGTTAAGCAGCCTCGGGTTTGTAGAAACCTCATTACTTTAAGGAACTGATTTTTTCCAACAAACCGCCTTGAAAAATCTCCCACTCCCTCTGCATGTAGGCTATAACACCTGTAAGATCTCTCTTACTCTCTCTCTCTCTCTCTCTCTCTCTCTCTCTCTCTCTCTCTCTCTCTCTCTCTCTCTCTCTCTCTCTCTCTCCTCTGTCCTAAGGATTTTGAAAGCAGTAATTTTGTTACAAAATATACTGTAGGTCTGAGTCTAATTGGGTCTAGGGAGAAAATAATTAAATGTGTTAAAAATATATATATTTTCAAAGGTACACAAAAGAGATGGTATGAATGGCAATTGTTATATTTTCACCTACTCTGATGAGAGGAGAGGAAGGAAATAAACAGCTAAAGGATGTTTTATAAAATACCTATCAGGTTTGCCTGCTTGTAACTGCTTCTCTACAGCTACATCACGTCTTAACCCACCTGTTGTTCCCCTTTAGTAAGACTTCTGTGGCAAAATCATGAAATAGTAGGCACAATTCTGCAAGAAATAGAGAGCAATAGTAATGGCGTTTTTTTGTAGGCACTAACGGAGGCTAACTCCGCCATGGCTCGTTGGCCACAGCCTATGGGGAAATGAATGGATCTTTTGTTGTAGTACGTAAGGGTGAGGAATTGAGAGAAGACACAAAATGTTCCCTAGACTATTGTCTGCGTGACACACACACACACACACACACACACACACACACACACACACACACACACACACACACACACACACGTAGATTATCGTCTGTCTGCGTGAGTCGCTTTCCCTCGCTATCAGGCCTCATTAGGAAGAGATACTGAGACACCCAGAGAATTGTTCTTCTTCTCTTACACACACACACACACACACACACACACACACACACACACACACACACACTGTATTTGCGCTCCCTATATTATAGTAATATAATAATAGATAGTAAAATCAAATAATTCAAATTATAGTCATTTACAGTAAATGCATCTTAATGGCCCAATTAATTTACTAAACTGTTGTGGTCAAAACAGTAGGAGCATATTCATATTTATTTTGTATTTTTTACATGTATGCATCATCTTTGAGGTTTTAGTATATGGAATGGCCCTCAATGATTCTAATAAGTTGTTTTAAATGTAGGTTTTAGTTCCATATCCTCTGAGAGTTGAGTCCTCTCTCTACATGACAGGCTTAATCACACATCTGCATGTTTAAAGTTTAATGGCCGAGGTGGGAGCTGGTGGGAGGCTCTGGGGGGATACATATTGATGATGACTCTGTTATCAATCGCCTCTCCCTTTCTCTCCCTTTCTCTCTCTCTCTCTCTCTCTCTCTCTCTCTCTTTCTCCCCCTCTCCTTAGATATGACTACTGTCAAGGGAGCGAGGGAGATAGTCCACCAGAGAGAAAGAGAGAGAAAAAAACTCAAATGGTGCCTATCAAGGGTTGAGCTTTTGCGCATTTAGCCGAGTGAATATATCAAAGTCTATGAAGTATGACAACGTGAAACTAGGTTTTGGGGGAACGTGAAGAGAAGGAAAAGGGTGGGTGTGGGGCTGAGCTGGAGTAGGATACTAGAGCGCCATAGGCTTCTTTTTCAGGACTTTACGAGTGCTGTCCTATCCTATCCATGTGTTGTCTTAAATGGTGTGTCAGTCTCACTTTGTGGTTTAGTCAGTCTGTCAGTGCCATTAAAACCATTAGAACACTAGAACAATAGAACCTAATAGAACACTCCTCAGTGCTCTAGAAGCAGCCTCATCCTCGACCGGACGAAAGATCATCATGGCCAGCAGTCACAGGCAATATAGTCAGAATTTGATTTTTAGTGGCTGTTAAAATATTACTGAGCTGATTAATATTTAAATATGTGCATGTCTCTGAGCTGTCTGTCTCTCTCTCTCTCACTCCCTCCTTCCGCGTATCTCCCTCCCTCTCTTTTGGTTATTTTTTCTCTCTCTCTCCCTTCCTCTCTCTCTCTCCCTTCCTCTCTCTCTCTCTCTCTCTCTCTCTCTCTCCCTTCCTCTCTCTCTCTCTCTCTCTCTCTCTCTCTCTCTCTCTCTCTCTCTCTCTCTCTCTCTCTCTCTCTCTCTCTCTCTCTCTCTCTCTCTCTCGCTCTACCCTTACCTGTCCTTGTTAGCTGATGTTTGTTATTTTTATTGGGCAAATGTTTCCTTTTATTTGCGTTATTGAGCAGCTTGCGTCCATGCTCCCATTGCCTCTTCAGGTAGCAGAGGTGTGAGCAGGACATTCAATTTACTGTAGCTAGGGCCGGGAGACTTATTTTGAATTGTTTGTTTAAGGTGCCTCATATATCGTGGTGCAACAAGGATAAATCTCTCTCTCTCTCTCACCGTGGATTTAGGCTCAGTTGTTTTTCTCCTCTCTGTGTAAAGAGAAAGAACAGGTACTTATTTATGGTCATATAACTCATGGAATATTTATTGCATTTGTCTGTGTTGTGCTTTGTTGTATGCGCTATCACATTGTGCTTTGTGTTCAGCCATTGTCAGAATTCAAGGCTCATTTAAGATTTAATTGAAGATAATTTCAGAACTTGAAAGAATCAGGACAAAGAATATAGTAGTGAAACTTACAAAGATTTCAGTAGTCTAACTTACAAAGAATACAGCAGTAAAATTGACTGTGTCCAGAAAATGTCAATACACTGCTCAAAAAAATAAAGGGAACACTAAAATAACACATCCTAGATCTGAATGAATGAAATAATCTTATTAAATACTTTTTTCTTTACATAGTTGAATGTGCTGACAACAAAATCACACAAAAATTATCAATGGAAATCAAACGTATCAACCCATGGAGGTCTGGATTTGGAGTCACCCTCAAAATTAAAGTGGAAAACCACACTACAGGCTGATCCAACTTTGATGTAATGTCCTTAAAACAAGTCAAAATGAGGCTCAGTAGTGTGTGTGGCCTCCACGTGCCTGTATGACCTCCCTACAATGCCTGGGCATGCTCCTGATGAGGTGGCGGATGGTCTCCTGAGGGATCTCCTCCCAGACCTGGACTAAAGCATCCGCCAACTCCTGGACAGTCTGTGGTGCAACGTGGCGTTGGTGGATGGAGCGAGACATGATGTCCCAGATGTGCACAATTGGATTCAGGTCTGTGGAACGGGCGGGCCAGTCCATAGCATCAATGCCTTCCTCTTGCTGGAACTGCTGACACACTCCAGCCACATGAGGTCTAGCATTGTCTTGCATTAGGAGGAACCCAGGGCCAACCGCACCAGCATATGGTCTCACAAGGGGTCTGAGGATCTCATCTCGGTACCTAATGGCAGTCAGGCTACCTCTGGTGAGCACATGGAGGGCTGTGCACCCCCCAAATAAATGCCACCCCACACCATGACTGACCCACCGCCAAACTGGTCATGCTGGAGGATGTTGCAGGCAGCAGAACGTTCTCCACGGCGTCTCCAGACTCTGTCACGTCTGTCACGTGCTCAGTGTGAACCTGCTTTCATCTGTGAAGAGCACAGGGCGCCAGTGACGAATTTGCCAATCTTGGTGTTCTCTGGCAAATGCCAAACGTCCTGCACGGTGTTGGGCTGTAAGCACAACCCCCACCTGTGGACGTCGGGCCCTCATACCACCCTCATGGAGTCTGTTTCTGACCATTTGAGCAGACACATGCACATTTGTGGCCTGCTGGAGGTCATTTTGCAGGGCTCTGGCAGTGCTCCTCCTGCTCCTCCTTGCACAAAGGCGGAGGTAGCAGTCCTGCTACTGGGTTGTTGCCCTCCTACGCCCTCCTCCACATCTCCTGATGTACTGGCCTGTCTCCTGGTAGCGCCTCCATGCTCTGGACACTACGCTGACAGACACAGCAAACCTTCTTGCCACAGCTCGCATTGATGTGCCATGCTGGATGAGCTGCACTACCTGAGCCACTTGTGAGGGTTGTAGACTCCGTCTCATGCTACCACTAGAGTGAAAGCACCGCCAGCATTCAAAAGTGACCAAAACATCAGCCAGGAAGCACAGGAACTGAGAAGTGGTCTGTGGTCACCACCTGCAAAACCAGTCCTTTATTGGGGGTGTCTTGCTAATTGCCTATAATTTCCACCTGTTGTCTATTCCATTTGAACAACAGCATGTGAAATGTATTGTCAATCAGTGTGATTGACTTGGAGTTACATTGTGTTGTTTAAGTGTTCCCTTTATTTTTTTGAGCAGTGTAGTATGTATAAGCTGGAAGTAAAGGCCTAATCATTGTTGTTCACTAGTTTACTCCAATTATGGAAGGGGTGGTGGGGTTGGAAAGTAATAAAGGGAAATATATTTTTTTTAAGGATATGTACAGTGGGGAAAAAAAGTATTTAGTCAGCCACCAATTGTGCAAGTTCTCCCACTTAAAAAGATGAGAGAGGCCTGTAATTTTCATCATAGGTACACGTCAACTATGACGGACAAAATGAGAAAAAAAAATCCAGAAAATCACATTGTAGGATTTTTAATGAATTTATTTGCAAATTATGGTGGAAAATAAGTATTTGGTCAATAACAAAAGTTTCTCAATACTTTGTTATATACCCTTTGTTGGCAATGACACAGGTCAAACGTTTTGTGTAAGTCTTCACAAGGTTTCCACACAGTGTTGCTGGTATTTTGGCCCATTCCTCCATGCAGATCTCCTCTAGAGCAGTGATGTTTTGGGGCTGTCGCTGGGCAACACGGACTTTCAACTCCCTCCAAAGATTTTCTATGGGGTTGAGATCTGGAGACTGGCTAGGCCACTCCAGGACCTTGAAATGCTTCTTACGAAGCCACTCCTTCGTTGCCCGGGCGGTGTGTTTGGGATCATTGTCATGCTGAAAGACCCAGCCACGTTTCATCTTCAATGCCCTTGTTGATGGAAGGAGGTTTTCACTCAAAATCTCACGATACATGGCCCCATTCATTCTTTCCTTTACACGGATCAGTCGTCCTGGTCCCTTTGCAGAAAAACAGCCCCAAAGCATGATGTTTCCACCCCCATGCTTCACAGTAGGTATGGTGTTCTTTGGATGCAACTCAGCATTCTTTGTCCTCCAAACACGACGAGTTGAGTTTTTACCAAAAAGTTATATTTTGGTTTCATCTGACCATATGACATTCTCCCAATCCTCTTCTGGATCATCCAAATGCACTCTAGCAAACTTCAGACGGGCCTGGACATGTACTGGCTTAAGCAGGGGGACACGTCTTGCACTGCAGGATTTGAGTCCCTGGCGGCGTAGTGTGTTACTGATGGTAGGCTTTGTTACTTTGGTCCCAGCTCTCTGCAGGTCATTCACTAGGTCCCCCCGTGTGGTTCTGGGATTTTTGCTCACCGTTCTTGTGATCATTTTGACCCCACGGGGTGAGATCTTGCGTGGAGCCCCAGATCGAGGGAGATTATCAGTGGTCTTGTATGTCTTCCATTTCCTAATAATTGCTCCCACAGTTGATTTCTTCAAACCAAGCTGCTTACCTATTGCAGATTCAGTCTTCCCAGCCTGGTGCAGGTCTACAATTTTGTTTCTGGTGTCCTTTGACAGCTCTTTGGTCTTGGCCATAGTGGAGTTTGGAGTGTGACTGTTTGAGGTTGTGGATAGGTGTCTTTTATACTGATAACAAGTTCAAACAGGTGCCATTAATACAGGAAACGAGTGGAGGACAGAGGAGCCTCTTAAAGAAGAAGTTACAGATCTGTGAGAGCCAGAAATATTGCTTGTTTGTAGGTGACCAAATACTTATTTTCCACCATAATTTGCAAATAAATACATAAAAAATCCTACAATGTGATTTTCTGGATTTTTTTTCCTCATTTTGTCTGTCATAGTTGACGTGTACCTATGATGAAAATTACAGGCCTCTCTCATCTTTTTAAGTGGGAGAACTTGCACAATTGGTGGCTGACTAAATACTTTTTTCCCCCACTGTATCCTGATCTAGTGAGCTATACATGGCGGCGACTCAATCAAGCTAGTCATCTTGACTTCTTTCTTATGTCATTCTCGTTGGCACCAAAAGTTTAAAAAGTGTTGATCGGGGACAGAATGCAGTCGGACCATCATATAATTGGCATATACATTACTCTTACTGAATTTCCACGTGGGCGAGGATATTGGAAATTTAATCAAAGCCTATTGGATGAAAATTTATTTTTAACTAGGACAAAATAATTTATAACAGATTTTTTAAGACATAACATAGGTACAGCAAATCCCCTTATTGTATGGGACGCCTTTAAATGTGCCTTTAGAGGCCATGCAATTCAGTACTCATCTCGAAAATAAAAGTAATTTATGTCAAAAGAGTTTATACTAACAAAGGAAATAGAAGGTCTAACAGAACAGATAGATGGCAATAAAAACTGTAACATAGAGGTTCAGAATAAATTAGAGGAAAAACTGTCACGGATTCTGCCGAGGCTGCTCCTCCTCCTTGCTCGGGCAGGCTTCGGCGTTCGCCGTCCCCGGAGTACTAGCTGCCACCGTTAGATGTTTCAGTGTTTGATTGCTTTTGTCTGTCTATTGCACCTGTGTCCGTTTGTGTCTGATTATGTGTCCTATAAGTTGCCTGTTTTGTGTTGGTTAGTTTGTGTGTTGTTATTCGCCTGTCCGTTAGTGCTGCGTGTTTTCTCTGTTTGTTGTTTTTGTAGTTTACGCAGAGTTTGCTTAATCGCTTGCCTCTGGTTTGTGTTGAGGCCGTTCATTTGTATTGTGCCTTGTGTTGCACTAGTAAACTTTGTTGGACTAAGCTTCGGTGTCCTGCGCCTGACTCCCACACCACATTCACCTCAGCCATTGACAAAAAAAAAAAAAAATGGAGAAACTTATTCAAGAAAGATCAAGTGTAAATTATTATAAAAATAAAGCAAACTGGATGGAATATGGGGAAAAATGCACCAAATTATTTTTTAATCTTCAGCATAGGAATGCTACCAAAAATAATTTAATGAAACTGGTTACAATTGACGGAGTCACCCATGATTCACCAAATTATATTTTGAAGGAGGAAACAAAGTACTTTAAGCATATGTTTTCGTTTCAGTCGCCTCCATCTCCTCTAACTGAAGCTAATTGTAGAGATTTTTTTCTATTGATAATGTAAAATTAACAGCCATACAGAAAGACTCATGTGAAGGTGAAATTACAGAGGAGGAACTTCTGGATGCAATTAAAGACTTTAAGTCCGGGAAACCTCCAGGGTTGGATGGCATACCAGTCGAGGTATACCAAACCTTTTTTGATATACTAAGAGGACCATTATTAGCATGTTTTAACCACTCCTATGTAAATGGTAGATTATCAGACACTCAAGAAGAAGGTCTGATTTCATTATTACTGAAACAGGATACAAGTGGAAAATATAAAGATCCAGTCCATTTAAAAAATTGGAGGCCCCTTACACTTCAGTGTTGTGATGCAAAAATTCTAGCAAAATGTATAGCGCATAAAATTAAAAGGTATTGTCGGACATTATTCATTCTAATCAGACAGGTTTTTAACATGGAAGATACATTGGAGATAATATAAGGCAAGTACTGGAAACAATAGAACACTATGGAAAATCTGGGAAACCAGGCCTGCTATTCATAGCAGACTTCGAAAAGGCATTTGATAAAGTACGACTGGGGTTTATATATAAAGCATTTCAATTTTGGAGAATCTCTTATAAAATGGGTCAAAATCATGTATAGTTACCCTAGGTGTAAAATAGTAAATAATGGCTATTTCTCAGAAAGTGTTAAACTGTCAAGAGGAGTGAAACAAGGTTGTCCACTATCAGCATATCTATTTATTATGGCCATCGAGATCAGATCCAACAATAATATCAAGGGATTAGAAATCCAGGGCTTAAAAACAAAGGTAATTAAGTACTTTAAACGACTGGTGCCAAGCACAACGGTTTGTTTCAAGAACCGTAATGCTGCTGGGGTTTTTACGCTCAACAGTTTCCCATGTGTACCAAGAATGGCTTTCATCAAGCTGCCCACTCAAGAAAAGCTTCAAACTGTAACTAGTGCCTGCAACTTTGTTCAGGTTATCAGTCAACCTACCAGGGTAGTTACAAACAGCACAGGAATGAAATCATCAACATGTATTGATCACATCTTTACTAATGCTGCAGAAATTTGCTTAAAAGCAGTATCCAGATCCATCGGATGTAGTGATCACAATATAGTAGCCATATCTAGGAAAACCAAAGTTCCAAAGGTAGGGTCTAATATAGTGTGTAAGAGGTCATACAATAAGTTTTGTTGTGATTCCTAATATTTGTTGGTCAGCGGTATGTAATGAGGATTAAACAGACGCTGCACTTGACACATTTATGAAATTGCTTATTCCAGTTACTAATAAGCATGCACCCATTAAGAAAATGACTGTAAAAACTGTTAAATCCCCGTGGATTGAGGAGGAATTGAAAAATGGTATGGTTGAGAGGGAGGCAAAACAACCGATTGGCAAACGTATTGCAAATTGAGAAATCATGTGACTAAACTGAATAAAAAGAACAAGAAACTACACTATGAAACAAAGATAAATGACATGAAGAATGATAGTAAAAAGCTTTGGAGAACCTTAAATGAAATGTTGGGAAAAAACGCAAACTCAGCTCCATAATTCATTGAATCAGATGGCTCATTCATCACAAAACCAACTGATATTGCCAACTACTTTAATGATTTTTTTCATTAGCAAGATTAGCAAACTTAGGCATGACATGCCAGCAACAAATGCTGACACTACACATCCAAGTCTATCTGACCAAATTATGAAAGACAAGTTTGTAATTTTGAATTCAATAAAGTGAGTGTGGAAGAGGTGAAAAAAGTATTGTTGTCTATCAACAATGACAAGCCACCGGGGTCTGACAACTTGGATGGAAAATTACTGAGGATAATAGCGGACGATATTGCCACTCCTATTTGCCATATTTTCAATTTAAGCCTACTAGAAGGTGTGTGCCCCCAGGCTTGGAGGGAAGCAAAAGTAATTCCGCTACCTAAGAATAGTATAGCCCTCTTAACTGGCTCAAATAGCCGACCAATCAGCCTGTTACCAACCCTTGGTAAACTTTTGGAAAAAATGGTGTTTGACCAGATACAATGCTATTTTAGAGTAAACAAATTGACAAAAAACTTTCAGCATGCTTGTAGGGAAGGACATCCAACAAGCACAGCACTTAGACAAATGACTGAAGATTGGCTGAGAGAAATTGATGATTAAAAGATTGTGGGGGCTGTTTTGTTAGACTTCAGTGTGGCTTATCGATCATAGTCTGCTGCTGGAAAAACATATTTGTGTTATGGCTTTACACCTCCTGCTATAATGTGGATAAAGAGTTAGCTGTATAACAGAACACAGAGGGTGTTCTTTAATGGAAGCCTCTCCAACATAATCCAGGTAGAATCAGGAATTCCCCAGGGCAGTTGTCTAGGCCCCTTACTTTTTTCAATCTTTATTAATGACATGCCACTGGCTTTGAGTAAAGCCAGTGTGTCAATGTATGCGGATGACTCAATACTATACATGTCAGCTACTACAACGACTGAAATGACTGCAACATTTAACAAAGAGCTGCAGTTAGTTTCAGAGTGGGTGGCAAGGAATAAGTTAGTCCTAAATATTTCTAAAACTAAAAGCATTGTATTTGGGACAAATCATTCACTAAACCCTAAACCACAACTAAATCTTGTAATAAATCATGTGGAAATTGAGCAAGTTGAGGTGACTAAACTGCTTGGAGTAACCCTGGATTGTCAACTGTCATGGTCAAAACATATTGATACAACAGTAGCTAAGATGGGGAGAAGTCTGTCCATAATAAAGCGCTGCTCTACCTTCTTAACAGCACTATCAACAAGGCAGGTCCTACAGGCCCTAGTTTTGTCGCACCTGGACTACTGTTCAGTCGTGTGGTCAGGTGCCACAAAAAGGGACTTAGGAAAATTGCAATTGGCTCAGAACAGGGCAGCATGGCTGGCCCTTGGATGTACACATACAGCTAATATTAATAGTATGCATGTCAATCTCTCCTGGCTCAAAGTGGAGGAGAGATTGACTTAATCACTACTTGTATTTATGAGAGGTAATGACATGTTGAATGAACGAGCTGTCTGTTTGGACTACTGTCGCACAGTTCGTACACCCATGCATACCCCACAAGACATGCCACAAGGGGTCTCTTCACAGTCCCCAAGTCCAGAACAGACTATGGGAGGCGCACGGTACTGCATAGAGCCATGACTACATGGAACTCTATTCCACATCAAGTAACTGATTCAAGCACTAAAATTAGATTTAAAAAACAGATAAAAATACACCCTATGGAACAGCGGGGACTGTGAAGCAACACAAACATAGGCACAGACACATGCATACACATACACGATAACATATGCACTATACACACGTACACATGGATTTTGAACTGTAGATATGTGGTAGTGGTGGAGTAGGGGCCTGAGGGCACACAGTGTGTTGTGAAATCTGTGAATGTATGGTAATGTTTTTAAAAGTGTATAAACTGTCTTAATTTTGCTGGACCCCAGGAAGAGTAGCTGCTGTCTTGGCAGAAGCTAATGGGGATCCATAATAAATACAAATAAAAATAAAAATACAAATGGTGCACCACCAAAAGGACATCCAGCCAACTTGACTCAACTGTGGGAAGCACTGGAGTCAACATGGGCCAGCATGGGTGCAACTCAATATTAGGAAGGTGTTCCTAATGTTTGGTATACTCAGTGTAATTATGTTACAATCAGAACAGCTTTACACACACAAACATGCATGCACATTGAAGATCAGGTCAGTAAGTTCTTACCAGGCAGGTGTTGGTAGCATTGTTGTCATTGTTCAGGTATGGGTGGGAACACAGCCAGTTGGCAAAGATGGTCAGCAGGATGATGATCTCAAAGGGCCTGGTGGTGAGGGCTCAGGGTAACAACAACCAGGTAGATACAGACAGACAGGACTGATAGGACAAACCACAGGACTGGACCAATGATGTGATGTCTGTCTACTGGAATATTGAGCTGGATTACGGAGGGTCCCCTGTAGCTCAGTTGATAGAGCATGGTGCATGCAACGCCAGGGTTGTGGGTTCGTGTCCCACGGTGGGCCAGTATGAATATGTATGCACTCACTAACTGTAAGTCTCTCTGGATAAGAGCGTCTGCTAAATGACTAAAATGTAAATGTAAGTCTATAGGTTGTAGGTTGGGAGCTTTTGTGGAAGAGCACAGTTAGAAAAATATGGCATATAGAAGCAAACCGGACGGACATAGATAGATAGATAGATAGATAGATAGATAGATAGATAGATAGATAGATAGATAGATGAGTTGTACAAGGCCATAAATCAACAGGAAAACGCTCATCCAGATGCAGCGCTCCTAGTGGCCGGGGACTTTAATGCAGGGAAACTTAAATCCGTTCTACCTAATTTCTACCAGCATGTTAAATGTGCAACCAGAGGAAAAAAAACTATAGACCACCTTTACTCCACACACAGAGATGCATACAAAACTCTCCCTCGCCCTCTATTTGGCAAATCTGACCATAACTCTATCCTCCTGATTCCTGCTTATAAGCAAAAACTAAAGCAGGAAGCACCAGTGACTCGGTTAATAAAAAAGGGGTCAGATGATGCAGATGCTAAGCTACAGGACTGTTTTGCTAGCACAGACTGGAACATGTTCCGGGATTCTTCAGACAGCATTGAGGAGTACACCACATCAGTCACTGGCTTCATCAATAAGTGCATCGATGATGTCGTCCCCACAGTGACCGTACGTACATACCCCAACCAGAAGCCATGGATTACAGGAAACATCCGCACTGAGCTAAAGGGTAGAGCTGCCGCTTTCAAGGAACGGGACTCTAACCCGGACGCTTATAAGAAATCCCGCTATGCCCTCCGACGAACCATCAAACAGGCAAAGAGTCAATACAGGGCTAAGATTGAATCCTACTACACTGGCTCTGATGCTCGTCGGATGTGGCAGGGCTTGAAAACTATTACAGACTATAAAGGGAAGCACAGCCGCGAGCTGCCCAGTGACACAAGCCTACCAGACGAGCTAAACCACTTCTATGCTCGCTTCGAGGCAAGCAACACTGAAGCATGCATGAGAGCACCAGCTGTTCCGGATGACTATGTGATCACGCTCTCCGTAGCCGATGTGAGTAAGACTTTTAAGCAGGTCAACATTCACAAGGCCGCAGGGCCAGACGGATTACCAGGACGTGTCCTCCGAGCATGTGCTGACCAACTGGCAAGTGTCTTCACTGACATTTTCAACATGTCCCTGACTGAGTCTGTAATACCAACATGTTTCAAGCAGACCACCATAGTCCCCGTGCCCAAGGACTCTAAGATAACCCGCCTAAATGACTACCGACCGGTAGCACTGACTGTAGCCATGAAGTGCTTTGAAAGGCTGGTCATGGCTCACATCAACAGCATTATCCCAGAAACCCTAGACCCACTCCAATTTGCATACCGCCCCAACAGATCCACAGATGATGCAATCTCTATTGCACTCCACACTGCCCTTTCCCACCTGGACAAGAGGAACACCTACGTGAGAATGCTATTCATTGACTACAGCTCAGCATTCAACACCATAGTGCCCTCTAAGCTCATCACTAAGCTAAGGATCCTGGGACTAAACACCTCCCTCTGCAACTGGATCCTGGACTTCCTGACGGGCCGCCCCCAGGTGGTAAGGGTAGGTAACAACACATCTGCCACACTGATCCTCAACACGGGGGCCCCTCAGGGGTGCGTGCTCAGTCCCCTCCTGTACTCTCTGTTCGCCCATGACTGCATGGCCAGGCACGACTCCAACACCATCATTAAGTTTGCTGACGACAGGCCTGATCACCGACAACGATGAGACAGCCTATAGGGAGGAGATCAGAGACCTGTTCGTGTGGTGCCAGGACAACAACCTCTCCCTCAACGTGACCAAGACAAAGGAGATGATTGTGGACTACAGGAAAAAAAAGAGGACTGAGCACGCCCCCATTCTCATCGACGGGGCTGTAGTGGAACAGGTTGAGAGCTTCAAGTTCCTTGGTGTCCACATCACCAACGAACTATCATGGTCCAAACACACCAAGACAGTCATGAAGAGGGCACGACAAAGCCTATTCCCCCTCAGGAGACTGAAAAGATTTGGCATGGGTCCTCAGATCCTCAAAAAATTATACAGCTGCACCATCGAGGGCATCCTGACTGGTTGCATCACCGCCTGGTATGGCAACTGCTTGGCCTCCGACCGCAAGGCACTACAGAGGGTAGTGCGTACGGCCCAGTACATCACTGGGGCCAAGCTTCCTGCTATCCAGGACCTCTATACCAGGCGGTGTCAGAGGAAGGCCCTCAAAATTGTCAAAGACTCCAGCCACCCTAGTCATAGACTGTTCTCCCTGCTACCGCACTGCAAGCGGTACCGGAGTGCCAAGTCTAGGTCCAAAAGACTTCTCAACAGCTTCTACCCCCAAGCCATAAGACTCCTGAACAGCTAATCATGGCTACCCGGACTATTTGCACTGCCCCCCCACCCCATCCTTTTTACGCTGCTGCTACTCTGTTAATTATTTCTGCATAGTCACTTTAACTCTACCCACATGTACATATTACTTCAACAATCTCAACTAGCCGGTGCCCCCGCACATTGACTCTGCACCGGTACCCCCCTGTATATATAGCCTCCCTACTGTTATTTTATTTTACCTCTGCTCTTTTTTTCTCAACACTTTTTTTGTTGTTGTTTTATTTTTACTTTTTATTGTTAAAAATAAATGCACTGTTGGTTAAGGGCTGTAAGTAAGCATTTCACTGTAATGTCTGCACCTGTTGTATTCGGCGCATGTGACCAATACAATTTGATTTGATTTGATTTGATTTTAGATAGATAGACAGATAGATCAAAAGAAAGGAAGAAAGATAGATTGAAATAAATAAATAATTCGTAAAACGGGGAAAAGGGAATTGAGTGTGTTTATTTTGTGAAGGTATACACTTGCCTGCACAGTTTGTGTGTGTGTGTATGCACGTGTGTGTGTGTGTGTGTGTGTGTGTGTGTGTGTGTGCATACAACATGGTGGTGCTGTGCTGTTCCATTAGGCTCTGATTTGGAGGCCTGATCCAGAGTGACAGTGTACAGATTGAGTTGCACAGCAACTCTCATTCTCCCTATTAATAATACCAGATACACACTGCCCTGCCTTCTCTCTCTCTCTCTCTCTCTCTCTCTATCTCTCTCTCTCTCTCTCTCTCTCTCTCTCTCTCTCTCTCTCTCTCTCTCTCTCTCTCTCTCTCTCTCTCTCTCTCTCTCTCTCTCTCTCTCTCTCTCTATCTCTCTATCTCTCTTTCCCCCTCTTCTTTCTTCCCTCTCTCCCTCCTGGTTTGTCCAGTTATCGCTTGCTTTCCCCTCTTCCTCCACTCCAAGCTCGGAGACATGGTCAGGCATACTGAGAGATGTTCTACTCTCTCTCTCCCTCTCTCACTCTGCAATTCTCTCTTTAAGTCCACTTCATTTTCTGATTCAACAAAACAAAAGCTTTAATTTCCTATTCCAATTGCTTAAGCAATAGGAGCTGACACTCTCCCTGAATGTTATATTTGTTGTTGGTGGTCATTTCGTGGCACATTTTTTTTCTTAAAAAGGCTGGAAAGAACCTTTAAAACTTTACTTACTAAAGCCTGCAGGTAAAATATTTTTTGACATGCTCACGACAAGTCTTACAATTCATTATAACGGCCTCGTACTGCATTATACCTGCAGGCCAGGCTTTAGGTAGGCTGGTATGTTCAGTATTTTGTGTCTTAGTTGAAGTCATAGTTTGCTTTACATAATTTACGCCCACGTTGTCTTCAGAAAAAAAAGTCTGAAGTATAATTAATACCTCCTGAGTGGCACAGTGGTCTAAGGCACTGCATCGCAGTGCTAGCTGTGCCACTAGAGATCCTGGTTCGAATCCAGGCTCTAACGTAGCCGGCCGTGACCGGGAGACTCATGGGGCGGCGCACAATTGGTCCAGGGTAGGGGAGGGAATGGCCGGCAGGGATGTAGCTCAGTTGGTAGAGCATGGCGTTTGCCATGGTTGTGGGTTCGATTCCCATGGGGGGCCAGTATAAAAATAAATAATGTATGCACTCACTAACTGTAAGTCGCTCTGGATAAGAGCTACTAAAATCTAAATGTACTTATATTTCTGAACGCTTTGTATTTTTGCGTGATTGTCGAGCAAATATTCCCATCAGTTGATCAGATTTCTGCTCATGTTTTAGCTCAACAACCTCTACCCTGTTCAGTAGAATGATGTATGACTGTGGAACTCGTGTCCTGCTAAGCTATTTCAATCATCAAGCAGAATGTATAACTATCCTAAACATTAGTTACCAACTATTGACATTTTTATGATGTTCATTTAAAAACATTAGTTCAAATTAGTCAAATAAGTCAAAGGTTAGGGTTTGGACAAGGAGTGGCAGACTAATAAGGGTTTGAACATTGAGAACACTCTTAGAAAAAAGGGTTCCAAAAGGATAACCCTTTTAGGTTCCAGGTAGAACCCTTTTTGGTTCCAGGTAGAACCCTTTTGGGTTCCATGTAGAACCCTCTGTGGAAAGGTTTCTACATGGAACCAAAAAGGGTTCTTCAAAGGGTTATCCTATGGGGACAGCCGAAGAACCCTTTAGATTCTAGATAGCACCTTTCTTTCTAAGAGTGTAGGCACACTAAGGAGGATTTGGACAAGGAGTAGGCACACTAATAAGTAGAGTGTCCAATCAAAAACACGTATTTTGACCAATGGGTAAATAAGTAAATTGTTAATTGTCGCGTGAGAAACAATTTTAACAAAATGTATAACCAGGAGAAAGAGATTAGCTTATCTCATTGGAATATTGCTCAGGGCAAGGGGGAGCAGTAGTGAAGTTAGGCAGTATTTAGGTCATAAGAGGGAGCTACCAAATTAAGTTGAGCCTAACTATCTTTGATTGTTATTTTTCAATTGGGTTTTTCAAATTAAAAAAACACACCCAGCATGATGTTTATAAAGGGTTGTTATGTTGAATTTAGGGGATTTTCAACAGTTCATAGGTGGTGTTTACTATGCTGTGGGATGGAACGGTTTATTGGGTGATATTTGAAACTAAATTAATGCAATGAGCTGCAGTAATCAGAGGAAGGTACAATTTAAGGCGAAACAGCTATTGCCTAGATCATTGATTTAGCAATAAGATCAGGAAGATAGGGACTAGGAAAAAAAAATAGATGAAGAATTATGAGCTTTTTGGTAATGATAGACTGCTGTAAAGCTTGGGTACTCCATTATGTACTGTATACTGGTAAATTAAGTGATCTTATCTATGAGAAGGCAATGGAAGCCCATGGTAAAATCATTTGGAACTCTGAGGAGGAAGAACAGTTTATGTTGTTGCTCTCTTCCCAAACAGTCTTAGTTTTTCATACATATATCAGGGATGTTACCCAAATGGTAGAGAGTAAAGAGGAATATGACATTGGTTGTGATTTAAAGATGATGGGTTTTTTTGGTGGGCTATTAGAGATAACTGGGTTAATCACGAACATAGAGGTTTTTATTCTTTGTTGCTAGGCAGAAGACTTAGGTGACCTAAATATGGACTTGTCATGTCCAACAATCAGTCTTCAGGTCAAGCCCGGGAGAGCCGGGGTAGGACAGAGGTTGAACTAAACATAAGTGTTTTTACAAGATAAGAGATTGATTGATTGGATTACTAATTGATTCTGAACTGAATGAAAGTCGAATTTAGCCGCCATAAAAGACAAAGGAAGTGGGAGGAGCAATAAAGAAGCAAAAGACAATCTCAAAAATGAAAGGCATGGCAATTGGTTGATAAATTACCTAAGGGAATGTTAGGTAGGTGGTAAATATTGACACATGAGCAGAGCTATGTGTCAAGAGGGGGGAAGAGGCTAATTGTAGGATTAAATAATATACGAAGGAGAGGACAAAATACTTTGAAAAAAAAACATTTTTTTAGATACAGTCTAAAAAGAGAATGCAGTCAGAAATTGTTAGATTAATCTGAACATGTGTGAAGATAGTTTATTAACCACACCCGTATGTCAGAGGTTTTGTGCCCCACAGGTGAACTAAAGGAGAAGGTGACCCACTATCTAACCAGGTGACTGGTGAGCATCCAGTCACTAGAAGGAAAACTGGAAGCAGGCCTGTTGGGAAGGGCCCTATCAGGTTATGTTGGTCACCGCCTTGGCCATTAGAATAGCAGAGAGAGGAACCTGGGTCCATGTTACCCACTGCAAGAAGGTAAGACCACGTACAAGCACCACTTAGCACATGCAGAGTTGGCGAGCAGAACTGGGCCACAGAGTCCGGGGGTCACCTCTGTCAACGAAGATCTCCTACCCAGACCTATCATCACTGTAGTGTGTTCCTAGGGTGTGAGTATGGGGTGGTACCGAGCAGAAGGACTCAAGACAGGAGAGGGTTGGCGGTTTTGGGGAATATGGGTGACCCTGAGCTGCATCATAGTCTCGGCAATAGTCTTGGTATGTCAAGATCCACCACCACCTCGCACCAATTACGCTATGGCCTTACCATTATTAAGAAATAAAAGGGAAGCAACCCGACATACTGACCGTCAAGGACGAGTGATCTACAAAATAGGGGTCAGAGAAGGGTGGGGAGTAAGATTCAAAATTAGGGTCAGGGATCTTATCAGAGCGGATAAGCAAGCAACGTGGGATTATAAAATCCCATTGTATTTATGTTCAGCTCCCTCGGCGGATTGTTCCTGGGCTCAGGTATTTAGACATACTGGGGGACGGAGATATGAGACGGGGGGGGGGGGGGGGGGGCTGGACGTCCAGATGGAGGATAAGAAGGTATAACGACATCCCCACGGAGATGGTAGTAACGATAGTAAAGGTCACTAAAGAGGACATGAAAAGAACTTACTGGGCTTGCGCGGACAAATATGGATGGGATACTTGTCTAAGATTACATTTGATGGAGTCAAAAGATATGGAAAGCACAGGTACTGTCATTAATCCACTAACAGCAATAGACCGAGTAAATCAGTTAAGGGATGACGGAGTCAATTCGACTAACCCGTCCACTATGAAAGATTTTCTCCTCCAAGAATGGAACCAAGGGGAAGTAGAGGGGGTCCCTGATGAGAATCTGGTTAAAGTGGATGAAGTACACTGCTAGGGCCTTGGGAGAGACCAATTGTTATGCATGCTCCATTGGGCGACCGACAATGTTGACCGCCCCAATGCCAAAGGCAATGTTTCCCTGTGTATTAGACCTGGGGTCCAATCAAAAAGAGCCAAATTGCACAGGGATTGGGCTGGCAAAATTGACATACTCGGCCAGCCCACCTAGATTCACTTTAACTCCTGGCGAATACCAGTGTTACAGACATAGAAATGGCACCCGTAACTTGGGTGATTTTGATGGCTGTAAGGAGATAATTAATGTGACTGATTTAGATAAGGAAGGGAGGAAAAAAATTAGGAGCCTAACCATCCCTCTGACTGATGTGTGGTGGGCATGCACTAACAAAGGGAACATTCGGCAGACATTACCAGAGGGATGGGTGGGTACTTGTGCACCAGTATTGTTGGTCCAACCTGTAAGAATTGGTCATCAAAGACCAGTGACAGGAAGAATAATTAGGAGAAAAAGAAATATAAGTCAGGAAGGAAATAGCCCAATTTGGATAGATGGTATAGGCATCCCCAGGGGTGTTCCAGACGAATACAAAGCTATGAATCAAATATGGGAGAGTTTTACTACAACATTTTTCTGGTGGGTGACAATAAACAAAAATATGGATTGGATAAATGATATCTATTACAACCAACAACGATTTATTGACCAGACTAGAGATGCAGTAAAGGGGATCTCTGAGCGATTATCCGCCATCCCGCTCATAACTTAGTAGAGGTTGGTTCTAGATCAGGCAGAAAGGGCCGGTGTCTATAGAAAGATAAGCCATTGTTGCACATTTATCCCTAACAACACCACACTGGATGGGACAGTCACCAGAGCTCTTACAGAATTAACTGCACTAAGTGAAGGATGAACTGAACTCAGAAGTTAGTACATTGTGGATAGGGTGGTTTGATGAAATATTTGGTAAATGGAAAACCCTAGCAGCCACCATCTTAGGAGCGGTCAGTGTTTGTATGGGTATTCTTGTATTATGTGGTTGTTGTCTTGTTCCCTGTGTCCGAGGATTGGTGAGTCAGGCGTTGGTGAAATGCAGTATCTAAACAATGATGAGAGATGGACTGACTCTGACCAGGGGAATGTGAAAAACGATCCTCCAGGCTTGGTGGATGACGAGGATTTGGACCCTGAAAGACCGCAATTGGATGAAATGTTTATTAGTTCTGATGTGATCTCTGAGATTAATCATGCTTGTAAAATACATTTATCCTGAATGTGGGAATATTTAGTCAAAGGGGTGGATTGTTAGATTAATTTGGATTTTAAGAATAATGACTAAAGGATTTCACCCCAAATACAGTATAAATGTTAGAATTATCATGTAGTGTCAACCCACTAACAGAGGGGGCGGTACTAAACATTCAAGGGTGAAGGGGAAGGCGGAAACTGTTTAAGAAAGCCACCTAAAGGTGGGAGGAGCATAGTGCCTTTGTTTGTCAAGAGGTATAAAAACAGTATGTATGTGTTTTTGGCGCTAGAGCTCTCCATGAAGAAATATACAGATAATACTTGTGGGTTGTGGACCTTGAATCATTGATGATTAAAACCAGAGCCTTACAACCTCTGGTAATGATTCAAGCTTAGGTTGAATTAGAGATAGAAATTCACATAACAGATGTTTAGAGAGGGGGAGGGGGAGCAGACAAGGGGAACTTCATAGTGTGATCAGAAAATCCTCCTAGCATGTTCGATGGAAACAAACAGAGACAGACAGACATGCACCTCACATCACCACATGCGAGCCTGAGGGAGGGAGGGAGGGAGGGAGGGAGGGAGGGAGGGAGGGAGGGAGGGAGGGAGGGAGGGAGGGAGGGAAAAACAGTCAAAAACAATACAGAGAAATGAAAGGAGACATAGATTGAGAGGTGGTGTAAATAGCTAGAGGGAAGGATGGGACTTTGTTGTTGGAAGAAAAGGATGAGATGTAAGCTTTGGTCTCCAGTGACACCTGTCAGTAGGAATAATACATACATACACATTCATAGCTGCCAATAGGTTTAACAGGGTTTGGCAGGAGGGTCGATAAACTGACAACCATTAATATCCACAGCACAGTCCCAAATGACAAAAAGACTGATTTATGAATCTGGAAATACAATTCAATACTCTCATTCTATCTGGGGGTTTGAGTAGAACTCTTTAATCAACAACATATAGGCAATTTTATGTCTACTTTCTCCAAAGCCTTGTGGGTAACATGCTAAGCCATCAAAGGTCATTCAGACACCAGTTGGGTGTTTGTTTGGTAAAATCCTGACAGATCAAAGAGGAGAAACGAGCATGTTGTCAGTTCTAATCTTACACGGGGAAACCTCACAGCTCTCTTATCTGGAGAGTAGCACACAGACACATACACGCACACGCACACACACACGCACACGCACACGCACACACACACCTGGGGAGGTGAGGGTGCTTCCTGACATGCTCCTCACTGTGGAGGTGCTGTGTTGTTGCTGCGAGGGTCCTGGAGCCCCCTGGAGATGCAGCATCTGATCCATCTGCTCCAGCTGCGGCTCCAAGCTGCAGGCGTAGAGGTCTGCAGGCAGGCAGGTCTCCACCGGGCCCTCCTCCAAATGTCAGAGTGACTCACCCTCCTATGTCTGCTTCCACACATGACACCACACGATGGAACCTGGCAGCTCTGAAAGCGCTCCACACCACCCTGCCCTGCGTCACCCTAACACATTCAGAGAGTGGAACAATTGAAGTCGTAAGTTTACATACACTTAGGTTGGAGTCATTAAAACTAGTTCACAATTCCAGTGGGTCAGAAGTTTACATACACTAAGTTGACTGTGCCTTTAAACAGCTTGGAAAATTACAGAAAATGATGTCATGGCTTTAGAAGCTTCTGATAGGCTAATTGACATCACTTGAGTCAATTGGAGGTGTACCTGTGGATGTATTTCAAGACCTACCTTCAAACTCAGTAACTCTTTAATTGACATCATGGGAAAATCGAAAGAAATCAGCCAAGACCTCAGAAAAAAAAATGGTAGACCTCCACAAGTCTGGTTCATCCTTGAGAGCAATATAAACACCATGGGACCACGCAGCCGTCATACCGCTCAGGAAGGAGACGCGTTCTGTCTCCTAGAGATGAACGTACTTTGGTGCGAAAAGTGCAAATCAATCCCAGAACAACAGCAAAGGACCTTGTGAAGATGCTGGAGGAAACAGGTACAAAAGTATCTATATCCACAGTAAAACGAGTCCTATATCGACATAACCTGAAAGGCCGCTCAGCAAGGAAGAAGCCACTGCTCCAAAACCGCCATAAAAAAGCCAGACTACGGTTGCAACTGCACATGGGGACAAAGATCGTACTTGTTGGAGAAATGTCCTCTGGTCTGATGAAACAAAAATAGAACTGTTTGGCCATAATGACCATCGTTATGTTTGGAGGAAAAAGGGGGACTTGCAAGCCGAAGAGCACCATCCCAACCGTGAAGCACGGGGGTGGCAGCATCATGCTGTGGGGGTGCTTTGCTGCAGGAGGGCCTGGTGCACTTCACAAAATAGATGGCATCACGAGGAAGGAAAATTATGTGGATTTATTGAAGCAACATCTCAAGACATCAGTCAGGAAGTTAAAGCTATGTCGCAAATGGGTCTTCAAAATGGACAATGACCCCAAGCATACTTCCAAAGTTGTGACAAAATGGCTTAAGGACAACAAAGTCAAGGTATTGGAGTGGCCATCACAAAGCCCTGACCTCAATCCTATGGAAAATGTGTGGGCAGAACTGAAAAAGCATGTGCGAGCAAGGAGGCCAGCAAACCTGATTCAGTTACACCAGCTCTGTCAGGAGGAATGGGCCAAAATTCACCCAACTTATTGTGGGAAGCTTGTGGAAGGCTACCCGAAACGTTTGACCCAATTTAAACAATTTAAAGGCAATGCTACCAAATACTAATTGAGTGTATGTAAACTTCTGACCCACTGGGAATGTGATGAAAGAAATAAAAGCTGAAATAAATCATTCTCTCTACTATAATTCTGATATTTCACATTCTTAAAATAAAGTGGTGATCCTAACTACATTTACATTTACGTCATTTAGCAGACGCTCTTATCCAGAGCGACTTACAAATTGGTGCACTCACCTTATGATAGCCAGTGGGACAACCACTTTTTTTTTCTTTCTTTCAAATGTATAAAATATATATATATATATTTTTTAGAGTGTTTTTAATTTTCATTTGTTTTATATATATACATATATATACATATATATATATATATATATATATATATATTTTTTTTTTATGTGTTTATTTTTTAAAATTATTATTATTATTATTACTTAGCTTAACTGACCTAAAACAGGGAATTTTTACTAGGATTAAATGTCAGGAATTGTGAAAAACTGAGTTTAGATGTATTTGGCTAAGGTGTATGTAAGCTTCCGACTTCAACTGTACGTGAGAGAGTAGTGTGGCTATTAGGGATGGTCTGGAGTAAGGATTTCCTATTCTCACAGGACTTCATATTTCATATGAAATGTAACAAGCCTGTTTTGATTAGGAAGTATAGATTTTAGGCACAGAAAGAGGCAAACCTCTCGCATAAATAAACACACACAGATATACTCACACGAGTGTGTGCACTCGGACACACGCACAGTCTTTCTCTTTCTCTAAGAGCAGAAGATGGGCTGTGAATCAACTGTAAACAAACAGGATGATCTGAGACCAGAGTTGTCATCTTTTAGCTTCTGAAATCAATAGAGCACCCCTTTCACACCCTAATCCCCCCAACACTTGTGGAGCGATCTGGGGGAGGCTGGGGCCTGAAGAGAGGCCTGGGAGGGAGGGAGGGTACTGCAATCTGCAATTTCCTCCCATCTTTACTCACCTATGTGTTACATTTATCATAGAGTTAACCAGAAACCTATCCTTGTTGCTGCATTTGAATTTCCTCGTATAACAAACCTCCTTTTACCTCTCGTGTTATTCTCTCACTCTCTGTCTCACTCTCTCTCTCTTTCTTTCTTTCACTGTCTCTCTCTTTCTTTCTCTCTCTCTCTCTCTCTCTCTCTCTCTCTCTCTCTCTCTTTCTCTCTCTCTCTCTCATTTGTTATTCTGTTCAGCCTTTGCATTTCTTATTAGGAAGCATCTCTTGGTAGAAATTAACCCCACTCCTCTGCACCTAAGTATTTTATACTGTTTTAAAACCTCCATTATGTCTCTCTCACATATCACATCTTTTTCTGTCTCGCTCCCTTATTGACATCATCAAGATATTTTCTAACTGGTGGAAGAGGGGAGGCAGATTAAAGCAGAGGAAGACAGAACTACAGAGTGGGTAGGAGAGAGAGGGAGAGACAGACAAAGATAAATAGAGAGAGAGACATAGAGAGAGAAAGATTGTGGGAGGGAGAGATAGATAGATAGATAGATAGATAGATAGATAGATAGAGAGAGAGAGAGAGAGAGAGAGAGAGAGAGAGAGAGAGAGAGAGAGAGAGGAGAGAGAGAGAGAGAGAGAGAGAGAGAGAGAGAGAGAGAGAGAGAGAGAGAGAGAGAGAGAGAGAGAGAGAGAGAGAGAGAGAGAGAGAGAGAGAGAGAGAGAGAGGAGAGAGAGAGAGAGAGAGAGAGAGAGAGAGAGAGAGAGATAGATAGATAGATAGATAGATAGATAGATAGATAGATAGATAGATAGATAGATAGATAGATAGATAGATAGATAGATAGATAGATAGATAGATAGATAGATAGATAGATAGATAGATAGATAGATAGATAGATAGATAGATAGATAGATAGAGAGAGATAGAAAGATCGTGGGAGAGAGAGAGACAGACTGAAAGAGAGAGAGAGAAAGAGAGATGGAGAGAGGTGCGTTGGGGTGGTTTTAGGGTGAGACGCTCCAGTGCTTGGCTGCCAAACAGAAGGTCCCTCCAGAGCAGATGAGAAGAGAGGAGAGAAAGAAACAGGTGAGATAAAAGAAAAGGAGGGGAGCAGTCAACCCCCCTCAACCCCTTCACCCCCTTCTCTCTTACCCCAGCAGAAAATCTATGCCTGCTTTCTTAGTATTCGTCTGAAGCCTTTACGGGGCGAGAAACGCAGGCACATGGACTACTGGTGAGGCCCAGGCTGGGTGGTGTGTGTGTGTGTGTGTGTGACAGGGTGTTTGTTAAGGCCTGACAGAGAGGACAGGAAGACAAGTTCTCCCTCTACCTCACCCCCTTCTACCTCTCCTCTCTCTACCTCTCCTCCCTCTACCTCTCCTCCCTCTAACTGTCCTCTACCTCTCGTCTCTCTACCTCTCCTCCCTCTACCTCTCCTCCTCTCTCCTCTCTACCTCTACCTCTCTTCCCTCTAACACTCATCTCACTGTCCACCTGTCCTGCTCTAGTCCTTTCTGTACATTCTGTTCTCAATCCTACCAGATTCACATGAACAATTAAAATCCCATCAATAATTCTGTGATATATTCACTTCTGCGTTCCAAGCCTCGGTTGAGGTGACGTCTGTTGTCTTCTTGATTAGTGCAAACGGCACAGTTTGTGTTTTAGTAATTATAGCTCAGTGGTGGAAAAAGTACCCAATTGTCATACTTGAGTAAAAGTAAAGATACCTTAATAGAAAATGACTCAAGTAAAAGTGAAAGTCACCCAGTAAAATTCTACTTGAGTAAAAGTATAAAAGTATTTGGTTTTAAATATACTTAAATATCAAAAGTAAATGTAATTGCTAAAATATACTTATGTATCAAAAGTAAAAGTAGAAGTATAAATCATTTCTAATTCATTTACATTTACATTTACGTCATTTAGCAGACGCTCGTATCCAGAGCGACTTACAAATTGCATAAAGCAAACCAGACGGCATCATTTTCTTGTTTTTTAAATTGATGGATAGCTAGGGGCATGCTCCAACACTCAGACATCATTTACAAACGAAGCATGTGTTTAGTGAGTCCGCCAGATCAGAGGCAGTAGAGATGACCAGGGATGTTCTCTTGATAAGTGTGTGAATTAGACAATTTTTCTGTCATGCTAAGCATTCAAAATGTAACGAGAACTTTTGGGTTTCAGGGAAAATGTATGGAGTAAAAGGTACATCATTTTCTTTAGGAATGTAGTGAAGTAAAAGTAAAAGTTGTCAAAAATATAAATAGTAAAGTAAAGTACAGATACCCCAAAAAACGACTTAAGTACTTTACACCACTGCTATAGCTACAACAATGATTGCCCTACAGAACTATTACTCTCCCAACTATCCTCTCTACCACTACTACCACTAAACCATACACACAAACTTAGTCCATTCCTCTCCCCCAAAGTGTTCCTCTTCTGTCACCTTGAGCCTGGTCGTCATGCTTCCCTGATCATTCCAAAGGTCACAGCTTGTAGCCACTGTCATTACCTGTCACTCTTCCCACACTCCCTCCCTCCTTCCCTCCCTCCTTCTCTCCATCTCTCCCTCCTCAAGACGCTCCCTGTCATGGATTTCATTCCTCGGCTCTGGAAGACAGATCAAAGTCACATTCTTGGTTGGGCTTTGAAGGTTAAGAGCGGAGAGGGGAGAGAGTGAGAAGTGATCCTACTACAAAATGAGCAGAGTGTGTGTGTAGTGTGGAGTGTGGACATGGGAGGGAATGGAGAAGGTGCAGAGGCAAGGCAGTAGAGTCACGTTGGCCAAGGTTGCTCTCAACGGGACCTTGTTAAAGTGTTCATTTAAGTGTTTCATTGTATCTGACAGTCTGCCAGTTACAAGTTCAGTTTTATCTGATTCTCAGTCTATCCACATCTAAGGATTCATCATTCTGAAACCTTTGGAGGAACAGATAGTTGTGTTTCAGCACATAAGCAGACTAGTCTAGTCAGTGAATGTTGTTACTGCAGGAGGAACCAAATGAAAGGGAGGCACTGCAGACAAGTAACTGTCCTCCATATTCCCAGAGAAACACTCAGTAAACAAAGCTATTGTAACAGCCTTGTTTAATTGAAAATATGCTTTATTGAGAGGAGAAGGGAACAACATAAAGAGACAGGGACATGAACACAGGCAGAGAGGGGAGGTGAGGGGGTAATCATTTGCAAAACTTTAATCACATCAGATCAATTATTCATGTTGAGTGCCCTGGTGACACACATGCACACACGCCACACCACACACACACACCTGACAGACAGACTGACGGGCGGGAATGAATAATGCAAGCAGCATTTACACTTGAAAGTCCATCTCTGATCTCTGCTCAGTCAGTTAGAAACATTATGCAACAACAGGGAATGACAATTAGAGAGAGAGGCAATGTATCCTGATAGGAATAGGATGAGACAAAACCCTCAAACTAAACCGGCCAGGCCACACCAGATCCACTGCAGTATTAGACGTTTGTCCTGGCAACAGGGTAAAATACATTGTAGATGTGTCCTGTAACACCACCACAGCATTTCTAAAATCAGTCTGTTATACACATTACGACAACTGAGGACATATCACTACAAAATTCATTGCAACTAGGAACTTATTGCTGTCAAGGGAGAAGGGAGATGACAGAGACAGAGAGAGGGGCTGGGGGAGGGAAGAGGACAGAGAGAGGGGCTGGGGGTGGAGGGGGAGAGAATGAAAAGAGGCAGGGAGGGGAAACCAGGGAGGGTGAGATAAATAGACAGAGGAAAAAGGAGAAAGTGTAATTCTTGGCTGCCACCATTTATCGTTAAATCCCTGACAGGCACCTACCAGAAGTCACTAAATAATCGCACAGAGATCCCTCGTCCTCCTCTCTCCTTCCTGATGCCCTTGGTACCACCACAGTGCTGGGTCAAACTACTGTCCATTGGCACCGGATTTGCTATATGGTGCATTGGTTTTGTCTCTGACTTGTTCATTCCACAGGAGTTGTGTTGGGTCTACAAGAGCAGGGGTACGTTTTTTCCTTCCTTTTTTCGTGGAACCCCTTGAATGTGTACTGAAGATCTCTGGTTGAGAATCACCACTACAAGGTGGATGGATAAAAAACTATGGAATGCGACAGGACACAGTATATGTTTCTAACATGTCATCACCAGACCCTGCATTTCAGAGGCCGCATTAACTGTATTGACATTTACATTTTACATTTACGTCATTTAGCAGACGCTCTTATCCAGAGCGACTTACAAATAGGTGCATTCACCTTATAGCCAGTGGGATAACCACTTTACAATGTTTTTTTTTTTTTTTTTTTATGTTTTTTTTTGGGGGGGGGGGTGGGTTGGGGAACGTTCCATTGCATTAACAATATTCAATTCACCTTTGTTCTCTTCTTACATTCCATTAAAGCTTCAGATATTTGAGATGCAGGAAGAGTATCCTTCTTTATGAACACATTTGTTTACATCTACAGTGCTTTCAGAAAGTATTCATACCCCTTGACTTATTAAACGTTTTGTTGTGTTACAGCCTGAATTCGAAATGGATTAAATATTTATTTTTTATCTCACCAATCTACACACAATACCCCATAATGACAAAGTGAAAACATGTTTTTAGAAATATTTGCAAATATACAGAAATATCTCATTTACATAAGTATTCACACCACTGAGTCAATACTTTGTAGAAGCACCTTTGGTGGGGATTACAGCTGTGAGTCTTTCTGGGTAAGTCTCTAAGAGCTTTCCACACCTGGATTGTTCAATATTTGTCATTATTCTTTTCATAATTCTTCAAGCGCCGTCAAGTTGATTGTTGATCATTGCTAGACAGCCATTTCCAAGTTTTACCATAGACTTTCAAGACGTTTTAAGTCAACTGTAACTAGACAACTCAGGAATATTCTGTCATCTTGGTAAGCAACTTCAGTGTATATTTGGCCTTGTGTTTAAGGTTATTGTCCTGCTGAAAGGTGAATTTATCTCCAGGTGTCTGTTGGAAAGTAGACTGAACCAGGTTTTCCTCTAGGATTTTGCCTGCACTTATAGTTGTATTCTGTTTCTTTTTTTCTTAAAAAACTCCCTACTCCTTGCTGAAGAGAAGCATACCCATAAGATGATGCAGCCACCACCATGCTTGAAAATACTCAGTGATGGTACTCAGTGACGTATTGTGTTGGATTTGCCCCAAACATAACACTTCGTATTCAGGACAAAAAGTTCATTTCTTTGCCACATTTTTTGCAGTATTACTTTAGTGCCTTGTTGCCAACAGGATGCATGTTTTCAAATATTTGTATTATGTACAAGCTTCCTTCTTTTCACTCTGTCATTTAGGTTAGTATTGTGAAGTAACTACAATGTTGATCCATCCTCAGTTTTCTCATATCACAGCCATTAAGCTCTGTAACTGTTTTAATATCACCATTCGCCTTATGTTGAAATCCCTGAGTAGTTTCCTTCCTCTCCGGCAACTGAGTTAGGAAGGACGCCTGTATCTTTGTAGTGACTGGATGTATTGATACACCATCCAAAGCCTAATAATTTCATCAATAACTTCATAACTACCGCACAGCTTCAAGTTCCTTGGTGTCCACATCACCAACAAACTATGATGGTCCAAACACACCAAGACAATCGTGAAGAGGGCACGAAAAAGCCCATTACCCATTTGGCATGGGTCCTCAGATCCTCAAAAAGTTATACAGCTGCACCATCGAGAGCATCCTGACTGGTTGCATCACCGCCTGGTATGGCAACTGCTTGGCCCTTTCGACCGCAAGGCACTACAGAGGGTAGTGCGTACAGCCCAGTACATCACTGGGGCCAAGCTTCCTGCCATCCAGGACCTCTATACCAGGCGGTGTCAGAGGAAGGCCCTAAAACTTGTCAAAGACTCCAGACACCCTAGTCATAGACTGTTCTCTCTGATACCGCACGGCAAGCGGTACCGGAGCGCCAAGTCTAGGTCCAAAAGTCTTCTTAACAGCTTCTACCCCCAAGCCATAAGACTCCTGAACAGCTAATCATAGCTACCCAGACTATTTGCATTGTTGGTTAAGGGCTTGTAAGTAAGCATTTATAATATAATAATATAATATGCCATTAAGCAGACGCTTTTATCCAAAGCGACTTACAGTCATGCGTGCTTACATTTCACTGTAAGGTTTACACCTGTTGTATTCGGCGCATGTGGCAAATAAAATTTGATTTGATTTGATGCTCAAAGGGATAATCATATATTTTTTTATTATTACCCATCTACCAATTGGTGCCCTTCTTTGCGAGGCATTAAAAAACCTCCCTGGTCTTTGTGGTTGAAATTCACTACTCGATTGAGGGACGTTACAGATAACTGCATGTGTAAGGTACAGAGATGAGGTAGTTATTCAAACACAGTATTGAACACAGAATGAGTCCATGCAACTTATTATATGATTTGATAAGCACATTTTTACTCCTGAATTTACCAAAGGGGTTGAATACTTATTGACTCAAGACATTTCAGCTTTAAATGTACTTTCATTAAAAAAATATTCTACAAACAAAATTCCACTTTTACATTATGGGCTACTGTGTGTAGATCAGTGACACAAAATCTCAATTTATTCAATTTAGAAATTCAGGCTGTAACACAACAACATGTGGTAAAAGTAAAGGGGTGTGAATACTTTCTGAAGGCACTGTATGTCTGTCCACATGTTTGCAATAGAAAGACACAAACTGATAAATAATAGTGTGATACAGCGTTGCGTTACAGATGCATTACAGATCAATAGTATTTGTCAATATGAATCTTATGAGAAGGACGAAGTGGATGGATGGTAGCAGATTCAACTAATTAACTAACAAATTAACTAAGAACTAAATGATAATCAAAACACAGAAGAGTACAGTATGCATAGTTCATAAATGATAATAACACACATTTGTCTTTAAATGTGCTGACCACACCATGTATCCTTGTCATGTCCCTGCCTGTCACAGCTGAGGAGGTGTAGAGGAGCGATGAGCCCCATGTTAGGATGACTTACGGTGTCTCACTTTGACTCTGATAGAAAGGTAGAGTGTGTCTGTACAGACGGACCGATGGATGGAGAGGGGGATCAATTCTTACCTCTCCATGTGTGATCTTCATCTTCCCTCCCCCCCACAAGGGGGTGAAGGGGTTGAGGGGGGTTGACTGCTCCCCTCCTTTTCTTTTATCTCACCTGTTTCTTTCTCTCCTCTCTTCTCATCTGCTCTGGAGGGACCTTCTGTTTGGCAGCCAAGCACTGGAGCGTCTCACCCTAAAACCACCCCAACGCACCTCTCTCCATCTCTCTTTCTCTCTCTCTCTTTCAGTCTGTCTCTCTCTCTCCCACGATCTATCTCTCTCTCTCTCTCTCTCTCTCTCTCTGTGTGTGTGTTTTTTTTATGTACCAGTCTACAGAGATTAGCATGAACTTGGGGGACATCCATGAAAATGTCATTGTTTTCTTGTGTTTTATTTTTATGATACTGTTTATACAGTGTGGATGATTCTTCATCCCCGAAGGAGAGCGAGTTTAGTTTTGTCTGCTTGGAATGGGGAACAGTAAATAAGTAGTATTGAGGGAACGCATGTGTCTGTCTGTGTGTGTGTGTGTGTGTGTGTGTGTGTGTGCATGTAAATGTGTGTGTCAAGTTCTGCGTGATTTCTGGCTGACCACAGCTCTGCCCAAACTTGAAAACGGCTTTATCCTTGATGAACGCAAAGGACAACTCAAAACTGTTCACTTTATGATTTTTTATTGTCATAAAGATGGAACAGAATAGGTTGATAACCTTCAAACCACACAAACAAAAAACCATGGAACTCTCAATTCCACTTTCTCAAAAATAAGCATAAACTAATGTTACTGAATCCTCAAACCTAACCAAACAATCATTTCATCATTTAGATTAACCTAGGATCATTGCAAGTTAATAATTAAATATCAATATCATAATTAAACATTTAACAATACACATGATTATAGTAACGTTACTGTCAAGTACTACGTTCACATAATGAAGTCTTCACTATTTAATTTAATTAATAATTGTATTGTATGTTACAACCAAACAAAAGGGCATATAGAAGCATGAATTCACAACACATTCTGTCCTACCAGTTGCGTCTTTGGATGATCAGGAGCTGTGGTCATTGGTATCTCTTCTCAGGAATGAGTGAGAGCCAAGTAAGCTTTTACCAAACATTTCGATGCCATGCACACGCACTGCTTGTGGGTGCGCAGGTTAATATGGTCCCCAGAGCACTTCCTGGTGGTTGGTTTCAACAGCTCCGGTTGCATGGTTGCCCCCTGCAGGTTGGGAGTGCTTTGAGCACCCTGGGTGGATTTAGGCTTGAGTGCTCGGTATAGCTTGTAGTCAGGAATTGACACAACACCTCCCACTTGACCTCCTGGTTCTTCAACCCAAGGAGGTCACACAGAACTGTGATGTGTTGGATTCAGTTACTCTATTTTTGATCCTGTTGCTGCTGCTCTTCAACTGGAAGCAAGACAACTATCCGTCTGACATCCCTGTGAAGAACTGTTGCTGGTATCTTGATTGAATGTTTTTCCATCTTTTTAGTGGGCTTCACAGTTGCGACTGGGTAGCTGGGGAAGGATCGGAGATATACATCCCTCACAATTCCCTTCTTGTCAGTGTTAACGTCAATAACTCTGGCAAGCCTGTACTGACCTCTCAAGGCGTTCTGGTCGGCCAGCCAGACGACATCTCCAATTGCCACATTCCTGTGAGCGGTGTGCCACTTGGTCCGGACAAACAGGTTTGGTCCGGCTAACTGACTCCATTTCCTCCAGAATCGGTCAACTTCTGTTTGGATGGTTCTTAATCTCTTGTAGGAGTAACCTTCAAAGTCAAAGGTCCCTGGATCTCCTCTGGGTCCGGTTCGTCCGAGTAGAAGTGAATTTGGGCTAATGTATTCTACACAGTCCTCTCTGCTCTGAGTCCTGGCATCAATAGGCCGCTCATTGGCAAGGTTGGAAGCCATATAAAGGAAAGTCTGAAATTCACCCCATGTGAGGACTCCATTACCTCCCAGATTGTGTAAAGCCCGCTTCACAGTTCGGACAGCGGCTTCAGCAGCTCCGTTTCTGTGAGGTGAGTCTGCTGGATGGATCCTCCAGCTCCATTCTGTGCCATGCTTGGAAACGTCGTTTTCAAGCTTCGACTTCTCCAGCCGGTCCAGAAACATGTAGAGTTCTTTGAGGGCAGGTCTGGCTCCGACAAAGTTTTTTCCAGGATCCGACCACAATTTCCTTGGATGCCCTCTCAGTGCCGTAAATCTTTGGTAGGCTAACAGGAAGCCTTCAGCTGACTGGTCGCTGACAAGGTCTGTGTGCATAGCTCTTGACACCATGCAGCAAAAGACAATTCCCCACACCTTAAGTTTAACCTTCTTTCTCACCTCATCCTTCACTTCATAAGGTCCAAATAAGTCCACTGTGGTGTACTCAAAGGGATTGGCTGGTGTTATTCTCTCCGATGGAAGGTCACTCATGATCTGTTGGCATCTCCGGGCCTTAAGTTTCCTGCATGTCACACAGTTATCCACGATCTTTTGAGCTAGTTTCCGGCCTCTTACCACCCACGCTTTCCTTCTCATCCGGAGGAGTGTGCCTGCGATGTCTTCATGATTTGTCTTGTGGGCTTCTTGAGCTAGAAGGGAGGATACCCATGACGTGCAGGGCAAGATTGGTACTGCAGTTTTTTCTTCATTAAAGATTTGGAATCTTCCTCCACAGAGCAAGAGTCCAGTGTTTTCCTCTTTGACCACAGCAAGCCTGCTGAGTGTGGTGTCTGGCCAGGTTACATCCTTTTGGGCTGCAAGGAAGAGATCCCTGAGTGCATCTTCACACTCCATGATGGTAAGTGTAGCTTTCTTGATTCTGGACCTGATCTCAAGAGCTGAAGGAATTTCCTTTTTCTTTGGCTTGCTTGTGGTGGTGGTCTTGGCTAGCATTTCTTTCCACCTTGTGGTAGCTCTCCACACCCAGGCAATGACTCTTGTCAACCTGGTTAAACTGCTGAACTTGCTGATGTTAAGGATATTCCCCACTGAATAACCAGAAGGTGGTCTTTGGACTTGGATTTGGTGCCCTCTTCCATTAGGGCTGCTTTGCAGGTCTTTACCTTTGTCAGAGGTTGGAGATATTGGTATACGTGGAGCATGTTGGATTTTTTTCCCCACCTGCGCTCGGGTCAGTGCTGCTGTAAAACATTTCCTTTGGAGCTTGTTTATGCCTTCTTTGGCATCTGCAGCGACTTCTTTGGCTGACTTTGTCGGCCAATCCTCTACAGGTCGTTTCAGAAACTCTGGGCCGTTCTGCCACACAGAGTTCTCTTTGAGGTCCTCTGGGGTTGCTCCTCTTGTCATGAGGTCAGCAATGTTTTGCTCACCTGGAATCCATCTCCAGTCCTCAACTGATGTGGACTTCTGGATCTCTCCCACTCTGTTTGCAAAAAAGGTCTGGTACCCATAACTGTCCCTTTGGATTGCACCCAGCACAGTTTGACTATCTAACAGATGGATCCAACGTCCTACTTGCATCCGACTGTGCTTTTCAATGTATTTCCTGAGTCTTGCAGCGAACACAGCACCACAGACTTCAGCCTTCACTGGTTCTCCCTTTTGGTCAAGTGGTGTAAGCTTGGCTTTGGACTCAACAAGTCGGACCAGGATGCCTTGCTCGGTCTCCCACCTGAAGTATGCCACTGCTCCATAACTCTGGTCGCTCCCATCTGAGAATGTTATTCCCCAGGGTTCTCCAATCCTTTTGACTGGAGTCAGGCTTCTATGGAAGGTAATTTGGTTGAGGTGTCTGTATTCCTCAAACAGGCGGATTGCTTCTCCTCTAAGTTTCTCAGACAGAGGTGTGTCCCATGTGTCTCTTGTTAGAGCTTTGCCTCCAGTTTCTTGAAATGCTTTTCTGACTAAAATGGCTCCTTTCTGTTTGGCAGGTGTTGCAAGGCCTATTGGGTCATACAAACTAGCTACTTGGCTAAGCAGTTGCCTTCTGGTCAGTGGGTTTGGAGTTTTCATTCTCACTTCCTCTCCAACGAGATCTTGACTGATCCTCATCTTCTTTTGTCTCTTTGAGAAGTTTATCGAGGTCATGAGGTACAGTTTGTCTGATTCGACTAAATAACCAACTCCAAGGGCTCTGTTGTCTCCTTCTCTCACTTGGTTGGGGAGGATGAAGACTTCATCTGATGATGTTGGATGTTCTGATGTAGATGTTTGCCTCCCACTTTGGCCTGATCGGACCCACGGCTTGAGGAAGAATCCACCTGCCTTTAGGATTTCTTCGACTTTTTTGGTGGTTCCGTCTAGCTTTTCCAGGTCATTATGGGATGTCAGGATGTCATCTACGTAGGAATCCTCTTCAAGGACCCTCCGTTCCTCTTTCAGATGTGTGAACATGGGCAACTTCGCTGTTTCTCTCATGGCTAGTTGTGCGATACACCCTGCTGGTCGATCGCCCATGTTGACCCTGGTGATGGCATATTCCTCAATGTCCCCATCATCACCGTCTCTCCAGAGGAATCTATGGAGGTGCATCTCCAGGTCTTCGAGCCACACAGAATTGTACATCTTTTTGATGTCGCCGAGAGCAGCATGGATTCCTCTCCTGAACCTTAGCAGTACCGCTCGAATAGGATTAAGTACATCAGGCCCTTTCAGAAGAAGGTCATTCATGCTGCTTCCTCTAAACCTCTGGCTGCTGTTCCATACCAGTCGGACAGGTGTAGTTATAGAGTGTGGGTTTGGTGCTATCAAGTGACTGACGTACCATACTGGACCTTTCCAGTCGGCAATGGTCTTTCTAGTGAGTTTCTTTGCTGCCTTCCTTTCCACCATCTCATGAACTTGAGTTGTGTATGCTGCACGCCAATCTGGTTCTCTCTTGAGTTGTTTCTCCGTCCTCAGAAACGTGGCTTCCACTGCGCTTCTGTTGTTGGGCAGGGAACTTGGATCTTCAATCCAAGGGTATTTTGTGTCCCAGTGAGGCTCCTGACTATGCACATCTGACTCCACGTAACTGAGACCTTGCCTGATTATCTCAAGCTCTCTTTCTTCACTAAGAGTCATGTCTTTGCCGCCTGGTTGACAGTTACCACAACGACATCCTCCACACATGGGTTCACAGGCCGCACCAATGCTGTCCCACTTCCACCAGTCCAAGAACTCTTTGCCAATAACAGTGGTTTTAGTTTCAGCTCTAGATTCTTGCATCTCAGCAATTTCTTGATACTTTACTGCTGTGATTCTCATAGATCGTGCAAAATGAGTTTCAGAATTGTGCAGGGCCATGTCCACTACTTCACAGAGGTCTGGATGTGCTCCTCCAACGGTCTTTCCTAAAGGGCTCTCCCACAGGACAAGATCTCCTACTACCTTTACTCTCTGTGGAGCAAGTCTTCCTTCCCGGTGGCTTATGAGAAGCTCAACATGTTCTGGTCTGTGAAGGTCTTCCAGGTTGGTATCGGGGAAGAACTTCTTGAGGTGTTGTGCTTTGATTGCTCTGTGAACTTTTGCAATCTCATCCAACCCATAACAGATCAGCTCTTGAGCTTTCTCCGTGCCTCTTGGTGTCTTGACTCTCACCTTGAGTAAGTATCTTTTGGTCTTCACCTTCATGGCCATGCCTCCAACTCCATGGACGACTAGTGTGATCCTTTCACTTCGAAGCTTCAGTCTCCTGGCGGCTGTGTGAGTGATGTAGTTGGTGTCTGATGCTAAGTCAATGAGAGTTCCAATTTTCTGCCCTGCGTTAGTAGTTACGTCGAGAAGCATAAGAATAACTGGTAATTCACGTGTGCTTGAGTCCATTACCCCAGGAAGGCTTCCTCCAGTGCAGTGTGATTTTGCCATGTTGGTGAAAGCATTCCTGAATTTTTCTGCCACGTCCGGGGTGAGCTCACGTATTAATCTCTCTTGCTCCTCTGTGAATGTTTGCCTCCTGGTGCTGGGTTTTTCCACTTTCACGTATTCTTTCCTCTTAGCCCCTCCTTTAAGGCAGAGAAAGAAATGGTGATCCGAGGAGCTTCCTCTTTTGCAGTCTCTGTTTCTGCAAAGGTAAGTGTCCGTACATTCCTCATCCTCTCCATGACATCTGAGGCATCTTCTGCATGCTCCCAGTCTTTCGACAGCATTCAGCTTCTCACTAGGCTTTAGTTCTTTGAACTGCTTACAAAAGAAAATCTTCTCACGGTGCTTTTCATCTCCACACACAACGCATCCTCCCTTTCTCGTGGACCTTGTGGAAGCATACCGCTTCTCCGGGTACGTAGCTTTCTTTTCAGGGTTTTCACTTACACCCAACTGGTCTAGTTTCTCCAGTATGTCCTCTTGTGTCTTTAAAAATCTTAGAAGGCTGTCGAAGTGATTGTCCGGTGTGACTCCATTTCTTGGGTTGACCATGAATGTCAGCCAGTCCCTCTTCATGTTATCCGGCAGCTTGCTCTCTATGGATCTGATGACAAGGGGATTCTTTATGGCTCCACTGCTTTCGAGCTCCGTGAGGTCATTCAGGGCCTTTCCACAGCTTGAATCAGGTCAATAACCTTCCTTGGTTGGTGTGACTTTAAAGGAGGGATCCTCTCCAGGTCCTCAATTATCTCCAAAGCAATTGTTGGCTTGTTTCCATACCGGTTTTGGAGTACTCTAAACATGTCTTCAGCACTGTTATATGATGACAGGCGCAGGTCTCTACATATTCTCTCGTCCACACTGTCAAGAAGTTGAAACTTCTTCACCTCCACTGAACCAGTCGGCTCTCCCTGCTTTTGCAGGCTCTCCCAGTCTTTCCTCCATCTGTGGAAATTCCTCCTAAGCCCAGTGAATTTAGGTAGACTGGTTGGTTTTATTCTCACCACTGGTTGTGGGACTGCTCTTGGTTGAAGCTCTGTAGGTCTTCTGTCCTCTTCTGCAATTCTCTGTGCGATGAGGAATTCTGTTCTTTTGGCCTCGAGGTTACTGCCGAATATTCTCAGATCTTTTACTCTGCCTTTCAGATCTGCAGTCTCATCGTGTGGGACCCATTTTTCCCAGTCTTTCAGGCTTTCACTTGCATCATGGATTAGCTTCCTCGCTCTTTCCAGCTGTAGTTCATAGCCGTCCCTGTTAATAGCAGTGACGGGGGTTTCTTTGGCTCTGTCACAGGCTTTCTCCGCTTCTTGGATTGCAAAGTCTACCTCCTCTTTACCGTATCTTGGCCAGAGGTTGAATTGGACTGCCTCTCGGATTTCCTCCAATTTCATGTCGCACTCTTCAATCGTCCTTTCAAGATCAGCCTGCTGGTCCTTGTCGAGCTTGACCTCTTCATCTCCCTTAGTTCCCGCTTCAGCCAGTAGGCCAGCCGCGTAGTCATCATTTGAATCACCGACACTTCTAGCCAGGGAACTGAGCTTGCTGAACTCCTCTTGTAGTTCATGCTTAATCATACCAGCTGCAGCTTTACTCAGGTAGTTCGCTTGTCTGGTGAAAGCAGATTTGGCTAAGGTCCGCTCTTGCTTCAGTTGCTTGGCTGTTTTCCCAAAAGTTTCCTTGGCCATGGTGTAGAGTTTCACAGGCAATTCTTCCTTTGCGTCGACAGCTTGACTTCAGCCCTTTGATCCTCGTCTTCACTGCCGCGCTGGTTATCAACTGTCAAGTTCTGCGTGATTTCTGGCTGACCACAGCTCTGCCCAAACTTGAAAACGGCTTTATCCTTGATGAACGCAAAGGACAACTCAAAACTGTTCACTTTATGATTTTTTATTGTCATAAAGATGGAACAGAATAGGTTGATAACCTTCAAACCACACAAACAAAAAACCATGGATTAGTTACAAATAACTCTCAATTCCACTTTCTCAAAAATAAGCATAAACTAATGTTACTGAATCCTCAAACCTAACCAAACAATCATTTCATCATTTAGATTAACCTAGGATCATTGCAAGTTAATAATTAAATATCAATATCATAATTAAACATTTAACAATACACATGATTATAGTAACATTACTGTCAAGTACTACGTTCACATAATGAAGTCTTCACTATTTAATTTAATTAATAATTGTATTGTATGTTACAACCAAACAAAAGGGCATATAGAAGCATGAATTCACAACACATTCTGTCCTACCAGTTGCGTCTTTGGATGATCAGGAGCTGTGGTCATTGGTATCTCTTCTCAGGAATGAGTGAGAGCCAAGTAAGCTTTTACCAAACATTTCGATGCCATGCACACGCACTGCTTGTGGGTGCGCAGGTTAATATGGTCCCCAGAGCACTTCCTGGTGGTTGGTTTCAACAGCTCCGGTTGCATGGTTGCCCCCTGCAGGTTGGGAGTGCTTTGAGCACCCTGGGTAGATTTAGGCTTGAGTGCTCGGTATAGCTTGTAGTCAGGAATTGACACAACAGTGTGTGTGTGTGTGTGTGTGTGTGTGCATGTAAATGTGTGTGTGTGTGTGTGTGTGTGCATGCCGGCGCATGTGTGTCTGTCTGTGTGTGTTCGTTAGGGATCGTTTTCTGTCATCACTTTAGAAGATTGTGACCCCAGAACACAGTGGCACTGAGCTGCTGTATTATTCAGACAGTGTCTCACCCGCCCATCCTCTGGAGAAGGCTAGGCTGTGATTGCTGGGAGCTGACTGACTGACATTTGCACATGAAAATCGTCTCTGTTTCCCCCCTAAACACCTATGCTGCTTAAGCAAAACAGTGGAGGGACAAGGGTCTCTGTTTGTGGAGGTGGTGTGTGTGTGTGTGTGTGTGTGTGTGTGTGTGTGTGTGTGTGTGTGTGTGTGTGTGTGTGTGTGTGTGTGTGTGTCCGTCATGTGTCATGGTAGCTCCTAGGGCTTCATGTTCTGTCTGGCTGAATCTCCTGCTCTGCTTCAGCAGTCAGTCTCCTCTCAGTTCCCTCAAAGACCATCTCTGTCCCTTAGAGGCTCTACCTCCTCTACACTGCATCCATTTCAGATACACTCTCTTCTCCTCTCCTCCTCCTCCTCCTCCTCCTCCTCCTCCTCCTCCTCCTCCTCCTCTTCTCCTCTCCTCTCGGCGCCATACTCACCAGACACCTCCTCTTCTCCTCTCCTCCTCTCTTCCTCCTCCTCCTCCTCCTCCTCCTCCTCCTCCTAATCCTCTTCTCCTCCTCCTCCTCCTCTCTTCCTCCACCTCCTCCTCCTCCTCCTCCTCCTCCTCTCCCGGGGCTCAGGTGTGTGATTGACAGCTGTCCACTTATATGAGGCAGAAGAACACCAACAGTTGTCTCGGACTGAACATCACTAGAACTAGTCTAAACCAGATTAACTGTTCTCAGTTTTTTTTTTTATCAGCTTCTTAAAAGGTGCAATATGCAGAAATCACTCCGCCTGGTTGCTAAAATTGTAATAGTTCGCCTAATTTCAGTTTATGTGACAAAACCAGTAGTCATTGTGTAGAGAATCATTGTATCATCTAAACCGCTGTGAAATATATTTTTCATAACCAAAAATATTGTATTTTCAGCTGTTTGATGCTGGTGTACAAAACTGAAAGTAAAAGACGCAAAGGCGAAACTTAAGAATGGGAAGCATAGAAATAGCGCACATAGAACAGATCTACTGCTTCTTAGACTTGCTTTCAAAGAGAATGACAGATCTATAACTCAAAGTTCTATGTGAATTTGGTTGGGTGGCCCAAAAAGTGACATGTAGCAGCTTTAAACAGCACTTTGATTTTAAAGGATTTCTCAATACCATGTCTATAGTTATCAGAATAAAAAATAACAATAATAATAGTCTTCTATACTTTATCTATCCTATTGTAATTGCTGCGTTTACTAAATATAATGAAAATGGTAATTGTACCTCTTTAATCCATGGGGTTTCACAAAATCATGTTGTGGCAACCCCTAGGTTTTAGCATTTTCTAACGGGGTAGGAAGTGAAGTGCTCCGTTTTGTGCTCTATGGTACAACCTTTAGTTTACTGCTCTATGGTAGAACCTTTAGTTTTCTTTGGTAGAACATTTAGCTGTGAACAAGGTCTACAGCTGCAGTTGTAAAAAGTAACTCCATGTTTGATTACCATGGAAACAGCCCAAAACAACACCACTAGCTGATGATGACAAACCCAGGTTGGCAGGATTGCTTTCTTGCCAAGCGTGATTGGCTGAGGTCGGGAGAGCGTAACCAAGGCTGTGTCCCAAAATGCACCCTATTCCCTATGGGCGCTGGTCAAAAGTAGTGCACTATATAGGAAATAGGGTGCCATTTGGGATGCAACCCAAAAGTTGTGATTTATAGTTTTGTGTTGTTGTGTTGTCCCTGGATGGTGGACCACCACATTGATGTTGCCTCTTACCCACCACTGTAATTACATGTCAGGAAACACATGCACGCACACATGCATGCACCCACACATGCATACACAGCCAAGGCACTAACCACCATAATTACCATGTGTGTATATTAGCATAGTGATAGTCATAGAGGAGAGGAGAGGAGAGGAGAGGAGAGGAGAGGAGAGGAGAGGAGAGGAGAGGAGAGGAGAGGAGAGGAGAGGAGAGGAGAGGAGAGGAGAGGAGAGGAGAGGAGAGGAGAGGAGAGGAGAGGAGAGGAGAGGAGAGGAGAGGAGCGAGTGATTGATTGGTGTACTCTGCACAAAAGGCACTGCAGAAGATGTAAAGGTCAGAAAGAAGACTGGTTAGAGGTAGGACTGGAGGGCATTTTGTCAAGCAATGCTTATATTCCAAATTGAAGCGCAAAACCTAAGAGTCCAGAGAATATCCCTGCTTTCATCAGTTGTGAAGGTTACACAAATATGTGCAATTAGCAGTTACAAGAACATATCTGGTCATTAAACATCAAGGCATGTTGAAATCCTACTACAGGGATAAACCCTATGATATATCTCAATGGATGTGCCTCTGCCACTGGGCCGTCAGTGACTGTGGAACCTTGTAGCATCCCAAGTGGTCAAACTGACTGCTGTTTGTGATCATTTTTGGTCCTGCTACGCTTTTGCATCTTGTTGGATATTCAAAATATTTTCTTTCTACAGTCTATCTGGAACATTGAAATTGAGAGATGATCAAAACTCATATTACATTTTTTTTGGTTCTGTTCTGTTCTGACCTCCCAGGTGATGAAAGGCCAGTGAGTGTCTACCTCAGTGGCTAGAGGTCAATGTCATTAAATAGACACTAATTTGCCTTTGGGTGTAAAGACCCTCACTGTGCAGGAGACAGGCATTGCCATATAGCTACATATGAGGACACCAAGGGTCTGACCTCGGTGATTGTTTCTAAATGTAAAAAAGGTGTGATTTCGATCTTGGTTGTGCATCAGCAGCTTTCCTCTTGTTATATGTCACTCACTGACAGTCACTCAATTAGCCCATGTCAGTAAAAAAACAATTTAATGATAAATTAGTCTAGTTAGTCTAGCCAGCTATCTAAACTTGTAATAATCATGTCCGAATTACCGATTGGGCACGTAGGGCACGTGCCCAGGGGCCCTGACCTCCAGGGGGCCCACATTGATTTTGTTAGTCACACTCACCCAGATATCATATTAACCTGGCATAAGTCATGGCAAAATGTGTAGAATTGTAGGAAATTAGCTTTTAAAACTGCAAACATTTCTCCCCACCCCATGGCAAAATAATTATGTAGAATTGCAGGAAATGAGTTGTAAATCTGCAACAACAAAAACGTTCTGTAAAGCAAACGTATTTGTTTACATTTTGTTCATACAAATAATTTTTATGCTAACAGATCCCTCTGTACATATACCATTATAGTTTTTAATCCCAGTGCTAAGTTAATGTGAGTTAATGTGTAGTGGCTAATCGTATAGCTAATAGACTATGTGTTTTGTAGATCGACTGAGGTGAATGAAGCTACAGCAACCAATGTGATAATGGCTGGGGTCAGTTTGGCTTGTTTTTGCTGTTCTCCAAATGTCATTTTAGAGTTTTTAAATTGTTAAGAAATGCAGTAAATGAGCTTCAACTTTTTTTAAATGTCTTTCTCCGGACCTACTAAAACTCACACCTTGGCTACGGCCCTGGAGACAAGATGGGGTATTAGAAGAAGGGGCTACTAATGATAGGGCTGGTGAAAGCATAGTTTCTCACAGCCCACTGGCAAGAGAGACTAGTGAAAGCACGATATTGGTGGGAATATATAGCTAACTGCCAAAATAAAGGAATCACTTAAATAAATGAGGGATACAAAGTATATTGAAAGCAGGTGCTTCCACAGAGGCGTGGTTCCTGAGTTAATTAAGCAAATAACATGCCATCATGCTTAGAGTCATGTATAAAAATCCCAGTTGCCCATTATTTTGGCTACTATGGCTAGAAGAAGAGATCTCAGTGACTTTGAAAGAGGGGTCTCAAAGGAGCATAGGGGGTTTAAAAGGTGTGTGTGTGTGTGTGTGTATGTGCGTGCGTGTGTGCGTATGCGCGTGTGTCAGTCACCAGATCTCAACCCAAATGAACACTTATGGGACATTCTGGAGCGGCGCCTGAGCATCCCTCCAGTAGAGTCAACCTTCTGTCTCATGTAACCATACCAAACAGAACATATCATACTAATTTGATTGTCACGGATTTACTTTAACTATTTTCCGTCTAGTCTATGAGACCAGTCTGAAATACAGGACAGATTCAGGTGACGGGAAAGAGGAAGACAACCAGACAACCCAGAGAAGTGTTTACACTGATGTTACAGCTCATTAGAGAAGTATCAGTGTCTCCCTCTGCGGTTTCTCCCCATGATGACTAGGACCTCAAGTGTTTTCAGCTGCATCTGTGCCTTATTGATTTGTATGTCTTATTAAAGGTAGCCAACACTCTAGGCTGAAATAATATATATTACCAGGAAATAGAGATACTGATCGGGTCAAGAAGAAGAAGCAGGGTTTAAATTATACGTAAAGAGAGGATTTGAGGGCTGCAGGTAGCCTAGCGGTTAAGAGCGTTAACCGAAAGGTTGCTGGTTCGAATCCCCGAGGCGACTAGGTGAAAAATCTGTAGCTGTGCCCTTGAGCAAGGCACTTCACTCTAATTGCTATTGGAAGTCCCCTCCTGTACTCCCTGTTCACGCATGGCCAGGCACGACTCCAACACCATCATTAAGTTTGCCGACGACACAACAGTGGTAGGCCTGATCACCGACAACGATGAGACAGCCTATAGGGAGGAGGTCAGAGACCTGGCCGTGTGGTGCCAGGATAACAACCTCTCCCTCAACGTGACCAAGACAAAGGAGATGATTGTGGACTACAGGAAAAAAAAGAGGACTGAGCACGCCCCCATTCTCATCGACGGGGCTGTAGTGGAACAGGTTGAGAGCTTCAAGTTCCTTGGTGTCCACATCACCAACGAACTATCATGGTCCAAACACACCAAGACAGTCGTAAAGAGGGCACGACAAAGCCTATTCCCCCTCAGGAGACTGAAAAGATTTGGCATGGGTCCTCAGATCCTCAAAAAATTATACAGCTGCACCATCGAGAGCATCCTGACTGGTTGCATCACCGCCTGGTATGGCAACTGCTTGGCCTCCGACCGCAAGGCACTACAGAGGGTAGTGCGTACAGCCCAGTACATCACTGGGGCCAAGCTTCCTGCCATCCAGGACCTCTATACCAGGCGGTGTCAGAGGAAGGCCCTCAAAATTGTCAAAGACTCCAGCCACCCTAGTCATAGACTGTTCTCTCTGCTACCGCACGGCAAGCGGTACCGGAGCGCCAAGTCTAGGTCCAAAAGTCTTCTTAACATTTACATTACATTTTAGTCATTTAGCAGACGCTCTTATCCAGAGCGACTTACAGGAGCAATTAGGGTTAAGTGCCTTGCTCAAGGGCACATTTACGTCATTTAGCAGACGCTCTAGTCCAGAGCGACTCACAAATTGATGCATTCACCCTATAGCCAGTGGGATAACCACTTTACAATTTTTTTTTGGGGGGGGGGGGGGGGGGGGGGTAGAAGGATTACTTTATCCTATCCCAGGTATTCCTTAAAGAGGTGGGGTTTCAAATGTCTCCGGAAGGTGGTGAGCGACTCCGCTGTGTGTGTGGGGGGGGGGGGTAGAAGGATTGCTTTATCCTATCCCAGGTATTCCTTAAAGAGGTGGGGTTTCAAATGTCTCCGGAAGGTGGTGAGTGACTCCGCTGTCCTGGCGTCGTGAGGGAGCTTGTTCCACCATTGGGGTGCCAGAGCAGCGAACAGTTTTGACTGGGCTGAGCGGGAACTATGCTTCCGCAGAGGAAGGGGAGCCAGCAGGCCAGAGGTGGATGAACGCAATGCCCTCGTTTGGGTGTAGGGACTGATCAGAGCCCGAAGGTACAGAGGTGCCGTTCCCCTCGCTGCTCCAAAGGCAAGCACCATGGTCTTGTAACGGATGCGAGCTTCAACTGGAAGCCAGTGGAGTGTGCGGAGGAGGGGGGTGACGTGAGAGAACTTGGGAAGGTTGAACACCAGACGGGCTGCGGCATTCTGGATGAGTTGTAGGGGTTTAATGGCACATGCAGGGAGGCCAGCCAACAGCGAGTTGCAGTAATCCAGACGGGAGATGACAAGTGCCTGGATTAGGACCTGTGCCGCTTCCTGTGTAAGGCAGGGTCGTACTCTCCGAATGTTGTAGAGCATGAACCTGCAGGAGCGGGTCACCGCCTTGATGTTAGCGGAGAACGACAGGGTGTTGTCCAGGGTCACGCCAAGGCTCTTCGCACTCTGGGAGGAGGACACAACGGAGTTGTCAACCGTGATGGCGAGATCATGGAACGGGCAGTCCTTCCCCGGGAGGAAGAGCAGCTCCGTCTTGCCAGGGTTCAGCTTGAGGTGGTGATCCGTCATCCATACTGATATGTCTGCCAGACATGCAGAGATGCGATTCGCCACCTGGTTATCAGAAGGGGGAAAGGAGAAGATTAGTTGTGTATCGTCAGCGTAGCAATGATAGGAGAGGCCGTGTGAGGATATGACAGAGCCAAGTGACTTGGTGTATAGGGAGAAAAGGAGAGGGCCTAGAACTGAGCCCTGGGGGACACCAGTGGTGAGAGCACGTGGTGCGGAGACAGCTTCTCGCCACGCCACTTGGTAGGAGCGACCGGTCAGGTAGGACGCAATCCAGGAGTGAGCCGCGCCGGAGATGCCCAGCTCGGAGAGGGTGGAGAGGAGGATCTGATGGTTCACAGTATCAAAGGCAGCAGACAGGTCTAGAAGGACAAGAGCAGAGGAGAGAGAGTTAGCTTTAGCAGTGCGGAGAGCCTCCGTGACACAGAGAAGAGCAGTCTCAGTTGAATGACCAGTCCTGAAACCTGATTGGTTTGGATCAAGAAGGTCATTCTGAGAGAGATAGCAAGAGAGTTGGCTAAAGACGGCACGCTCAATAGTTTTGGAAAGAAAAGAAAGAACAGCTTCTACCCCCAAGCCATAAGACTCCTGAACAGCTAATCATAGCTACCCAGACTATTTGCATTGTTGGTTAAGGGCTTGTAAGTAAGCATTTATAATATAATAATATAATATGCCATTTAGCAGACGCTTTTATCCAAAGCGACTTACAGTCATGCGTGCTTACATTTCACTGTAAGGTTTACACCTGTTGTATTCGGCGCATGTGGCAAATAAAATTTGATTTGATTTGATGCTCAAAGGGATAATCATATATTATTTAATTATTACCCATCTACCAATTGGTGCCCTTCTTTGCGAGGCATTAAAAAACCTCCCTGGTCTTTGTGGTTGAAATTCACTACTCGATTGAGGGACGTTACAGATAACTGCATGTGTAAGGTACAGAGATTAGGTAGTTATTCAAACACAGTATTGAACACAGAATGAGTCCATGCAACTTATTATATGATTTGATAAGCACATTTTTACTCCTGAATTTACCAAAGGGGTTGAATACTTATTGACTCAAGACATTTCAGCTTTAAATGTACTTTCATTAAAAAAATATTCTACAAACAAAATTCCACTTTTACATTATGGGTCAGTGACACAAAATCTAAATTTATTCAATTTAAAATTCAGGCTGTAACACAACAAAATGTGGTAAAAGTAAAGGGGTGTGAATACTTTCTGAAGGCACTGTATGTCTGTCCACATGGTTGCAATAGAAAGACACAAACTGATAAATAATTACATTTACATTTACATTTACGTCATTTAGCAGACGCTCTTATCCAGAGCGACTTACAAATTGGTGCATTCACCTTATAGCCAGTGGGATAACCACTTTACAATGTTTTTTTTTTTTTGGGGGGGGGGGGGGGGGGGGTAAGGGGGTGGTAGAAGGATTACTTTATCCTATCCCAGGTATTCCTTAAAGAGGTGGGGTTTGTTTCAAATGTCTCCGGAAGGTGGTGAGTGACTCCGCTGTCCTGGCGTCGTGAGGGAGCTTGTTCCACCATTGGTGTGCCAGAGCAGCGTACAGTTTTGACTTGGCTGAGCGGGAACTGTGCTTCCGCAGAGGTAGGGGAGCCAGCAGGCCAGAGGTGGATGAACGCAATGCCCTCGTTTGGGTGTAGGGACTGATCAGAGCCTGAAGGTACGGAGGTGCCGTTCCCCTCACAGCTCCATAGGCAAGCACCATGGTCTTGTAGCAGATGCGAGCTTCAACTGGAAGCCAGTGGAGTGTGCGGAGGAGCGTGGTGACGTGAGAGAACTTGGGAAGGTTGAACACCAGACGGGCTGCGGCATTCTGGATTAGTTGTAGGGGTTTAATGGCACAGGCAGGGAGCCCAGCCAACAGCGAGTTGCAGTAATCCAGACGGGAGATGACAAGTGCCTGGATTAGGACCTGTGCCGCTTCCTGTGTAAGGCAGGGTCGTACTCTCCGAATGTTGTAGAGCATGAACCTACAGGATCGGGTCACCGCCTTGATGTTAGCGGAGAACGACAGGGTGTTGTCCAGGGTCACGCCAAGGCTCTTCGCACTCTGGGAGGAGGACACAACGGAGTTGTCAACCGTGATGGCGAGATCATGGAACGGGCAGTCCTTCCCCGGGAGGAAGAGCAGCTCCGTCTTGCCAAGGTTCAGCTTGAGGTGGTGATCTGTCATCAACACTGATATGTCTGCCAGACATGCAGAGATGCGATTCGCCACCTGGTTATCAGAAGGGGGAAAGGAGAAGATTAGTTGTGTGTCGTCTGCGTAGCAATGATAGGAGAGGCCATGTGAGGATATGACAGAGCCAAGTGACTTGGTGTATAGCGAGAATAGGAGAGGGCCTAGAACTGAGCTCTGGGGGACACCAGTGGTGAGAGCACGTGGTGCGGAGACAGCTTCTCGCCACGCCACTTGGTAGGAGCGACCGGTCAGGTAGGACGCAATCCAAGAGTGAGCCGCGCCGGAGATGCCCAGCTCGGAGAGGGTGGAGAGGAGGATCTGATGGTTCACAGTATCAAAGGCATAGTGTGATACAGCGTTGTGTTACAGATGCATTACAGATCAATAGTATTTGTCAATATGAATCTTATGAGAAGGACGAAGTGGATGGATGGTAGCAGATTCCCTATCCTAATGAAGAGGTTTATTATTATTAAACTAATTAACTAACAAATTAACTAAGAACTAAATGATAATCAAAACACAGAAGAGTACAGTATGCATAGTTCATAAATGATAATAACACACATTGTTATATAAAGTGTCCAAATATGTCATGTTTATGTCTTTAAATGTGTTGACCACACCATGTATCCTTGTCATGTCCCTGCCTGTCACAGCTGAGGAGGTGTAGAGGAGCGATGAGCCCCATGTTAGGATGACTTATGGTGTCTCACTTTGACTCTGATAGAAAGGTAGAGTGTGTCTGCACAGACGGACCGATGGATGGAGAGGGGGATCAATTCTTACCTCTCCATGTGTGATCTTCATCTTCCCTCCCCCCTGAACAGGGATATTTGGACACTTTGTACTCTCTCTCTCTCTCTCTCTCTCTCTCTCTCTCTCTCTCTCTCTCTCTCTCTCTCTCTCTCTCTCTCTCTCTCTCTCTCTCTCTCTCTCTCTCTCTCTCTCTCTCTCTCTCTCTCTCTCTCTCTCTCTCTCTCTCTCTCTCTCTCTCTCTCTCTCTCTCTCTCTCTCTCTCTCTCTCACCATCTCTCTCTCTCCCTCCCTCTATCTCTCTCTGTCTCTCTCTCTCTCTCTCTGTCTCTCTCTCTCTCTCTCCCTCTCTCTCTGTATGTGTGTGTGTTTCTTTATGTACCAGTCTACAAAAGTTATCAAATTAAGAGCATACAGTGCATTGCAAAATTAATCATCCCCCTTGGCGTTTTTTCCTATTTTGTTGCATTACAACCTGTAATTTAAATGGATTTTTACTTGGATTTCATGTAATGGACATACACAAAATAGACCAAATTGGTGAAGTGAAATAAACAAAATATAATATAATATAATATAATATAATATATAATATATAATATAATATATAATATATAATATATAATATAATATAATATAAATAATATAAAAAATAAAATAACTTGTTTCAGAAAAGTGGTGCGTGCATATGTATTCACCCCCTTTGCTATGAAGCCCCTAAATAAGATCTGGTGCAACCGATTACCTTCAGAAGTCACATAATTAGTTAAATAAAGTCTACCTGTGTGCAATCTAGGTGTCACATGATCTGAGTATATATACACCTGTTCTGAAATGCCCCAGGGTCTGCAACACCACTAAGGGCTCCCGAGTGGCGCAGCGGTCTAAGGCACTGCATCTCAGTGCTTGAGTCGTCACTACAGACCCCCTGGTTCGATTCCAGGCTGTATCACAACCGGCCGTGATTGGGAGTCCCATAGGGCGGCGCACAATTGGCCCAGCGTCGTCCGGGTTTGGCCGGTGTAGGCCGTCATTGTAAATAAGAATTTGTTCTTAACTGACTTGCCTAGTTAAATAAAGGTATAAAAAAATAAGCAAGGGGCACCACCAAGCAAGCGGCACCATGAAGACCAAGGAGCTTTCCAAACAGGTCAGGTACAAAGTTGTGGAGAAGTACAGATCAGGGTTGGGTTATAAAAAAATATCCGAAACTTTGAACATCCCACGGAGCACCATTAAATCCATTATAAAAAAATTTAAAGAATATGGCACCACAACAAACCTGCCAAGAGAGGGCTGCCCACCAAAACTCACGGACCAGGCAAGGAGGGCATTAATCAGAGAGGCAACAAAGAGACCAAAGATAACCCTGAAGGAGCTGCAAATCTCCACAGCGGAGATTGGAGTATCTGTCCATAGGACCACTTTAAGCCATACACTCCATAGAGCTGGGCTTTACAGAAGAGTAGCCAGAAAAAAGCCATTGCTTAAAGAAAAAAATAAGCAAACACGTTTGGTGTTCGCCAAAAGGCATGTGGGAGACTCCCCAAACATATGGAAGAAGGTACTCTGGTCAGGTGAGACTAAAATTGAGCTTTTTGGCCATCAAGGAAAACGCTGTGTCTGGATCAAACCCATCACCCCGAGAACACCATCCCCATAGTGAAGCATGGTGGTGGCAGCATCATGCTGTCGGCAGGGACTGGGAAACTGGTCAGAATTGAAGGAATGATGGATGGCGCTAAATACAGGGAAATTCTTGAGGGAAACCTGTTTCAGTCTTCCAGAGATTTGGGACGGAGGTTCACCTTCCAGCAGGACAATGACCCTAAGCATACTGCTAAAGCAACACTCGAGTGGTTTAAGCGGAAACATTTAAATGTCTTGGAATGGCCTAGTCATAGCCCAGACCTCAATCTGTGGTATGACTTAAAGATTGCTGTACACCAGCAGCACCCATCCAACTTGAAGGAGCTGGAGCAGTTTTGCCTTGAAGAATGGGCCAAAATCCCAGTGGCTAGATGTGACAAGCTTATATAGACATACCCCAAGAGACTTGCAGCTGTAATTGCTGCAAAAGGTGGCTCTACAAAGTATTGCCTTTTGTCTTATTTCTTGTATGTTTCACAGGAAAAAATATTTTGCATCTTCAAAGTGGTAGGCATGTTGTGTAAATCAAATGATACAAACCCCCCAAAAATCCATTTCAATTCCAGGTTATATCTGTATACCCTCAAATAAAAGGTAACATTCTGTATTGTTGCCTAGTATGAAACATTTGATCTCAAATCCAAAATGCTGCAGTATAGATTCAAATGTAAACATTTTAGCTTCACTGTCCAAATAAATGAGAGATCCAGACTGAGACCATTGTGCAGAAATGCAGGTTTTTATTTACGCCTTAATGTTCATCATTAAAATTCATTAGAATTTCATTAAGGTATGTGATGGCCGAATGTTGTACATTAAGGCTGGCTTACTGGTAACTGATGTTTTACATTATGGCTGGCTTACTCGTATTTGTAAGTGTAGTAGAAGTTTCCACTACTAAGTTTGCAGGTTACGCTGTGACTGCCAGACATGAGCTCAGTGTTGGTGCAGGTTCCCAGGAGGTCATCGAAGTTTAGGTCCTTGTCCCAGATCTCAAACTTCAAGGAAGCACTGGATGGCACATCCAGAAAGCTGAATACGGCACTCCAGGATGGATTATGAGTGTCCTTCTGCCAGTTTGTCATGCCACCGGATTCGCCACCACACCAAACCTTGACGTAGGGGTCAGGGTAATTACCAGCAATGTCCCCTTCAACCATGCCGCTGGCATGAAGGCCGAACACCCTGACGTTTGCACCATGGACGCCGGCCAGCATACAGAGAAACAGCAGTCCCAGAGAGCGGGAGGCCATGGCTTTCAAAAGGGGAAAGCAAACTAAGAGAGGAAAAAAAAATAGAAAAATAGAGTTTAAAAAAACACTAAGTAAGATACAACACTAACAGTCTTCAGAGAAGAGGAGCTACAACACTAACAGTCTTCAGAGAAGAGGAGATACAACACTAACAGTCTTCAGAGAAGAGGAGATACAACACTAACAGTCTTCAGAGAAGAGGAGATACAACACTAACAGTCTTCAGAGAGGAAGAGATACAACACTAACAGTCTTCAGAGAAGAGGAGATACAACACTAAATATTCAGCGAAGAGGAGATACAACACTAAAGGTCTTCAGAGAAGAGGAGATACAACACTAACAGTCTTCAGAGAAGAGGAAATACAACACTAACAGTCTTCAGAGAAGAGGAGATACAACACTAACAGTCTTCAGCGAAGAGGAGATACAACACTAAAGGTCTTCAGAGAAGAGGAGATACAACACTAACAGTCTTCAGAGAAGATGAGATACAACACTAACAGTCTTCAGAGACGAGGATATACAACACTAACAGTCTTCAGAGAAGAGGAGATACAACACTAACAGTCTTCAGAGAAGAGGAGATACAACGCTAACAGTCTTCATAGAAGAGGAGATACAACACTAACAGTCTTCAGAGAAGAGTAGATACAACTCTAACCGTCTTCAGACAAGAGGAGATACAAAACTAACAGTCTTCAGAGAAGAGGAGATACAACACTAACAGTCTTCAGAGAAGAGGAGATACAACACTAACAGTCTTCAGAGAAGAGGAGATACAACACTAACAGTCTTCAGAGAAGAGGAGATACAACACTAACAGTCTTCAGAGAAGAGGAGATACAACACTACATCTTCAGAGAAGAGGAGATACAACCTACAGTCTTCAGGGAAGAGGTGAAAAAACACTAACAGTCGTCAGCGAAGAGGAGATACAACACTAACAGTCTTCAGCGAAGAGGAGATACAACACTAAAAGTCTTCAGAGAAGAAGATATACATTAACAGTCCTCAGAGAAGAGGAGATACAACACTAACAGTCCTCAGAGAGAAGAGGAGATACAACACTAACAGTCTTCAGAGAAGAGGAGATACAACACTAACAGTCTTCAGAGAAGAGGAGATACAACACTAACAGTCTTCAGAGAAGAGGAGATACAACACTAACAGTCTTCAGAGAAGAGGAGATACAACACTAACAGTCTTCAGAGAAGAAGAGATACAACACTAACAGTCCTCAGAGAAGAGGAGATACAACACTAACAGTCTTCAGGGAAGAGGAGATACAACACTAACAGTCTTCGGAGAAGAGGAGATACAACGCTAACAGTCTTCAGAGAAGAGGAGATACAACACTAACAGTCTTCAGAAAAGAGGAGATACAACACTAACAGTCTTCAGAGAAGAGGAGATACAACACTAACAGTCTTCAGACTATATAAATACAAATTAAGTCAAAAAAAGAGAGGAAGGAGAAGCATGATGTCAATTTTCAAGGGAATAATTTTGTTAGTGGTACAATATGCAAAATGCTATAAAGTACACTTGTTACAGGACTCATAAAAACTATATGAAGATGAGAATGTAGTAGATCTTACCTGTGCTATGTAGAGTCTGGAGATGAGCGTCTGTATCTCAGTGGAACCAACCAATGATGGTTTTTCCAATGCCCATTCACTGTTTATATATACTTCATTGTGCTTCCCCAATTCAAAGGTAACCCTAGATGGTCTGTTTTCAGTGATGCCTCAACCAATGAGATTACACGGAGTCAGCGACGCCTACAATACAAGCAAGCTTTCAGAGAAATGACAGCCAGGCTTTAGACCAATAAGGCTATTCCAAGTTGCACAATTAGACAAACAGAACTTGGCATCATCTCAGGGTTGTTGGCATGATATCAGATTAATTAGAAGAATCAGTTTTTTTTTTTAATATGTTATGGTCTCTGCTCCTGTGCTCTGGGCACTGTGCAGTGTGCACCTTCCCACTCGCACACAGACACCACCCCCTCCCCTGACACTTAAAACAACAAATAGATGAAAGATCACTTCTTCCCCTCTGACATCAAGCAGTTTCAACTGGCTATTTGCATTTGAGGTTTAGTCATATGGACACCGAAACACATTGAGACATTATTTTACTGTAATAGATACCCTTTTTATATCTCAACTCCTAAAATTCAGAACAGAACAGAACAGACCCTACTAAAACGGGAGTATCAATGAACATGATTGTGGAAAATGAATGCTAAATTCTGTTGCGTGCGGCATTGCGGTACCGTGTCAATCTAGCAGCATTTTTGCCACAGACTGTTATGTGCTAGCTGTCTAGTCTGTGTTTTATAAATGTGCAATGAACATAAAAAAAATATGCAATTGTATACATAGCCGCGGGAAGTAGGGGTGGTGAGGGTGCCGCAGCACCCCCTGAAAAATCAGAATAAAAACAATATATAATAAAACAAAAAAAGATAGACATACAGTTGAAGTCGGAAGTTTACATACACCTTAGCCAAATACATTTAAACTCAGTTTTTCACAATTTCTGACATTTAATCCTAGTAAAAATTCCCTGTCTTAGGTCAGTTAGGATCACCACTTTATTTTTAAAATGTCAGAATAATAGTAGAGAGAATTATTTATTTCAGCTTTTATTTCTTTAATCGCATTCCCAGTGGGTCAGAAGTTTACATACACTCAATTGGTATTTGGTAGCATTGCCTTTAAATTGTTTAACTTGGGTCAAACGTTTCGGGTAGCCTTCCACAAGCTTCCCACAATAAGTTGGGTGAATTTTGGCCCATACCTCCTGACAGAGCTGGTGTAACTGAGTTAGGTTTGTAGGCCTCCTTGCTCGCACATGCTTTTTCAGTTCTGCCCACACATTTTCTATAGGATTGAGGTCAGGGCTTTGTGATGGCCACTCCAATACCTTGACTTTGTTGTCCTTAAGCCATTTTGCCACAACTTTGGAAGTATGCTTGGGGTCCAATTTGCGACCAAGCTTTAACTTCCTGACTGATGTCATGAGATGTTGCTTCAATACATCCACATAATTTTCCTTCCTCATGATGCCATCTATTTTGTGAAGTGCACCAGGCCCTCCTGCAGCAAAGCACCCCCACAGCATGATGCTGCCACCCCCGTGCTTCACGGTTGGGATGGAGTTCTTCGGCAAGAAAGCCACCCCGCTTTTCCTCCAAACATAACGATGGTCATTATGGCCAAACAGTTCTATTTTTGTTTCATCAGACCAGGGGACATTTCTCCAAAAAGTACGATCTTTGTTCCCATGTGCAGTTGCAAACCGTAGTTTGGCTTTTTTATGGTGGTTTCGGAACAGTGGCTTCTTCCTTCCTGAGCGGCCTTTCCGGTTATGTCGATATATGACTTGTTTTACTGTGGATATAGATACTTTTGTACCTGTTTCCTCCAGCATCTTCACAAGGTCCTTTGCTGTTGTTCTGGGATTGATTCGCACCAAAGTACGTTCATCTCTAGGAGACTGTCACGATCGTTATACGGAGTAGACCAAGGCGCAGCGTGATGAACGAACATGTTTATTTATCTTTAGTGATAAATACTGACAATAAACAAAACAACAAACGACTCGTGAAGTCCACGGTACAAAACACAAAACCAACTGGACAGAAGAACCCACCATACAAGGACCAAGCAGCGTGTCCAGGAGCAGGCAGACTGGACATGGGAGGAAGCGCCGGGAAAGGAGATGGAGAGGTTGGCGATGGCCCAGGTGGGCAAATCGTGGTCCTGGGAGGACATGCTCGGGGGCAAAGGGCCATGGGCTAGGATTAAGGCCCTGGCGAGAGAGGAGCAGCGGCGTCAGCAGTGTCATCGTCGGACGGACGAGAGGCAACCCCAAAAATTTTTTAGGGGGGGGCACACGGCATGGGCGGCTGGGCAGCAGGAGGCTGCCACAGGGCGATTTGGAGAGGAGGCCACCGGGTTTGGGGGGCCAGAAGGCAGGTTGGCGGAGCCTGGATGGAGAGCGGAACCAACTTCCCGTACTCAGGCATGGCAGCATGGGACGGGGCAGGTTCCGCGGTATGCGGAGCGGCGTACGGTGCCACGAGTGGTCCGGCATAGTCCGGTACGTCCTGTGCGAGCACCCCGCACGTGTCGTGCGAAGGTGGGTTCTTCTGTCACGATCGTTATACGGAGTAGACCAAGGCGCAGCGTGATGAACGAACATGTTTATTTATCTTTAGTGATAAATACTGACAATAAACAAAACAACAAACGACTCGTGAAGTCCACGGTACAAAACACAAAACCAACTGGACAGAAGAACGCACAAACACAAAGGGAAAAACAGACAGTTTAGATATGGCTCCCAATCAGAGACAACCAGCCACAGCTGACACTCGTTGCCTCTGATTGGGAGTCACTCAGGCCAACATAGAAACAGAACAACTAGAACCCCCAACATAGAAATATAACACATAGAATGAACACACCCTGGCTCAACATATAGAGTCCCAGAGCCAGGGTGTGACAGAGACAGAACGCGTCTCCTTCCTGAGCGGTATGACGGCTGCGTGGTACCATGGTGTTTATACTTGCGTACTATTGTTTGTACAGATGAACGTGGTACCTTCAGGCGTTTGGAAATTGCTCCCAAGGATGAACCAGACTTGGCTGATTTATTTTGATTTTCCCATGATGTCAAGCAAAGAGGCACTGCTTTTGAAGGTAGGCCTTGAAATACATCCACAGGTACACCTCCAATTGACTCAAATTATGTCTATTAGCCTATCAGAAGCTTCTAAAGCCATGACATTATTTTCTGGAATTTTCCAAGCCGTTTAAAGCACAGTCAACTTAGTGTATGTAAACTTCTGACCCACTGGAATTGTGATACAGTGAATTATAAGTGAAATAATCTGTCTGTAAACAATTGTTGGAAAAATGATTTGTGTCATGCACAAAGTAGATGTCCTAACCGACTTGTCAAAACTATAGTTTGTTAACAAGAAATGTGTGGTTGAAAAACTAGTTTTAATGACTCCAACCTAAGTGTATGTAAACTTCCGACTTCAACTGTATATAATAAAATAAAAAAAGTAAAATAAAAATATTTTATCACAAAAATAGTGCACTGGGCCTTTACTAGTCCTGTATTAGCGGACATATATAGACGTCTGTATAATTAAGAACAGTATCTTGCAGGAATCAATAGTTGGAATTGTAAGAGTTGTTGCCCTGTCCCTTTCTCTGTGATCGTCATTCTAATGCAATCCAGAAAGAACAAAACCCTGTCCTCAAACATTTACATCAAAAGGTTCAAAGTTATGGGCAAAGACCCAAAATATCCACATCAAATAAAATATTTTTCTTGATCAAATAACATAGAAAACCACCACTTTTTGTGCAGTATTATTTTACCGTCCTTACAAACCACTTAATGTAAATGTACATTACTGTATTGTACAGAGGCTGGTCATCTAGGTTTCTACCTGTAGACTTTCTATCACCATGAAGAAAAACAATGCACAACACAGTAATTGAATACATTGAGAGATTAAGTGGTTTGTGATGATGTGATGTGATGATGTGGCTCAGTTGGTAGAGCATGGCAATTGCAACGCTAGGGTTGTTGGGTTCAGTATGAAAATTTATGAACTCACTACTTACTGTAAATTGCTCTGGATAAGAGTGTCTACAAAAATGTAAAAGGAATGAATAGACCATTTCAGTTTTCACATAGAAATAAGTTGCATTTGCAAAGTATTTCAAGAAACTGGAAAACATACCAAGCAAGTCTTTTTATATTCCACAAGTATTATCAGATTAACTGTTTTGTACAGAACATTATTACACTCAAGCTACAAATGCTCGTAAACACTCAAATAGAAATCCCCCCCCCCCTTCCCGCATTTGTTTGTATAAGGAATTGGCACATTGTTCTGAGAAATAAGCTCATTTTTATCCACGTAGGCCACTTGATTTCACCATCTAAACAAAGTGAACAGACTATGTTGTTCAAACAGTTGGAGACAGACAGGAGGGTGTATTCATAACAGTTCAACTGTTCTACCTTGTTAGCAAGCAAATAGATCCAAGTTGGCTAGACTTTAAATATAAACATTTGCTGGCTACTCACTAGCAGTGGGCTTTTTTTGAGAAATTGTTTGAAACCTGTGTTTATTTTCTATAATGCCTGCTACCAGACGATGGTCATTATTAGTGGATGTGCATGGTTCTGGTTACATTTGTAACAAAAAAATGGCATTTACATAGCAACACTTGAAAGCAGATCAGGTGATTATTGAAAAAAAGCAGGTTAAACTATTTTGATAAAATAATACAATTATTAGTGGGTCTAATGGTTGAATGCTTATAATTAGCCTAGGTGTAATTTTACAAGCCCGAAATTCATGTCACGGTTTCGGCCGAGGCTGCTTTTCCTCCTTGTTCAGGCAGGCTTCGGCGGTCGTCGTCTCTGGAGTACTAGCTGCCACCGTTCTATGTTTCGATGTTCCTTTGGTTTGGTCTGTTTGTACACCTGTTCTTTGTTAGTGTTGATTATGTGCCCTATAAGTTCTCTTAGGTTTTGTCATGTGTTGTGTGTAATTGTTTCGTGTCAGCTAGGCGTCAGTTTGTTCTCTCTCGTTCTGTTTTGTTTTGAGAGAGTGTCCGCACTGTGTGCGCAGTTTGGGTTACGCACTGTTTTCTGTGTGCGTAATTTTTCGCTTGCCCTCCGGCTGGGATTTTGCAGTGAGTCTTTTGTATTGTTTGATCCTCACTAAAGACTGTTGAAGAGCCTCTGTTGTCCTGCTCTTGATTTCTGCACCACATCTACGCTCAGCCCTTGACAGAATTACACACCATCATGGAATCAGCAGGAGCCGCCTCATCTGTCGAGGCAATCGAGGAGCGCCTTCGCGGACAGGATAAAAAAATCAGCTGGATTGGGAACTCTCTCGAGGGGGTGGTGGAGACCCTCCGTAGATGGGAGACCAGCGGGGCTCTCACGCATCCACCCATCGCACCATCGCCATCAGCCAGTCCGCCTGTTCAACTTCCGGAACCCAGTGGGATTCGGCTCTCGCTCCCGAGGGCGTATGATGGCACCGCTGCCGGGTGTCAGGGTTTCCTTCTACAAGTCGAACTTTACCTAGCCACTGTACACCCGGTGCCCTCGGGATACGAGAGCGTTTCCGCCCTCATCTCCTGTCTCACCGGCAAGGCGTTGGAATGGGCCAACGCCGAATGGAGGAGGATAGACGCCGCTACTATCACATATGCGGAATTCCCCCGCCACTTCCGGACTGTGTTCGACCATCCACCAGAGGGGAAAGCGGCGGGGGAGCGTCTGTTCTACCTCCGGCAGGGGATGAGGAGTGCCCAAGATTTTGCACTGGAGTTCCGGACTCTAGCAGCTGATGCAGGGTGGAATGAGCGGGCCCTCATAGACCACTTTCGCTGCAGCCTCAGGGAGGACGTCCGTAGAGAGTTGGCCTGCAGGGACACCACTCTCACCTTTGACACCCTGCTGGCCACCCGCGGACGCCCTGGGGGGGGGGGTCGCCCATTCCACCCTCCAGCACCTCCGAGTCGAGTCCCATGGAGCTCGGGGGGGCTGGCGCTAGAGAACGGAGGAGAGGGAGTTCGAGGGGGGCTTTCCCCTGCACCAACTGTGGCCGTGGAGGACACACTGCGGCCAGGTGCTGGGGAGGGTCTCCTGAGGGACGAGACGGCAGGCCACGCGCTGGGGAGTCCTTCCTGGTGAGTAGGCGCCCCACTTACCCAGAGCTCTCTGTCGTGCACATAACCATACCTGTTTGTTTTTTACAGGTTGCACCTCGTTCCCAGCATAAAGCGCTAGTAGATTCAGGCGCGGCTGGGAATTTTGTAGATCGTAAGTTTTGTAAAGAGTTAGGGATTCCTCTCCTTCCTGTTAAAGATCCCTTCCCTGTACATGCCCTAGATAGCCGTCCGTTGGGATCGGGGTTGATTAGGGAGGTCACAGCGCCACTTAGGATGGAGACGCAGGGGGGTCATGAGGAGACGATTCAGCTATATCTGATTGACTCTCCTGCGTATCCGGTGGTGCTGGGGCTTCCCTGGTTGATTACTCATGATCCCACTATTTCGTGGCGAGAGAGGGCTCTTAAGGGGTGGTCTGCCCAGTGTGTGGGGCGATGTCTGGGTGTTTCCGTGGGGGCGACCTCGGTGGAGAGTCCAAACCAAGTGCCCGCATTGCACATTCCCCCCGAGTATGAGGATCTGGCAGTCGTGTTTAGCAAGGCAAGGGCGGCGCGATTGCCACCTCATAGACAGGGGGATTGTGCGATAGATCTCCAGGCAGGAGCTGCGCTCCCGCGGAGCCATGTGTATCCGTTGTCGCAGGAGGAGAAGAGAGCTATGGAGACATACATACAGTGGGGAAAAAAAGTATTTAGTCAGCCACCAATTGTGCAAGTTCTCCCACTTAAAAAGATGAGAGAGGCCTGTAATTTTCATCGTAGGTACACGTCAACTATGACAGACAAAATGAGAAAAGAAAATCCAGAAAATCACATTGTAGGATTTTTAATGAATTTATTTGCAAATTATGGTGGAAAATAAGTATTTGGTCAATAACAACAGTTTCTCAATACTTTGTTATATACCCTTTGTTGGCAATGACACAGGTGAAACGTTTTCTGTAAGTCTTCACAAGGTTTTCACACACTGTTGCTGGTATTTTGGCCCATTCCTCCATGCAGATCTCCTCTAGAGCAGTGATGTTTTGGGGCTGTCGCTGGGTAACACGGACTTTCAATTCCCTCCAAAGATTTTCTATGGGGTTGAGATCTGGGGACTGGCTAGGCCACTCCAGGACCTTTAAATGCTTCTTACGAAGCCACTCCTTCATTGCCCGGGCGGTGTGTTTGGGATCATTGTCATGCTGAAAGACCCAGCCACGTTTCATCTTCAATGCCCTTGCTGATGGAAGGAGGTTTTCACTCAAAATCTCATGATACATGGCCCCATTCATTCTTTCCTTTATACAGATCCGTCGTCCTGGTCCCTTTGCAGAAAAACAGCCCCAAAGCATGATGTTTCCACCCCGATGCTTCACAGTAGGTATGGTGTTCTTTGGATGCAACTCAGCATTCTTTGTCCTCCAAACACGACGAGTTGAGTTTTTACCAAAAAGTTCTATTTTGGTTTCATCTGACCATATGACATTCTCCCAATCCTCTTCTGGATCATCCAAATGCACTCTAGCAAACTTCAGACGGGCCTGGACATGTACTGGCTTAAGCAAGGGGACACGTCTAGCACTGCAGGATTTGAGTCCCTGGCGGCGTAGTGTGTTACTGATGGTAGGCTTTGTTACTTTGGTCCCAGCTCTCTGCAGGTCATTCACTAGGTCCCCCTGTGTGGTTCTGGGATTTTTGCTCACCATTCTTGTGATAATTTTGACCCCACGGGGTGAGATCTTGCGTGGAGCCCCAGATCGAGGGAGATTATCAGTGGTCTTGTATGTCTTCCATTTCCTAATAATTGCTCCCACAGTTGATTTCTTCAAACCAAGCTGCTTACCTATTGCAGATTCAGTCTTCCCAGCCTGGTGCAGGTCTACAATTTTGTTTCTGGTGTTCTTTGACAGCTCTTTGGTCTTGGCCATAGTGGAGTTTGGAGTGTGACTGTTTGAGGTTGTGGACAGGTGTCTTTTATACTGATAACAAGTTCAAACAGGTGCCATTAATACAGGTAACAAGTGGAGGACAGAGGAGCCTCTTAAAGAAGAAGTTACAGGTCTGTGAGAGCCAGAAATCTTGCTTGTTTGTAGGTGACCAAATACTTATTTTCCACCATAATTTGCAAATAAATTCATTAAAAATCCTACAATGTGATTTTCTGAATTTTTTTCTCTCAATTTGTCTGTCATAGTTGACGTGTACCTATGATGAAAATTACAGGCCTCTCTCATCTTTTTAAGTGGGAGAACTTGCACAATTGGTGGCTGACTAAATACTTTTTTTCCCCACTGTAGCTGAGTCTCTGAGACAGGGATACATACGGCCCTCCACTTCCCCTGCGTCCTCGAGCTTCTTTTTTGTGAAGAAGAAAGATGGAGGTTTGCGCCCGTGTATTGATTACCGTGGTCTCAATCAGATTACTGTAAAATACAGTTATCCACTCCCTCTGATTGCGACTATGACGGAGTCATTACACGGGGCAAGGTTCTTCACAAAATTGGACCTCAGGAGCGCCTACAACTTGGTGCGCATTAGGGAGGGCGATGAATGGAAGACAGCATTTAGTACCACCTCGGGTCATTACGAGTATCTCGTCATGCCATACGGTTTAATTAATGCTCCGTCAGTCTTCCAATCCTTTGTGGATGAGATTTTCCGGGACATGCAGGGACAGGGGGTGGTCGTGTATATAGTGTATATTCTGGTGTACAGTTCTACCCGAGCCGAGCATGTAGCCCTGGTGCGCCGAGTATTGAGGAGACTGTTGGAGCACGACCTGTATGTCAAGGCAGAGAAATGTCTGTTTTTCCAGGAGTCGGTCTCCTTTTTGGGTTATCAGTTGTCTGCGTCAGGGGTGAAGATGGAGGTTGACCGTGTGTCAGCCGTGCGTAATTGGCAAACCCCAACCACAGTTAAAGAGGTGCAGCAGTTCTTGGGCTTTGCGAATTACTACCGGAGGTTTATCCGGGGTTTTGGACAGGTGGCAGCTCCCATCACGTCCCTTCTGAAGGGGGGTCCGATGCGCTTACGGTGGTCAGTTGAAGCGGACAGGGCTTTTGGGAGACTGAAGGACCTGTTTACTTCGGCGCCGGTGCTGGCGCACCCGGATCCCGCTTCACCATTCCAAGTGGAGGTGGACGCGTCAGAAGCCGGTATCGGAGCCGTTCTCTCGCAACGGTCGGCACGCCACCTAAACTCTGCCCCTGTGCCTTTTACTCGAAAAAGCTCAGTCCGGCGGAGCGAAATTATGACGTAGGGGACAGGGAGCTGTTAGCCGTGGTACAGGCCCTAAAGGTGTGGAGGCATTGGCTTGAGGGGGCTCAACACCCTTTTCTCATTTTGACTGACCACCGTAATCTGGAATACATTCGGGCAGCTAGGAGACTAAATCCTCGCCAGGCGCGGTGGACTATGTTTCTAGCCAGGTTCGTGTTTAAGATCACTTACATTCCTGGGTCCCAGAACGGAAAGGCAGACGCCCTGTCTCGGCGGTATGACACAGAGGAGAGGTCCGTTGAGCCCACTCCCATACTACCGAAGTCTTGTTTGGTGGCACCGGTGGTGTGGGAGGTCGATGCTGAAATCGAGTGGGCGTTACGTACCGACCCTAGTCCTCCCCAGTGTCCGGTGGGTCAGACGTACGTTCCGCTCGAGGTTCGGGATCGACTCATTTATTGGGCTCACACGTCACCCTCCTCTGGCCATCCAGGTATTGGTCGGACAGTGCACTGCCTTAGCACGAAGTACTGGTGGCCAACGTTAGCCAGGGATGTGAGGGTTTATGTTTCCTCCTGCTCGGTGTGTGCCCAGTGTAAGGCGCCCAGACATTTGCCCAGGGGTAAGTTACAACCCCTGCCCGTTCCACAACGACCCTGGTCGCACCTCTTGGTGGATTTTGTTACAGACCTTCCCCCCTCACAGGGGAATACCACCATTCTGGTCGTTGTGGACCGGTTCTCGAAGGCCTGTCGTCTACTTCCCATGCCGGGTCTCCCTACTGCCCTACAGACCGCTGAGGCACTATTCACCCACGTCTTCCGGCATTACGGGGTACCCGAGGATATAGTGTCTGATCGAGGGCTCCAATTTACCTCCAGAGTCTGGAGAGCTTTCATGGAACGCTTGGGGGTTTCGGTTAGCCTTACCTCGGGGTACCACCCGGAGAGCAATGGGCAGGTCGAACGTGTGAACCAGGATGTGGGTAGGTTTCTGAGGTCATATTGCCAGGGCCGGCCGGAGGAGTGGGCGAGGTATGTTCCCTGGGCCGAGATGGCACAGAACTCTCTCCGCCACTCCTCCACCAAACTAACTCCGTTCCAGTGTGTTTTAGGATACCAGCCGGCTCTGGCACCTTGGCATCAGAGCCAGATCGAGGCCCCTGCGGTGGATGAGTGGGTGCGGCGCTCTCGACCAGAAACCTGCCCCTCCGCCTGCCCTGCCGGAAGCTGGGTTGGTGGTTTGTGGGGCCTTTTAAAGTCCTGAGGAGGTTGAACGAGGTGTGTTACAGGTTACAATTGCCTATTGATTACAAGAATATTAACCCCTCGTTCCATGTGTCTCTCCTCAGGCCAGTGGTAGCTGGTCCACTCCAGGACTTTGAGATAGAGGAGACTCCTCCGCCCCTGCTGGACATCGAGGGGGCTCTGGCGTACAATGTTCGGTCCATCCTGGATTCGAGACGCCGGATTGGGGGGCTCCAATATCTCGTGGAGTGGGAGGGGTACGGCCAGGAGGAGCGGTGCTGGGTTCCGAGGAGGAACATCTTAGACCCGTCTCTTCTGACCGAGTTCCATCATGGTCATCCTACGCGCCCTGCTCCGCGTCCGCCTGGTCGTCCTCGAGGCCGGGGTCGGCGCACGGCTGGAGCCGCACGTCTAGGGGGGGGGTACTGTCACGGTTTCGGCCGAGGCTGCTTCTCCTCCTTGTTCGGGCAGGCTTCGGCGGTCGTCGTCTCCGGAGTACTAGCTGCCACCGTTCTATGTTTCGATGTTCGTTTGGTTTGGTCTGTTTGTACACCTGTTCTTTGTTAGTGTTGATTATGTGCCCTATAAGTTCTCTTAGGTTTTGTCATGTGTTGTGTGTAATTGTTTCGTGTCAGCTAGGCGTCAGTTTGTTCTCTCTCGTTCTGTTTTGTTTTGAGAGAGTGTCCGCACTGTGTGCGCAGTTTGGGTTACGCACTGTTTTCTGTGTGCGTAATTTTTCGCTTGCCCTCCGGCTGGGATTTTGCCGTGAGTCTTTTGTATTGTTTGATCCTCACTAAAGACTGTTGAAGAGCCTCTGTTGTCCTGCTCTTGATTTCTGCACCACATCTACGCTCAGCCCTTGACAATTCATTAGATTATTCCCGACTGGTTGAAATGCAGTGTATTAACCGTTTAATTGTGCAACAAAGCTTATTTAGAAGAAATATATATATATATATATATATATATATATATATATATATATTCAGACCCCTTGACTTTTTCCACATTTGGTTACTCTACAGCCTTAATCTAAAATTGATAAAATATTACCTACACACAATACCCCATAATGACAAAGCGAAAACATGTTTTTAGAAATTTTAGCAAATGTATTAAAAATAAAAACAGAAATACCTTATTTACATAAGTATTCAGACCCTTTGTGATGAGACTCGAAATTGAACTCCAGTGCATCCCGTTTCCATTGATCATCCTTGAGATGTTTCTAGAACTTGATTGGAGTCCACCTGTGGTAAATCTAATTGATTGGACATGATTGGGAAAGGCACACACCTGTCTATTTAAGGTCCCACAGTTGACAGTGCATGTCAGAGCAAAAACCAAGCCATGAGGTCGAAGGGATTGTCCGTAGAGCTCCGAGACAGGATTGTGTCGAGGCACAGATCTGGGGAAGGGTACCAAAACATTTCTGCAGCATTGAAGGTCCCGAAGAACACAGTGGCCTCCATCATTCTTAAATGAAAGAAGTTTGGAACCACCAAGACTCTTCCTAGAGTTGGCCGCCCGGCTAAAGTGAGCAATCGGGGGAGAAGAGCCTTAGCCAGGGAGGTGACGAAGAACCCAATGGTCACTCTGACAAATCTCTAGAGTTCCTCTGTGGATACGGGAGAATCTTCCAGAAGGACAACCATCTCTGCAGCCCTCCACCAATCAGGTCTTTATGGTAGTGGCCAGACGGAAGCCACTCCTCAGTAAAATGCATATGACAGCCCGCTTGGAGTTTGCCAAAAGGCACCTAAAGACTCTCAGACAATGAGAAACAAGATTTTCTGGTCTGATGAAACCAAGATTGAACTATTTGGCCTGAATGCCCAGCCAGAGCCCGGACTTGAACCCGATCGAACATCTCTGGAGAGACCTGAAAATAGCTGTGCAGCAACGCTCCCCATCCAACCTGACAGAGCTTGAGAGGATCTGCAGAGAATCTGGAGAGAGCTTGAGAGGATCTGGAGCGTGCAATTGTATTTCTGTTCAGTGTATAAATAACAAATAATATGTGAAATATCCCCCTCCTTTTTAGATACATCCTTCCTTTCCTCTCTTTGTACCCCTGCATGTTTTACTTGTCAAATGTTTGCATTTGCATTTCAAAAAGCAGCCAAAGGCTTTGTCTGCCAAACTTTATTCCAAGCTACATTTATTTTCCATCCCCCCCAGGTGACGATCATCATCTACCTGTCAGTGGTGGGCTCTCTGCTACTCTACATGTTGTTCCTGCTGCTGGTTGAACCTCTCATCCGTAAACATGACCCCTACATCCAACCCCTTCACAACGAGGAGGACTCTGAGGTATATGAACAGATATACACCACACAGAGGAAACAAACTGAGGTTAGTAGGTGAAGATATGGTCTCTGCTTCTTAACATCTGCAACACAATGTTACGTCTGTCGGGAGGATGTGGGATGTGAGGGTTATGAGGAACAATTCTACAGGTTTGCTGGTTTTTGCGTCACTAATGAATAGGTGTGTGTACACACACACACTCTCTCTCTCTCTCTCTTTCTCTCTCTGTCTCTGTCTCTGTCTCTGTCTCTGTCTCTGTCTCTGTCTCTGTCTCTGTCTCTGTCTCTCTCTCTCTCTCTCTCTCTCTCTCTCTCTCTCTCTCCCCCCCCCTTACAGGACATGCGGCCGCAGCCTGAGTATGCTGCTGCTGCCCAGGGAGGCAGAGGTAACACGGTACTGGAACGGGTAGAGGGGGCCCAGCAGCATTGGAAAAAAACAGGTCCAGGAACAGCGCAAGAATGTCTTTGACCGACACAAGATGCTTAGTTAAACCCCAATGTCTGACTTCAGATCAGAGGCTAGAGTCACCTCCCAAGCTTTGTCCACATCTGCTGCTGTTGTACTGTCATTAGCTACATTGTTGTTGTTCAGGATTTCAGTTCCTTTGCCATTTCAGTACATTCCCAGCACATTTAGGATTGTTTATGAGCGTTACGGTAATTCTGTTTGGAACGATCGCTGGTCCAATGTCCTTTGTTACCAAAATGGTGGTTGCTGTCATGAGAATATAGATGTGTATCAAAATGAGGAGTATAGCCAAACAGCATAGTGTAAGTTGTGGTTGCATCATCATCTCTGCATCATCTGCATGGAAAGATAAAACGGAAAATGGAACTGGATATATTGCAAACACAGTATCAAAAATAAGCTGATTAAGAATCTTTTTAACAAGCTTAAGCACCTTTTTTAAAATCATTTTTAATCCTCATTGTAGCATTGTTGTATTGTGAAGCTACCTCAGCGCACCAGATACTTTAGGTAGGCTGAACGCTTGTGAATGATAGGCTCACTAAATAGGCTGCCGGTATGTAATTGGTTACCTTAATTATTAGCTGGTGCCAAGCAATGTTCATTCCTTAGTTTAAGCACGACGCCAGGACAGCGGAGTCACTCACCACCTTCCGGAGACATTTGAAACCCCACCTCTTTAAGGAATACCTGGGATAGGATAAACTAATCCTTCTACCCCCCCCCCCCCCCCTAAAAAAATAAAAATAAAAATAAATAAATTGTAAAGTGGTTATCCCACTGGCTATAGGGTGAATGCACCAATTTGTAAGTCGCTCTGGATAAGAGCGTCTGCTAAATGACGTAAATGTAAATGTAAATGTAAGCACTGTTTATCAGAACCACAGCTCACTGCTTGTGGTTCATTTTGCACTTCGTGATGATATCCTTTGCACTTAAAGACACAAGAAAGGAAAAGGTATTCCTTTATTTAGCCATGTAATGATGATTGATAGTTTGGCTGGCTTTGAAATATTTGTTGTTTGAGAGGCTGTCTCTACCTGGAGTGGACACAGACAAGTGACACCTCTGAGGATGCTAAATGTGAATGGCTTAGCTTTTAACGCTCATTGTAATGTAGTAATTAACTGTAGAATCACTGGTTAATGTTTTTTGGAATCACTGGAATGCCAAAGGGCTTTATATGATTCCAGAGTGGAATGTTGCAGTCAGTGGATTGTCTCACATTCCATTAACTAGCACTAACTGAGGCTATGTGCAATGTGTGTGCAGGGGGGTTATTTCCAGTCACAGGTCAAGTTATGCTAGCCTGCTTTACCTCAAACACACACACATTGAGAATTGATTAAAATGTCTGTTTAATTATTTAATTATTATTTAATTTATGTTTTAGCTGATGTATTTTAAAGCAGATGTACTCTTAATTGACATTGTTTTTATATGATAGGCCTGTATGTTGATGTTAAAGACATCAACTGATATGTGTGTTTTGATATAGGCTAGGATTTTATTACATTGTTTATCATTTCATTTGGACTCTGTTATCAGATCTTGCAATGTTAAAAGAATGTCTGTGTAATTGTCTACATCATGCTTGGAAAACAGTAAAAATGTCCCTTGGTTGAGCTTATATTATCCTGTTATTTGGTGAAATCTGTGTAACATAGTTTGACTGAAGCTGCTTATGTATTTATAGATGATGTTAGACCCCTTGTTGTCACTTGAGTTACCTGCCGCCATAGCCCTCATCTTCAGTTGTGCCTGTACTACTCATGACCACTAGATGGCCACACAGCACATAATCATTTGGAAATGTATATAGGCCTATGTTAGGTACGTTATTAACTGGGCCTGGGGCCCATGATTTATAACACCGCACCATTCACATTTTGTCAATACAACACTTAGCTTTAGTCCATGACCATAATGTATTTTTATCTTTGACTTAGAGAGCTATTTTCTTTGTACTTTTTAACTAAGATTGAGGTGGCGAGAGTATTGAGGGTGACTAACAGGGTAGGGGTGGATGGGGGGTATTGGGGGTGGCTAACAGGGTAGGGGTGGATGGAGGGTATTGGGGGTGGCTAAAGGTACGGAAGGGTGGGTTTGAGAGGCAGAGATGGGGGTAGAGGGTGGGGTGGAGGGTTGAGAGGCTGGGGGGAGGTAGGGGGCAGAAGGGGGAAGAAGGTCAGGTGAGTCCTCCTGAGGCAGCCTCTCCCCCAGACAGAGAGTGGTGCAGCTGTCCCCCTACCGACCAGAGATGTAAAGAAGAAAGAAAACCATCATCTGTTAACATGAAGAAGAAGACGAGAGAAGGAGAGAGGGAGGGAAGGAGATACTTGTAGCAGCTCTAGTAGAATTGTCTGAAAACATGAAAAAGAAAAGAGGAGAAAAGAGGGAGGAGAGGGGAGGGAAAGAGGTGTGGATGTTCTTTCTTGCCTTCAGTGGCCAGAGCATTGCTGCACTGTGACACAGTGCAGATGAAAGAGAGTGTTTCTACCATAGAGTGCCAACCCAAACTAGTCTACAGTATAAACATTCTTCATCTGAACAGCACAGCGAGTGGGCAGCCTGGAACACAGAGGTTGCTTCCCAAATGGCACCCCCTCCCTACTGCCTGTGGTCAAAAGCAGTGGTGGAAAAAGTACCCAATTATCATACTTGAGTAAAAGTAAAGATACCTTAATAGAAAATGACTCAAGTGCAGGTCACCCAGTAAAATACTACTTGAGTAAAAATCTAAAAGTATTTGGTTTTAAATATACTTAAGTATCAAAAGTAAATGTAATTGCTAAAATATACTTAAGTATCAAAAGTAAAAGTATAAAATCCTTATATTAAGCAAACCAGACGGCACCATTTTCTTGTTTTTTTATTGATTTACGGATAGCCAGGGGCACACTCCAACATTCACACGATTTACAAACAAAGTATGTGTTTAGTGAGTCCGCCAGATCAGAGGCAGTGGAGATGACCAGGGATGTTCTCTTGATAAGTGTGTGAATTAGACCATTTTCCTGTCCTGCTAAGCATTCAAAATGTAACGAGTACTTTTGGGTGTCAGGGAAAATCTATGGAGTGAAAAGTACATTATTTTCTTTAGGAATGTAGTGAAGTAAAAGTAAAAGTTGTCAAAAATATGAATAGTAAAGTAAAGCACAGATAACCCAAAAAACGTGTGTATTAAGTGTGTTTAAAAGGTTTGATAATATTCTGGGTCGGTAGTGCAGCTGTCCTGTGGCATCACACTGGGTGACTGGGACACACTGCTGCTGAGCTGCCAGGGGATTTCTTACATAGCTCCCTCTAGAGGTGGGAGTGAGAAGGGTGGGGAAGACTACACACATCAGGGCCCTCATGGCAGATTCATGGTCTGTTTAAAGGGATAGGGTGACAGGCAAATTCTTGGTCTGTTTAAAGGGGTGGGGCTACAGGCAGATTCATGGTCTGTTTAAAGGGATGGGGGGACAGAAAGATTCATGGTCTGTTTAAAGGGATGGGGGAAAGAAAGATTCATGGTCTGTTTAAAGGGATGGGGGGACAGAAAGATTCATGGTCTGTTTAACGGGATGGGGGGACAGGCAGATTCATGGTCTGTTTAAAGGGATGAGGTGACAGAAAGATTCATGGTCTGTTTAAAGGGATGGGACAGGCAGATTCATGGTCTGTTTAAAGGAATGAGGTGACAGAAAGATTCATGGTCTGTTTAAAGGAATGAGGTGACAGAAAGATTAATGGTCTGTTTAAAGGGATGGGACAGGCAGATTCATGGTCTGTTTAAAGGAATGAGGTGACAGAAAGATTCATGGTCTGTTTAAAGGAATGAGGTGACAGAAAGATTAATGGTCTGTTTAAAGGGATGGGGTGACAGGCAGATTCATGGTCTGTTTAAAGGGATGTGGTGACAGGCAGATTCATGGTCTGTTAAAGGGGATGAGGTGACAGGCAGATTCATGGTCTGTTTAAAGGGGTGGGGTGACAGAAAGATATATGGTCTGTTTAAAGGAATGGGGTGACAGGCAGATTCATGGTCTGTTTAAAGGGATGGGGTGACGGGCAGATTCATGGTCTGTTTAAGGGGATGGGCTGACAGGCAGATTCATGGTCTGTTTAAAGGGATGTGGTGACAGGCAGATTCATGGTCTGTTTAAAGGAATGGGGTGACAGGCAGATTCATGGTCTGTTTAAGGGGATGGGGTGACAGGCAGATTCATGGTCTGTTTAAAGGGATGGGGGGACAGAAAGATTCATGTTCTGTTTAAAGGAATGAGGTGACAGAAAGTATGTGTGCCCTCAGGCCCCTACTCCACTACTACCACATATCTACAGTTCAAAATCCATGTGTACGTGCGTGTATAGTGCGTATGTTATTGTGTATGTGTATGCATGTGTCTGTGCCTATGTTTGTGTTGCTTCACAGTCCCCGCTGTTCCATAAGGTGTATTTCATCTGTTTTTTAAATCAGTTACTTGATGTGGAATAGAGTTCCATGTAGTCATGGCTCTATGCAGTACTGTGCGCCTCCCATAGTCTGTTCTGGACTTGGGGACTGTGAAGAGACCTCTTGTGGCATGTCTTGTGGGGTATGCATGGGTGTCCGAACTGTGCGACAGTAGTTCAAACAGACAGCTCGTGCATTCAACATGTCATTACCTCTCATAAATACAATTAGTGATTAAGTCAATCTCTCCTTCACTTTGAGCCAGGAGAGATTGACATGCATATTATTAATATTAGCTCTCTGTGTACATCCAAGGGCCAGCCATGCTGCCCTGTTCTGAGCCAATTGCAATTTTCCTAAGTCCCTTTTTATGGCACCTGACCACACGACTGAACAGTAGTCCAGGTGCGACAAAACTAGGGCCTGTAGGACCTGCCTTGTTGATAGTGCTGTTAAGAAGGTAGAGCAGCGCTTTATGGACAGACTTCTCCCCATCTTAGCTACTGTTGTATCAATATGTTTTGACCATGACAGTTGACAGTCCAGGATTACTCCAAGCAGTTTAGTCACCTCAACTTGCTCAATTTCCACATTATTTATTACAAGATTTAGTTGAGGTTTAGGGTTTAGTGAATGATTTGTCCCAAATACAATGCTTTTAGTTTTAGAAATATTTAGGACTAACTTATTCCTTGCCACCCACTCTGAAACTAACTGCAGCTCTTTGTTAAATGTTGCAGTCATTTCAGTTGCTGTAGTAGCTGACATGTATGGTGTTAAGTCATCCGCATACATAGACACACTGGCTTTACTTATTAGTAAAGATTGAAAAAAGTAAGGTGCCTAGACAACTGCCCTGGGGAATTCCTGATTCTACCTGGATTATGTTGGAGAGGCTTCCATTAAAGAACACACTCTGTGTTCTGTTATACAGCTAACTCTTTATCCACATTATAGCAGGAGGTGTAAAGCCATAACACAAATACGTTTTTCCAGCAGCAGACTATGATCGATAATGTCAAAAGCCACACTGAAGTCTAACAAAACAGCCCCCACAATCTTTTAATCATCAGTTTCTCTCAGCCAATCTTCAATCATTTGTGCAAGTGCTGTGCTTGTTGAATGTCCTTCCCTACAAGCATGCTGAAAGTTTGTTGTCAATTTGTTTACTGTAAAATAGCATTGTATCTGGTCAAAGACCATTTTTTCCAAAAGTTTACCAAGGGTTGGTAACAGGCTGATTGGTCGGCTATTTGAGCCAGTTAAGGGGGCTATACTATTCTTAGGTAGCGGAATTACTTTTGCTTCCCTCCAAGCCTGGGGGCACACATTTTCTAGTAGGCTTAAATTGAAAATATGGCAAATAGGAGTGGCAATATCATCCGATAATTTTCCATCCAATTTGCCAGACCCCGGTGGCTTGTCATTGTTGATAGACAACAATACTTTTTTCACCTCTTCCACACTCACTTTACGGAATTCAAAATTACAAACTTGTCTTTCATAATTTGGTCAGATAGACTTGGATGTGTAGTGTCAGCATTTGATGCTGTCATGCCTAAGTTTGCTAATCTTGCCAATGAAAAAATCATTAAAGTAGTTGGCAATATCAGTTGGTTTTGTGATGAATGAGCCATCTGATTCAATGAATTATGGAGCTGAGTTTGCGTTTTTTCCCAAAATTTCATTTAAGGTTCTCCAAAGCTTTTTACTATCATTCTTCATGTCATTTATCTTTGTTTCATAGTGTAGTTTCTTGTTCTTTTTATTCAGTTTAGTCACATGATTTCTCAATTTGCAATACGTTTGCCAATCGGTTGATCCAATGGATCTGGATACTGCTTTTAAGCAAATTTCTGCAGCATTAGTAAAGATATGCTCAGTACATGTTGATGATTTCATTCCTGTGCTGTTTGTAACTACCCTGGTAGGTTGACTGATAACCTGAACCAGGTTGCAGGCACTAGTTACAGTTTGAAGCTTTTTCTTGAGTGGGCAGCTTGATGAAAGCCATTCTTGGTACACATGGGAAACTGTTGAACACATGCTTCGTTTGTAAATTATGTCTGAGTGATGGAGCTATCCCTGGCTATCCGTAAATTAAAATAAACAAGAAAATGTTGCGTGTGGAATTTGAAATGATTTATACTTTTACTTTTGATACTTAAATATATTTTAGCAATTGTATTTACTTTTGATATTTCCAACCAAATACTTTCAGACTTTTACTCAAGTAGTATTTTCCTGGGTGACTTTCACTTTTACTTGAGTCATTTTCTGTTATGGTATCTTTACTTTTACTGAAGTATAACAATTGGGTACTTTTTCCACCACTGCCTGGCACCTACTACTATACTCCGTTCACAGGCAGACTTTTACTTTGTTTACAAACAGTGGGGTAAAACATGCTTAGATTTGGAGTTCTGATGGGGTACGACAGTTGAACTAAGCTCAAGAATCAATGGTTACATATCATTAATTCACAAGTCCAAAAATGTATGTAGCAACTGCAGATTGCCCCTTTAACATTACTGATGACTGTTGACAGCAGTTGTAAATACATTTGTTTATTTCAAAATGTAGCTAAAGCAAACCTGTGGGAAGACTTGCCATAAAGAGTGTGTGTGACCTCCTCTCCCTCCCAGATATAGCTAGGTCAGTGTTCTTCCTCCTCCAGTCCAGGTTGAGGAGGTTGCTACCTGTCTTCGAGCATGCGCTGACCAATTGGCAAGTGTCTTCACTGACATTTTCAACATGTCCCTGACTGAGTCTGTAATATCAACATGTTTCAAGCAGACCACCATAGTCCCTGTGCCCAAGAACACTAAGATAACCTGCCTAAATGACCACCGACCCGTAGCACTTTGAAAGGCTGGTCATGGCTCAAATCAACACCATTATCCCAGAAACCCTAGACCCACTCCAATTTGCATACCGCCCCAACAGATCCACAGATGATGCAATCTTTATTGCACTCCACACTGCCCTTTCCCACCTGGAAAGAGGAACACCTACGTGAGAATGCTATTCATTGACTACAGCTCAGCGTTCAACACCATAGTGCCCTCAAAGTTCATGACTAAGCTAAGGACCCTGGGACTAAACACCTCCCTCTGCAACTGGATCCTGGACTTCCTGACGGGCCGCCCCCAGGTGGTAAGGGTAGGTAACAGCACATCTGCCACGCTGATCATCAACACGGGGGCCCCTCAGGGGTGCATGCTCAGTCCCCTCCTGTACTCCCTGTTCAGCCATGACTGCATGTCCAGGCACGACTCCAACACCATCATTAAGTTTGCCAACGACACAACAGTGGTAGGCCTGATCACAGACAACGATGAGACAGCCTATAGGGCGGAGGTCAGAGACCTGACCGTGTGGTGCCAGGATAACAACCTCTCCCTCAACATGATCAAGACAAAGGAGATGATTGTGGACTACAGGGAAAAAAATTGGACTTATTGACGGGGCTGTAGTGAACAGGTTGAGAGCTTCAAGTTCATGGTCCAAACACACCAAGAAAGTCATGAAGAGGGCACGACAAAGCCTATTCCCCCTCAGGAGACTGAAAAGATTTGGCATGGGTCCTCAGATCCTCAAAAAGTTATACAGCTGCACCATCGAGAACATCCTGACTGGTTGCATCACCGCCTGGTATGGCAACTGCTCGGCCTCCGACCGCAATGCACTACAGAGGGTAATGCGTACGGCCCAGTACATCACTGGGGCCAAGCTTCCTGCCATCCAGGACCTCTATACCAGGCAGTGTCAGAGTAAGGCCCAAAAAATTATCAAAGACTCCAGCCACCCTAGTCATAGACTGTTCTCTCTGCTACCGCACGGCAAGCGGTACCGGAGCGCCAAGTCTAGGTCCAAAAGGCTTCTTAACAGCTTCTACCTCCAAGCCATAAGACTCCTGAACAGCTAATCATGGCTACCCGGACTCATTTGCACACGCTAGCAAGGTATGTCAATTGACGGGGCCATACTCACTGGTGTACAGTGTCAATTTCTGATAATAATCACACAAATCACTAGTCTGGTCCCAGACCTGTTTGTGCTATCTTGCCAACTCCTGCGGTCATTGTCAGTTGGCAAGACAGCTCAAACAGATCTAGGACCACACTCTTAGAAAAAAAGGTTATTCGGCCGTCCCCATAGACGGGTTGGTTGTTTAGCAACTATGCGGCAAAACTGACAGGGTTGGCTTAGATTGTTGACAACATGTAAAATATATTTTGTCTCCAATATTTATTGAAAACATAAATAAGTTTACACAATGAGCACTTGTTGTCTCTCAAAAACATCGTTACAGTTGTTGGTTAGCTAGCTAGGGAATTTTAGCCATATTAGCATAGACGTGACATCAGTCAAAACACCTCAAAACAAGACATGGTGTCAAAAACAAGATACAACTAGCTGAAACGAGCCACCTACAATTCCCACATAGTAGCTTTTGTCATTGTTGCTGGCTATCTGGCTATCCAGAATCACAACAACACATAGACTTTTGCCCCATTGAAGCGTGTATATCGTTTTCGTGACGTTGTCAGCTAACCCGTCTATAGGATAACCCTTTTTGGTTTCAGGTAGAACCCTTTTGGTTTTCATGTAGAAGCCTCTGTGGAAAGGGTTCTACATGGAACCCAAAAGGGTTTTACCTGGAACAAAAAGTGTTCTACATGGAACCAATAAGGGTTCTTCAAAGGGTTCTCCTATGGGGACAGCCGAAGAACCCTTTTAGGTTCTAGATAGCACCTTTCTTTGCTAAGAGTAAAGTCTAACAAATCACTGTGTTTTGAAGACCCCCATGTTGACAATATTCTTCTCTATGTTCACAGAGTTTTGAAGATGTGCGCTCCAAGTGTATCTGTCCACCCTACAGGAACATCACTGGACACATCTACAACAGGAATGTCTCCCAGAAAGATTGGTGAGAGATGTTCTATCACATAGGCCCTATGCACATTATGCAGTATTCACAATCTGGTCTTCCTCAGTCGGTCATTTTCGTTCGCTCCTGTTGTCTTCCACAGTACATTTAACTAGTTCTGACAAGGAGCTGTGGATTTAAGGTTCCCCCACTCACACAATTTGCTGATCGATGTCTTTCTAGTTCATTGTAGTTCTGGAAAGAATGAATAAAAGTGTCAGGCTTACGTCTTGGACTAACATAGATGTAGTAGATGAATAACAAGAGACCAATTGTCATACCCTGATCTGTTTCACCTGTCTTGTGCTTGTCTCCAATCCCCTCCAGGTGTCACCCATTTTCCCCATTATCTCCTGTGCATTTATACCTGTGTTTTCTGTTTGTCTGTTGCCACCATTGGAAGACACAAGGAGTTACTTCACAACCTTATGGAAGGATTCCAGACCTTGGCGGAACGCCACGACCGTGCTTTCCATACATTGCTGGGGCAAGTCAGCAGATTGTCTATTAGCCAGCCACTACCGTAATTCCACAGACACTCAGCAACCCCGCCCCCAGTGGCGCTTCTTCCCAGCCTACCCCGGTGTTCCGAGAACCTTGCACTCCTCCTCCGGAGCGCTATGCTGGAGATTCTGGAACCTGCCAGGCTTTTCTCTCCCAGTTCTCCCTTCGTTCCCCTCGGGCCGCTCGAAGATAGCGTACCTCATAACGCTGATGTCAGGGAGGGCACTCACCTGGGCTACGGCGGTGTGGGAGCAACAGTCCACCGTTTGCCTCAGTCTGGAGGAGTTTGTGGCGGAGGTACGAAAAGTGCTAGATTCTCTGTTGTCTGGGAGAGAGGTTGCTCGTAAGCTGCTCCAACTACGTCAAGACTCCCGAAGTGTTGCACCCTCTCCATGACATCCTGCTGTGGGGTGACCAGTTCAAATCTCTCCCGGTACTCATTGACTCTGGGGCCGACGAGAGTTTTATGGACGCTACCTTGGTGTCAGAGTTGGGAATCCCCACTCAAACCCTCTCCATTCCCACGGACATCAGAGCACTGGATGGGCATTCTATTGTCAGAGTCACCCACAACACGGTTCCCATCAACCTGCGAGTGTCAGGCAACCACAGCGAGTCGATCCAGTTTCTACTTATCGAATCCCCTCAGGTACCCGTTGTGTTGGGGTTTTCATGGCTCCATAGACACATTCCCCTTGTGGACTGGACTGTGGGTTCGATCAAGGGTTGGAGCCCGTTCTGCGACGCTCATTGCCTGAAGTCGGCGCAGCCTTCCCCGGGACAACTTCCTGCGGGCTTGGGTAAGGTCACGGACCTCTCCGCCGTTCCTGCCGAATACCAGGACCTCTTTGAGGTTTTCAGCAAGGCCCGTGCCACCTCGCTTCCTCCACATTGGCCCTATGACTGCGCCATCGACCTTCTACTGGGCACTACACCGCCTCGGGGGTACCTTTATTCCCTGTTGGGTCCGGAGACCAAGGCGACGGAAACGTACATTGAGTGCTCCCTGGCTGCAGGGTGTATCTGTCCTTCTGCCTCCCCCACTGGCGCAGGGTTCTTCTTTGTGTGCCAGGTGATGCTATTCAGACTGACCAACGCTCCTGCAGTGTTCCAGGCCCTGGTTAACGATGTTCTACATGTTGAACCGGTTCGCGTTTGTCTACCTCGATGACGTTCTCGTTTTTTCCCATTCGGCTCAAGAACATGTCCGACAAGTCCTCCAGCGTCTTCTGGAGAACCATCTGTTCGTCAAAGTGAATTCCATCGCTCCACCATCTCCTTCCTTGGATACATCATCGCTGCGGGCAACCTACAGATGGATCCTGGAAAGGTGAGAGGGGTGGTGGATTGGCCTCAAACCACCTCCAGAGTGCAGCTGCAAAGCTTCTTGGGGTTCGCCAAGGTCCCGTTCACGTGGTCTCCAGCTGCAGACCGGACGTTCTTGGACCTCAAGCACCGATTCACGACCACCCCATCCTAATCCATCCGGATCCGTCCTGGCAGTTCGTGGTGGAGGTCGACGCCTCGGATGTCGGAGTGGGGTCTGTCCTGTCCTGTCCCAGCGTTCGGCCCAAGACCAAAAGCTGCATCCCTGTGCTTTCCTCTCCCACTACTACTCGCGGTGAAGATTGCGTTGGAGGAGTGGAGGCACTGGTTAGAGGGGGCGGAATAACCTTTCATTGTGTGGATGGGTCACAAGAACCTGGAATATCTCCGCATTGCCAAGTGCCTCAACTCCAGGCAACCTCGATGGGCCCTGCTATTCATTCGGATCAACTTCACCATCTCCTACCGCCGGGGTCCAAGAATGTGAAGCCGAATGCGCTTTCACACCTCTATAGCCCCGCTGCTACACCATCAGACCCCAAGAACATCCTCCCTACCTCTTGTCTCACGGCTGCACTCGTTTGGGGTATAGAGAACCACAGCCTTCCAAGCCGGACCCCAGGGGGGCCCGGTTAACCTGATGTTTGTCCCGGACTCTGCCCGTTCCCCGGTTCTGGAATGGGCTCATTCCTTCCGACTGGTCTGACATCCTGGCTCTCGTCGGACCCTGGCCTTTGTACAACGATGGCCTTTGTACAACAATGTATTTGGTGGCGCACCTTGGTTCCTGACGTCTCCGCATTCGTTGCCGCCTGCACCACATGTGCTCAGAATAAAACTCTGCGGCAAGCAACGGCTGGCCTCCTTCAACCTCTTCCCATTCCTCATTGCCCCTTGTCCCATATATCCCTGGACTTTGTCACGGGTCTCCCTCCATCAGATGGCAACACCACTATCCTCACGGTGGTGGATAAGTTTTTCGAAGCCGCACACTTCATTCCCCTTCCCAAGTTACCCTCAGCCAAGGAAACGGCCCAGCTCATGGTGCAGCCCGTCTTCCGGTAGACATGGTCTCCGATCGCGGTCCTCAGTTCTCGTCCCGGTTCTGGAAGGCGTTCTGCACCCTTGGGGCATCGGCCAGCTTGTCCTCCGGTTTTCACCCCCAATCTAACAGCCAGTCGGAGCGAGCCAATCAGGACCTGGAGACGACTCCTCGTTGCCTCGTCTCCGCCAACCCCACCACCTGGAGCCAGACACTCGTGTGGGTGGAATACGCCCGCAACACCCTTCCCTCCTCAGCCACTGGACTCTCGTCTTTCGAGTGTTCTATGGGATATCAGCCCCCACTCTTCCCTGAGCAAGAGGAAGAGGTCAGCATACCCTCGTCCCAGATGTTCGTCCGCCACTGTCGCCGTACCTGGAAGAGAGCCCGGTCTGCTCTTCTCAAGACCACCTCCAAGTATCGACGACAGGCGGACCGCCACCAGACCCCGGCTCCCGGTTATCGTCTCAGGCAGAGGGTATGGCTGTCCACTCGGGATCTGCCCCTCCGGGTGGAGTCCCGCAAACTTTCCCCCCGTTTTATCGGCCCTTTCCCCATCTCTAAGATTCTCAGTACCCGCTGCTGTTCGTCTTCTGTTGCCCCGCACCCTCCGTATACATCCCACTTTTCATGTATCAAGGATTAAACCTCTGTCTCACAGCCCTCTGTCTCCACTTTCCTGCCGTCCTGTACCTATCTGACTCTGACCTGGTTTACGAACTTCTGCCTGCCCTGACCCTGAGCCTGCCTGCCGTTCTGTACCTTATTGACTCTGCCCTGGATTACTGACCTCTGCCTGCCCTTGACCTGTCATTTGCCTGCCCCCTGTTTTGTAATAAACATCTCCTGATACTAATTATTTATGATGTGTGTACTTTTGTCCTTGCTCAGTAACTGCCTCCATGTAGTGGAGCCCATGCCAGTGCAGGGCCATGATGTGGAGGCCTACTGTCTGCTGTGTGAGTGCAAGTATGAGGAACGCAGCAGCAACACCATCAATGTATTACTGACCCTTTACAATGACACACAGAGTTGATTTCAACTGATATTACCTGGTAAAAATGGACAGGTTTTAATGCTAAAAAGACTATGGTATAAGGAAGGAGTATGATATTCAAGAAGTTACATCCATTACTAAAGGAACAGATTGACTGGCTATCCATACAGCAGACACTCCCCTCCGTATTTATTTGGATTTAAATGTGGCTCTATACCCCAACATTTTGGATTTGAGATTTTTTTTACATTATATGAGGCGACAGTACAGAATGTCACCTTTAATTTAAGGATATGTTCATACATATCTGTTTTAGTGTTGCACAGTATACCAGTACCACGGTAATATCACGGTACCAAAACGTCATGATACTTATGATACCAACATTTTAGAATACCGTAGTACCGTTTCATAAGATACTACCACATCTTTCAGCCCTATTGATTTACTCAGCCTCTGAGTGCCAGAGAGGGAAAATGGAGCACAGCTTCGCGACAGGCATGCTTACAGCTTTACAACAATGAAAATGTCTCTAGCCCATTCAAAACATATGGCCCATATTACGGAGCTACCTTTTTTCAATCTGTCGCGGATTTTCTCACATTTTATATAATTTCGCAAACCATGTCGCGGGCTGTTTTAAACTAATCCCGGGCCACTAATTATTGGTTTGATAATAAACAACCTTGTTCAGTCATGTGTTTCAGATTATATTTTTCTAAATAGGAACTGAATGGTGGAGAATGTATTGTGTCATTTTGGAGTCACTTTTATTGTAAATAAGAATAGAATATGTTTCTAAACACTTCTACATTAATGTGGATGCTACCATGATAACGGATAATCATGAATGAATCGTGAAAAATTATGATCATACCCACAAAATCATGAATAAAGACCATATGTTACCGCTAAAGAAATGCTAACCTCTCACTATTACCAATAATACTTTATGGGGGGTATGATATTTGTGCCTCTAACTTTCTCATTAATCTTTATTCACAATTCATTCATGATTATTCCTAACCATGGTAGCATCCACATTGATGTAGAAGTGTTCAGAAACATATTCTATTCTTATTTACAATCAAAATGACTCCAAAATGACAGAATACATTTTTCACCATTAAGTTCCTATTGGGCAAAACATAATCCGAAACACAAACAAAACAAACAGCATATGCATCCAAGAAGTTTGTAGTGTCACAAGCTTGATGTAGTCATCGCGTGCTAGGAATATGGGACCAAATACTAAACTTTTGACTACTTTAATACACTATAAGAGAATTGTGCTTTCATTTCTAAGCAGTAAAACAGATACAGATGTAGGATCTTAATTTGACCAGTATTGTCTTTGCAAAATAATCCTGCAGCAACAGGATTTGAACCTTTTGTCCATAATGTGCTTGATCAGTGGTTAAACTATTAGCTAGACAAAAGTAGACTTTATGAAAGTGCAGTACTGTTAATATAACCTTGGTTTAGTGTGGGTTTTCAGTGAATTTATGCGGTGTAGGAAAATTGTCAGCAACAAAAGTGATCAAATTAAGATCATACAGTGCCTTGCAAAAGTATTCATCCCCCTTGGCATTTTTCCCTATTTTGTTGCATTACAACCTGTAATTTAAATGGATTTTTATTTGAATTTCATGTAATGGACATACACAAAATAGTCCAAATTGGTGGACCTGCCAAGAGAGGGCCGCCCACCAAAACTCACGGACCAGGCAAGGAGGTTTTGACTTTGGGGGGGTGAATAGTTATGCACGCTCAAGTTTTCTGTTTTTTAGTCTTATTTCTTGTTTGTTTCACCCCAAAAAATATTTTGCATCTTCAAAGTGGTAGGCATGTTGTGTAAATCAAATGATACAAACCCCCCAAAAATCCATTTTAATTCCAGGTTATATCTGTATACCCTCAAATAAAAGGTGGCATTCTGTATTGTTACCTATTATGAAACATTTGATATCAAATCCAAAATGCTGCAGTATAGAGACAAATTTTAACATTTTAGCTTCACTGTCCAAATAAATGAGAGAACCAGACTGAGACCATTGTGCAGAAATGCAAGTTTTTATTTAGGCCTTAATGTTCATCAGTAAAATTCATTCGAATTTCATTAAGGTATGTGATGGCCGAATGTTTTACATTATGGCTGGCTTACTGGTAACTGTAAGTGTAGTAGAAGGTTCCACTACTCAGTTTGCAGGTTATGCTGTGACTGCCAGACTTGAGCTCAGTGGTGCAGGTTCCCAGGTGGTCATCGAAGTTTAGGTCCTTGTCCCAGATCTCAAACTTCAAGGAAGCACTGGATGGCACATTCAGAAAGCTGAATACGGCACTCCAGGATGGATTATGAGTATCCTTGTGCCAGTCTGTCATGCCACCGGATTCGCCACCACACCAAACCTTGACATAGGGGTCAGGGTAATTACCAGCAATGTCCCCTTTAAGGCCGCTGGCATGAAGGCCGGACACTCTGACGTTTGCACCATGGACGCCAGCCAGCATACAGAGAAACAGCAGTCCCAGAGAGAGGGAGGCCATGGCTTTCAAAAGGGGAAAGCAAACTAAGAGAGGGAAAAAATAGAGAAGAGGAGATACAACACTAACAGTCTTCAGAGAAGAGGAGATACAACACTAACAGTCTTCAGAGAAGAGGAGATACAACACTAACAGTCTTCAGAGAAGAGGAGATGCAACACTAACAGTCTTCAGAGAAGATCTCTATTTGCACATAATCTCTTGCACATCTAGCATTCCAGTGTTAATACTATTGTAATTATTTTGCACTATAGCCTATTTATTGCCTTACCTCCATAACTTGCTACATTTGCACACACTGTATATATATTTTCTGTTGTATTTTTGACTTTATGTTTTTTACCCCATATGTAACTCTGTGTTGTTTTTATTGCACTGCTTTGCTTTATCTTGGCCAGGTCGCAGTTGTAAATGAGAACCTGTTCTCAACTGGCTTACCTGGTTAAATAAAGGTGGAGGAAAAAATAAATAAAAAAGATGAGATACAACACTAACAGTCTTCAGAGAAGAGGAGATACAACACTAACAGTCTTCAGAAGAAGAAAAATACAAATTAAGTCAGAAAAAGAGATGAAGGACAGGCATTATGTCAATTTTCAAGTTAATCATTTTGTTAGTGGTACAATATGCAAAATGCTATAAAGTACACTTGTTACAGGACTCATAAAAACTATAAGAAGATGAGAATGGAGTAGATCTTACCTGTGCTATGTAGAGTCTGGAGACAAGTGTCTGTATCTCAGGGGAACCAACCACTGATGTTTTTTCCTACGCCCAATCGCTGTTTATAAATACTTAATCGGGTAACCCACAGATGGTCTGTTCTCAGTGATGCCTCAACCAATGAGAGCACATGGAGGCAGCAGCACCTACAGTACAAGTGTTAAATGTTAACCTTTAATGCTGATTAAACGACGGCCAGGCTTTTGACCAATAAGGCAATTCCAAGTGGCAAATTTAGACAAACAGAACTTGGCATCATCTCAGGGTTGTTGGCATCATCTCAGTTACCACCTGCCCTTGAGCCACTTAACCCCCAACCTGCTCCAAGCGCTGCTCTGTGCCATGTGCAGCACTGGGTCAGCCACAGAGCATCACCTCTGGAGCAGGTTAAGGGTTAAGTGGTCTGCTCAAGGCCCCTCTGAGTAGGTGGCACCTGTTTTCGACAAATATCATAATTATGTAATGTATACATACATTTCTATTGTGTTGTCTATTCTACACTGAACATAAATATCAACACAACATGTAAAGTGTGGGTCCCATGTTTCATGGGCTGAAATAGAAGATCCCAGAAATGTTCCATACGCACAAAAAGCTTATTTATCTCAAATTTTGGGCACAACTTTGTTACGTCCCTGTTAGTGAGCATTTCTCATTTGCCAAGATAATCCATCCACCTGACAGGGGTGACATATCAAGAAGCTGATTAAACAGCATGATCATTACACAGGTGCCCCTTGTGCTGGGGACAGTAAAAGGCCACTCTTAAGTTTTGTCACACAACACAATGCCACAGATGTCTCAAGTTTTGAGGGAGCGTGCAATTGTATTTCTGTTCAGTGTATAAATAACAAATAATATGTGAAATATCCCCCTCCTTTTTAGATACATCCTTCCTTTCCTCTCTTTGTACCCCTGCATGTTTTACTTGTCAAATGTTTGCCTTTGCATTTCAAAAAGCAGCCAAAGGCTTTGTCTCCCGAACTTTAATCCAAACTACATTTATTTTCCATCCCCCCCAGGTGACGATCATTATCTACCTGTCAGTGGTGGGCTCTCTGCTACTCTACATGTTGTTCCTGCTGCTGGTTGAACCTCTCATCCGTAAACATGACCCCTACATCCAACCCCTTCACAACGAGGAGGACTCTGAGGTATATGAACAGATATACACCACACAGAGGAAAAACACTGGGGTTGGTAGGTTAAGATATGGTCTCTGCTTCTTAACATCTGCAACACAATGTTACGTCTGTCGGGAGGCTGTGGGATGTGAGGGTTATGAGGAACAATTCTACAGGTTTGCTGGTTTTTGCGTCACTAATGAATAGGTGTGTGTACACACACTCTCTCTCTCTCTCTCTCTCTCTCTCTCTCTCTCTCTCTCTCTCTCTCTCTCTCTCTCTCTCTCTCTCTCTCTCTCTCTCTCTCTCTCTCTCTCTCTCTCTCTCTCTCTCTCTCTCTCGACCTCTCTCTCTCTCTCTCTCTCTCTCTCTCTCTCTCTCTCTCTCGACCTCTCTCTCTCTCTCTCTCTCTCTCTCTCTCTCGACTCTCTCTCTCTCTCTCTCTCGACATGCGAGCGCAGCCTGATTGTGCTGCTGCTGCCCAGGGAGGCAGAGGTAACACGGTACTGGAACGGGTAGAGGGGGCCCAGCAGCGCTGGGGAAAAAAAGGTCCAGGAACAGCGCAAGAATGTCTTTGACCGACACAAGATGCTTAGTTAAACCCCAATGTCTGACTTCAGATCAGAGGCTAGAGTCACCTCCCAAGCTTTGTCCACATCTGCTGCTGTTGTACTGTCATTAGCTACATTGTTGTTGTTCAGGATTTCAGTTCCTTTGCCATTTCAGTACATTCCCAGCACATTTAGGATTGTTTATGAGCGTTACGGTAATTCTGTTTGGAACGATCGCTGGTCCAATGTCCTTTGTTACCAAAATGGTGGTTGCTGTCATGAGAATATAGATGTGTATCAAAATGAGGAGTATAGCCAAACAGCATAGTGTAAGTTGTGGTTGCATCATCATCTCTGCATCATCTGCATGGAAAGATAAAACGGAAAATGGAACTGGATATATTGCAAACACAGTATCAAAAATAAGCTGATTAAGAATATTTTTAACAAGCTTAAGCACCTTTTTTAAAATCATTTTTAATCCTCATTGTAGCATTGTTGTATTGTGAAGCTACCTCAGCGCACCAGATACTTTAGGTAGGCTGAACGCTTGTGAATGATAGGCTCACTAAATAGGCTGCCGGTATGTAATTGGTTACCTTAATTATTAGCTGGTGCCAAGCAATGTTCATTCCTTAGTTTAAGCACGACGCCAGGACAGCGGAGTCACTCACCACCTTCCGGAGACATTTGAAACCCCACCTCTTTAAGGAATACCTGGGATAGGATAAACTAATCCTTCTACCCCCCCCCCCCCCCTAAAAAAATTAAAATAAAAATAAATAAATTGTAAAGTGGTTATCCCACTGGCTATAGGGTGAATGCACCAATTTGTAAGTCGCTCTGGATAAGAGCGTCTGCTAAATGACGTAAATGTAAATGTAAATGTAAGCACTGTTTATCAGAACCACAGCTCACTGCTTGTGGTTCATTTTGCACTTCGTGATGATATCCTTTGCACTTAAAGACACAAGAAAGGAAAAGGTATTCCTTTATTTAGCCATGTAATGATGATTGATAGTTTGGCTGGCTTTGAAATATTTGTTGTTTGAGAGGCTGTCTCTACCTGGAGTGGACACAGACAAGTGACACCTCTGAGGATGCTAAATGTGAATGGCTTAGCTTTTAACGCTCATTGTAATGTAGTAATTAACTGTAGAATCACTGGTTAATGTTTTTTGGAATCACTGGAATGCCAAAGGGCTTTATATGATTCCAGAGTGGAATGTTGCAGTCAGTGGATTGTCTCACATTCCATTAACTAGCACTAACTGAGGCTATGTGCAATGTGTGTGCAGGGGGGTTATTTCCAGTCACAGGTCAAGTTATGCTAGCCTGCTTTACCTCAAACACACACACATTGAGAATTGATTAAAATGTCTGTTTAATTATTTAATTATTATTTAATTTATGTTTTAGCTGATGTATTTTAAAGCAGATGTACTCTTAATTGACATTGTTTTTATATGATAGGCCTGTATATTGATGTTAAAGACATCAACTGATATGTGTGTTTTGATATAGGCTAGGATTTTATTACATTGTTTATCATTTCATTTGGACTCTGTTATCAGATCTTGCAATGTTGAAAGAATGTCTGTGTAATTGTCTACATCATGCTTGGAAAACAGTAAAAATGTCCCTTGGTTGAGCTTATATTAATCCTGTTATTTGGTGAAATCTGTGTAACATAGTTTGACTGAAGCTGCTTATGTATTTATAGATGATGTTAGACCCCTTGTTGTCACTTGAGTTACCTGCCGCCATAGCCCTCATCTTCAGTTGTGCCTGTACTACTCATGACCACTAGATGGCCACACAGCACATAATCATTTGGAAATGTATATAGGCCTATGTTAGGTACATTATTAACTGGGCCTGGGGCCCATGATTTATAACACCGCACCATTCACATTTTGTCAATACAACACTTAGCTTTAGTCCATGACCATAATGTATTTTTTATCTTTGACTTAGAGAGCTATTTTCTTTGTACTTTTTAACTAAGATTGAGGTGGCGAGAGTATTGAGGGTGACTAACAGGGTAGGGGTGGATGGGGGGTATTGGGGGTGGATGGAGGGTATTGGGGGTGGCTAAAGGTACGGAAGGGTGGGGTTGAGAGGCAGAGATGGGGGTAGAGGGTGGGGTGGAGGGTTGAGAGGCTGGGGGGAGGTAGGGGGCAGAAGGGGGAAGAAGGTCAGGGGAGTCCTCCTGAGGCAGAGGAGAGAGGGAGGGAAAGAGCTGTGGATGTTCTTTCTTGCCTTCAGTGGCCAGAGCATTGCTGCACTGTGACACAGTGCAGATGAAGGAGAGTGTTTCTACCATAGAGTGCCAACCCAAACTAGTCTACAGTATAAACATTCTTCATCTGAACAGCACAGCGAGTGGGCAGCCTGGAACACAGAGGTTGCTTCCCAAATGGCACCCCCTCCCTACTGCCTGTGGTCAAAAGCAGTGGTGGAAAAAGTACCCAATTGTCATACTTGAGTAAAAGTAAAGATACCTTAATAGAAAATGACTCAAGTGCAGGTCACCCAGTAAAATACTACTTGAGTAAAAATCAAAAAAATTTGGTTTTAAATATATTTAAGTATCAAAAGTAAATGTAATTGCAAAAATATACTTAAGTATCAAAAGTAAAAGTATAAAATCCTTATATTAAGCAAACCAGACGGCACCATTTTCTTGTTTTTTTATTGATTTACGGATAGCCAGGGGCACACTCCAACATTCACACGATTTACAAACAAAGTATGTGTTTAGTGAGTCCGCCAGATCAGAGGCAGTGGAGATGACCAGGGATGTTCTCTTGATAAGTGTGTGAATTAGACAATTTTCCTGTCCTGCTAAGCATTCAAAATGTAACGAGTACTTTTGGGTGTCAGGGAAATTCTATGGAGTGAAAAGTACATTATTTTCTTTAGGAATGTAGTGAAGTAAAAGTAAAAGTTGTCAAAAGTAAAGTAAAGTAAAGTACAGATAACCCAAAAAACGTGTGTATTAAGTGTGTTTAAAAGGTTTGATAATATTCTGGGTCGGTAGTGCAGCTGTCCTGTGTCATCACACTGGGTGACTGGGACACACTGCTGCTGAGCTGCCAGGGGATTTCTTACATAGCTCCCTCTAGAGGTGGGAATGAGAAGGGTGGGGAAGACTACACACATCAGGGCCCTCATAGCAGATTCATGGTCTGTTTAAAGGGATGGGGTGACAGGGAAATTCTTGGTCTGTTTAAAGGGATGTGGTGACAGGCAGATTCATGGTCAGTTTAAAGGGATGGGGTGACAGGCAGATTCATGGTCTGTTTAAAGGGATGGGGTGACAGGCAGATTCATGGTCTGTTTAAAGGGATGGGGTGACAGGCAAATTCTTGGTCTGTTTAAAGGGGTGGGGCTACAGGCAGATTCATGGTCTGTTTAAAGGAATGAGGTGACAGGCAGAGGGTATGGCTGTCCACTCGGGATCTGCCCCTCCGGGTGGAGTCCCGCAAACTTTCCCCCCGTTTTATCGGCCCTTTCCCCATCTCTAAGATTCTCAGTACCCGCTGCTGTTCGTCTTCTGTTGCCCCGCACCCTCCGTATACATCCCACTTTTCATGTATCAAGGATTAAACCTCTGTCTCACAGCCCTCTGTCTCCACTTTCCTGCCGTCCTGTACCTATCTGACTCTGACCTGGTTTACGAACTTCTGCCTGCCCTGACCCTGAGCCTGCCTGCCGTTCTGTACCTTATTGACTCTGCCCTGGATTACTGACCTCTGCCTGCCCTTGACCTGTCGTTTGCCTGCACCCTGTTTTGTAATAAACATCTCTGATTCGAACTGTCTGCATCTAGGTCTTATCCTGAGTCCTGATACTAATTATTTATGATGTGTGTACTTTTGTCCATGCTCAGTAACTGCCTCCATGTAGTGGAGCCCATGCCAGTGCAGGGCCATGATGTGGAGGCCTACTGTCTGCTGTGTGAGTGCAAGTATGAGGAACGCAGCAGCAACACCATCAATGTATTACTGACCCTTTACAATGACACACAGAGTTGATTTCAACTGATATTACCTGGTAAAAATGGACAGGTTTTAATGCTAAAAAGACTATGGTATAAGGAAGGAGTATGATATTCAAGAAGTTACATCCATTACTAAAGGAACAGATTGACTGGCTATCCATACAGCAGACACTCCCCTCCATATTTATTTGGATTTAAATGTGGCTCTATACCCCAACATTTTGGATTTGAGATTTTTTTTACATTATATGAGGCGACGGTACAGAATGTCACCTTTAATTTAAGGATATGTTCATACATATCTGTTTTAGTGTTGCACAGTATACCAGTACCACGGTAATATCACGGTACCAAAACGTCATGATACTTATGATACCAACATTTTAGAATACCGTAGTACCGTTTCATAAGATACTACCACATCTTTCAGCCCTATTGATTTACTCAGCCTCTGAGTGCCAGAGAGGGAAAATGGAGCACAGCTTCGCGACAGGCATGCTTACAGCTTTACAACAATGAAAATGTCTCTAGCCCATTCAAAACATATGGCCCATATTACGGAGCTACCTTTTTTCAATCTGTCGCGGATTTTCTCACATTTTATATAATTTCGCAAACCATGTCGCGGGCTGTTTTAAACTAATCCCGGGCCACTAATTATTGGTTTGATAATAAACAACCTTGTTCAGTCATGTGTTTCAGATTATATTTTTCTAAATAGGAACTGAATGGTGGAGAATGTATTGTGTCATTTTGGAGTCACTTTTATTGTAAATAAGAATAGAATATGTTTCTAAACACTTCTACATTAATGTGGATGCTACCATGATAACGGATAATCATGAATGAATCGTGAAAAATTATGATCATACCCACAAAATCATGAATAAAGACCATACGTTACCGCTAAAGAAATGCTAACCTCTCACTATTACCAATAATACTTTATGGGGGGTATGATATCTGTGCCTCTAACTTTCTCATTAATCTTTATTCACAATTCATTCATGATTATTCCTAACCATGGTAGCATCCACATTGATGTAGAAGTGTTCAGAAACATATTCTATTCTTATTTACAATCAAAATGACTCCAAAATGACAGAATACATTATTCACCATTAAAGTTCCTATTGGGCAAAACATAATCCGAAACACAAACAAAACAAACAGCATATGCATCCAAGAAGTTTGTAGTGTCACAAGCTTGATGTAGTCATCGCGTGCTAGGAACATGGGACCAAATACTAAACTTTTGACTACTTTAATACACTATAAGAGAATTGTGCTTTCATTTCTAAGCAGTAAAACAGATACAGATGTAGGATCTTAATTTGACCAGTATTGTCTTTGCATAATAATCCTGCAGCAACAGGATTTGAACCTTTTGTCCATAATGTGCTTGATCGGTGGTTAAACTATTAGCTAGACAAAAGTAGACTTTATGAAAGTGCAGTATTGTTAATATAACCTTGGGTTAGTGTGGGTTTTCAGTGAATTTATGCAGTGTAGGAAAATTCTCAGCAACAAAAGTTATCAAATTAAGAGCATACAGTGCCTTGCAAAAGTAATCATCCCCCTTGGCATTTTTCCTATTTTGTTGCATTACAACCTGTAATTTAAATGGATTTTTATTTGGATTTCATGTAATGGACATACACAAAATAGTCCAAATTGGTGAAGTGAAATAAACAAAATAACTTGTTTCAGAAAATTCTAAAAAATAAATAACGGAAAAGTGGTGCGTGCATATGTATTCACCCCCTTTGCTATGAAGCCCCTAAATAAGATCAGGTGCAACCAATTACCTTCAGAAGTCACATAATTAGTTAAATAAAGTCTACCTGTGTGCAATCTAGGTGTCACATGATCTGTCACATGATCTCAGTATATATACACCTGTTCTGAAATGCCCCAGGGTCTGCAATACCACTTAGGGCTCCCGAGTGGCGCAGCGGTCTAAGGCACCGCATCTCAGTGCTTGAGTTGTCACTACAGACCCCCTGGTTCGATTCCAGGCTGTATCACAACCGGCCGTGATTGGGAGTCCCATAGGGCGGCACACAATTGGCCCAGCGTTGTCCGGGTTTGGCCGGTGTAGGCCATCATTGTAAATAAGAATTTGTTCTTAACTGACTTGCCTAGTTAAATAAAGGTTCAATAAAATAAATAAATAAATAAATAAGCAAGGGGCACCACCAAGCAAGCGGCACCATGAAGACCAATGAGCTCTCCAAACAGGTCAGAGACAAAGTTGTGGAGAAGTACAGATCAGGGTTGGGTTATAAAAAAATATCCGAAACTTTGAACATCCCACGGAGCACCATTAAATCCATTATTAAAAAATTGAAAGAATATGGCACCACAACAAACCTGCCAAGAGAGGGCCGCCCACCAAAACTCACGGACCAGGCAAGGAGGGCATAATCAGAGAGGCAACAAAGAAACCAAAGATAACCCTGAAGGAGCTGCAAATCTCCACAGCAGAGATTGGAGTATCTGTCCATAGGACCACTTTAAGCCATACACTCCACAGAGCTGGGCTTTACGGAAGAGTAGCCAGAAAAAAGCCATTGCTTAAAGAAAAAAATAAGCAAACACATTTGGTGTTCACCAAAAGGCATGTGGGAGACTCCCCAAACATATGGAAGAAGGTACTCTGGTCAGGTGAGACTAAAATTGAGCTTTTTGGCCATCAAGGAAAACGCTGTGTCTGGTGCAAACCCAACACCTCTCATCACCCCGAGAACACCATCCCCACAGTGAAGCATGGTGGTGGCAGCATCATGCTGTGGGGATGTTTTTAATCGGCATCAGGACAGGAGATACCAGTTGTGGTGGAAAGCTGCATTCGCTTCATCAACCTTAACGCTGAGCCATTGAAACAGCCCAGCAGAACATACCTTATCATCATATTACAAACTATAAATTTACTGTGTATTTGTCAATGTCTTCATGTCTGTCTGTCAATCCATCCCATAGGTCTCCACCATGAGGGTATCTTCAGAGTACCAGGGTCTCAGGGGAAGGTCAACAGTCTGAGAGATGCCTTTGAGCGAGGTAGGCCTGTCTGCTGTCCATGTCTGCTGACCCTGTCTCCGGTCTGATGTCCCTGTCTTCTGTCTGCTGTCCCTGTCTCTTGTCTGCTGTCCCTGTCTCCTGTCTGCTGTCCCTGTCTCCTGTCCCTGTCTCCCTATCTCCTGTCTGCTGTCCCTATCTTCTGTCCCTGTCTGCTGTCCCTGTTTTCTGTCTGCTGTCCCTGTCTGCATCTCCTGTCTAATGTCTCCTGTCTGCTGTCTCCTGCCTGCTGTCTCTGCCTCCTGTCTGCTGTCTCCTGTCTCCTGTCTGCTGTCTCCTGTCTCTGTCTCCTGTCTGCTGTCCCTGTCTCATGTCCCATTTCTCATGTCCCATGTCTCCTGCCTCCTGTCTCCTGTCCCTGCCTCCTGTCCCTGTCTCCTGTCGCCTGCCTCCTGTCGCCTGTCTGCTGTCATCTGTCTGCTCGGGGATTAGAACCAGCGACCTTTCGGTTACTGGCACAACGCTCTTAACCACTAAGCTACCTGGGGCGGCAGGTAGCTTAGTGGTTAAGAGCGTTGTGCCAGTAACCGAAAGGTCGCTGGTTCTAATCCCCGAGCCGACTAGGTGAAAAACCTGTCGATGTGCCCTTGAGCAAGGCACTTAACCCTAATTGCTCCTGTAAGTCGCTCTGGATAAGAGCGTCTGCTAAATGACCAATTTATATATTTTTATTTTATTTATTATCTGTCTGCTGTCATCTGTCTCCTGTCATCTGTCTCCTGCCTCCTGCCTCCTGCCTCCTGCCTCCTGTCTCATGTTCGCCTGTCTCATGTCTCATGTCTCATGTCGCCTGTCGCCTGTCTGCTGTCGCCTGTCTGCTGTCGCCTGTCGCCTGTCTGCTGTCTCATGTCTCCTGTCTCCTCTCTGCTGTCCCTGCCTCCTGCCTCCTGTCTCCTGTCTCTGCCTCCTGTCTGCTGTCCCTGCCTCCTGTCTCCTGTCTCCTGTCTGCTGTCCCTGTCTCCTGCCTCCTGCCTCCTGTCGCCTGTCTCCTGTCCCTGTCTCTTGTCTCCTGTCTCATGTCTCATGTTTCCTGTCCCGCTGTCTCTTGTCCCGCTGTCTCCTGTCCCGCTGTCTCCTGTCCCGCTGTCTCTTGTCCCGCTGTATCCTGTCCCGCTGTCTGCTGTCTCCTGTCTCCTGTCTGCTGTCTCCTGCTCTAGCTTCATCTAGTGCAGACCTGTGTTCAACATGTCGCTCTTCTCTTTCAAATACTTCATTATGTCATATTGTGTACATATTCTACCACCACCAGTTATTACTATGCATAGTACTTTTTTTATCACATACTTATATTTTTGATTTGACGTTTGATTATTATTGATATTGATATTAATACTGAACTGTTGAGGAGAGCTTGCAAGTAAGCATTTCTCTGCACCATTTATACCTGCTGTATCGTGTGTATGGGACAAATAAACTTTGATTTGATTTAGCTGGCCTGGCACAATGGAACCAATGTTATAGTCCCAAAAGTGCAAACCCAGGCAGGCTCAATTGAACACACAAAGTATTTGAAAGAAAACAAATCCAGTACTATTTGAACCCAGGTCTGGTGTCTATCTAGTGAAGCCATAGTCCTGTGCTGTAGTGTTGATCATTAATAATGGTGGGCAGTATGCCCTGGTCATTCCCTCTAGAAGAGGACCCTGTAGCAGACAGCAGGTGTAACTTGGACTCAGTAGCAGGAGTACTGAAACTCTACTTTAGAACCCTGGAGAACCCTCTGTTTCCTCAAGACAGTACCGCTCAGCTCCTGGAGTACGCACGTAAGTGTGTGTGTGTGTGTGTGTGTGTGTGTATGTACGTGTATATTGTGGAGGTTTTCATATGCTTTTCCTGTTAATCTCTCTCTTCCTTGTACCCAACCCTTCCAGAGATTGACAACGAGACAGAGAGAGCAGTTAAACTCAAATCAGTCATCTCCTCCTATCCTCCACCTGTCATCAACATCATGAGATACCTCTTTGCATTCCTCCATCAGTGAGTATCTCTGCTCAAACACTTTGGTTTAGGCACATATACTGTACTGTATGTCCAAGTCAAGTGATTTGTCCATGCCGTGTGTGTGTGTGTGTGTGAGAGAGACTAACTTTGTTGTTCTTTTTGCCCTCTTCTTTCTTTCTCTCGCTCTCCCCCTGCGCCATCTCCCCACAGTGTGTCTCAGTACAGCGATGAGAACATGATGCAGCCCTATAATCTGGCTGTGTGCTTTGGCCCTAGTCTGTTACGAGGGGCGCAGGATGATGATGTCGTTACCCTGCAGCCTCAGATCAACTCCCTGGTGAAGAGCATCATCTTGCAGCATGATAGCATCTTCCCCAGCCCGGCCGAGCTACAGGGACCGGTGTATGAGAAATGCATGACGCTGGAGCAAGACGATTGGTGAGAGAAAACACATGGATAGATGGACCGCGACCTAGACAAACACGCACACACACACAATGGTGATCGCCTGTGTTTATTTTGCAGTGAGGAGGGAGAAGGGGATTCAGAACATCACAGTAAAGAAGGTAAAAGGAGGACAGCTGTTATCTTTATCTTTGTGTGTTTTGAGAATCAGTCATTTGACACTGAGATATTGTTTGTCTCATCTATGCTGTATGAGAAACATTTCTCAACTATAGATGGAAACTAGCCAGCTGGCTAAATCTGACACATTTACAGAAATGTTGATTGATGTGCGTTGTCCCAGTAATAACTCTTGATCCAGAGTCGGAGTGGAAGGGAGAGCGATCTCAAGCCAACAGCAGCTGCAGTTGAAGACAGCCCCCAGTAGGGGGCACTGTGACCCCAGGAGGAAAGTTCATTTAACAGTTCCCAAAGACCCCACAGGGATGGCCCCGCTCCCCTGTATACATAAGCAAAGTAAGAGTAAGTACCATCAAAGATACTTCGGTAACACTTCTTTTTAAACGGTCCTTATTACATAAGTAATTACACTGTAACAAGTATTGTAATTCATTGTAATAATTCATAGTTACCCTGTACTAACAACATGTAACTGGTGGTAATTGCAGTCGGTACCAGAGGTGTAACAACAAATGCTTGTTACCATGCTTGTTGCAAATGTTCAAGTTTCCGATAGCATCCCAACACACCATTTTTCAGCTAACCATGTTATAAGTGGTAGCCGATTGAAAACCAACCACTCTGCTATAAAGGGGTTTGGAGTCTGATTCCCAGGTCCAGCTTCTGTTTGAAATGCATAGAAGCTTTTGATCGCTATGGCAAAAACAGGGGGTTTACATCCAAAATGTGTGGTTAAATCATTTAATGGTGCATTTGACCTGGATAGCAACAGTAGCAAAGGAGGACAGGGCTTGACAATGGGTGAATTACTTTATTAAGCATCAATCAAACAGCTTTAACACATTAATAAACAGTTATGGCAATAATTGGGAGATAGTCATTCAGTGCTTGCCAAATTGTGAGCCTATTAAGCTTGGTTGAATAATGGTTTATAAATTCACTTAAAATGGTCATAAGACAACCTCTTATTTCATAATGTAACCTTGCAAGGGTTTTTTAGGGTTGAAGATCATTCTCACTTTTAGATGGGATGCATTGGTGCACTTGTTTATTTATCCCAGGAATTAAGGCATCACATCAAGATCTGCCCATCTGCACAACGTGCTCGAAATAACGACCTGAAACTCATAGTGACAGTGCACAAAGAACCCGGATCAAGAAGGTTATGTGCAAAATCAAGACATAAGAGATTGCCGCAAAAGAAACAAAGTGTTGTAGAGGAGACAAAAACGTCCGCACAGGAGAGAGAAGGTAGGTTTTCAATGCAATTTGTTTTGCTGTTTGGATACAGAAATTGTGCTGGACGATTTAGCATAGGTAGTTAGCTAGCTGGCTAGCATTTGCCAGCTAGCTAGCCTATTGTTGGCTAGCAAGCTAACAATAATTTGCTAGCTGGCAAACGTTAGCTGCCATTTTTGGTAGGCCTACCAACTAGGCTGGCTGGCTAGCTAGCTAGCTAACTTAGTTAACATACATAATATACTTTTCATGCCTTGACAGATAAAGTTATCTAGCTAGCAAGCTAGCTGGGCTCAATGGTCTTATCTTCCCTGAACCTTGTTTTCAGGGTATTCGTACGGTACCCAAGGAAAGGGTATTACGTGAGACACACCCGGCATATTAACATTAGTTTCTTGTGTCAACACAGCTATTAGTAGCTCCTTTTCAATGTAAACACTAGCTAACTAGCTTATTAGTGTTAGAAATCACCATTATTAGTATAATGCTAGCTGGATAACACAACAACTAGGTAGCTACAGTGGCTTGCGAAAGTATTCACCCCCCTTGGCATTTTTCCTATTTTGTTGCCTTACAACCTGGAATTAAAATGGATTTTTGGGGGGTTTGTATCATTTGATTTACACAACATGCCTACCACTTTGATGATGCCATTTTTTTTTATTGTGAAATAAATATAAAAAAACATCCCCACAGCATGATGCTGCCACCATGATGCTGTTTTTCATCGGCAGGGACTGGGAAACTGGTCAGAATTGAAGGAATGATGGATGCCGCTAAATACAGGGAAATTATTGAGGGAAACCTGTTTCAGTCTTCCAGAGATTTGGGACGGAGGTTCACCTTCCAGCAGGACAATGACCCTAAGCATACTGCTAAAGCAACACTCGAGTGGTTTAAGAGGAAACATTTAAATGTCTTGGAATGGCCTAGTCAAAGCCCAGACCTCAATCCAATTGAGAATATGTGGTATGCCTTAAAGATTGCTGTACACCAGCAGCACCCATCCAACTTGAAGGAGCTGGAGCAGTTTTGCCTTGAAGAATGGGCCAAAATCCCAGTGGCTAGATGTGACAAGCTTATAGAGACATACCCCAAGAGACTTGCAGCTGTAATTGCTGCAGAAGGTGGCTCTACAAAGTATTGACTTTTGTCTTATTTCTTGTTTGTTTCACAAGAAAAAATATTTTGCATCTTCAAAGTGGTAGGCATGTTGTGTAAATCAAATGATACAAACCCCCCAAAAATCCATTTTAATTCCAGGTTATATCTGTATACCCTCAAATAAAAGGTGACATTCTGTATTGTTGCCAAGTATGAAACATTTAATCTCAAATCCTAAATGTTGCAGTATAGAGACAAATTTAAACATTTTAGCTTCACTGTCCAAATAAATGAGAGAACCAGACTGAGACCATTGTGCAGAAATGCAAGTTTTTATTTAGGCCTTAATGTTCATCATTAAAATTCCTTAGAATTTCATTAAGGTATGTGATGGCCGAATGTTGTACATTAAGGCTGGCTTACTGGTAACTGATGTTTTACATGTTAGAAATTGCGTAATTCAAATCTGGTATTGGAATAAGAGAAAACATAATCAAGAGATATTCAATCCAAGCTAAATTTATTATATGCAAAATGTATGTATGATAAGTATGTTGGTTCGTATACGGGCTCACTGAAATACCACGCAGGGCAGACAGAGAACTAATTCATTGTTACAGGTTCTTCTTCAAATACTCTGACAGAGATATTTCCCACCCTCTGCTGGCCAATCAGAGTAGAGACTGAGCGTGGTTTAGACTTACTCAGCCAATCCGTTGGCGCACGGGCTGGTCCCAACCCCTTGGTGCTCCACTTGTTGCACACTGTTGCCAGGCATAAGTTTATCATAACAACCTGTGGAGTTAGCACTTTTTTGCAGTACCCATGTCCTTGGACGGTTCACAGATCACAAAGAAGCAGTGTAGTGTAGTATTTTGAGACAAGTTCTTATCTCATCTTACCCCCTAACGTTCCACACATGAATCACAGCCTGTTATGTGAAACAATTTATATCAGTATAGTACAAACCTATGCTTATCATTAATGCATTCCTTCTAAGCTATTCATCACATACAAATCCAATTATTAGAAAATAGAACCCCACATACATTATGGCTGGCTTACTGGTATTTGTAAGTGTAGTAGAAGTTTCCACTACTTAGTTTGCAGGTTACGCTGTGACTGCCAGACATGAGCTCAGTGTTGGTGCAGGTTCCCAGGAGGTCATCGAAGTTTAGGTCCATGTCCCAGATCTCAAACTTCAAGGAAGCATTGGTTGGCACATCCAGAAAGTTGAATACGGCACTCCAGGATGGATTATGACTATCCTTGTGCCAGTCTGTCATGCCACCGGATTCGCCACCACACCAAACCTTGACATAGGGGTCAGGGTAATTACCAGCAATGTCCCCTTCAACCATGCCACTGGCATGAAGGCCGAACACCCTGACGTTTGCACCATGGACGCCAGCCAGCATACAGAGAAACAGCAGTCCCAGAGAGAGGGAGGCCATGGCTTTCAAATGGGGAAAGCAAACTAAGAGAGGGAAAAAAAATGAAAAATACAGTTTAAAAAAACACTAAGTAAGATATAACACTAACAGTCTTCAGAGCAGAGGAGATACAACACTAACAGTCTTCAGAGAATCAAATCAAATCAAATGTTATTTGCCACATGCGCCGAATACAACAGGTGTAGACCTTACAGTGAAATGCTTACTTACAAGCCCTTAACCAACATTGCAGTTTTAAGAAAAATTAGTGTTAAGTAAGAAATAGATGAGTAAAAAATTAAAAATTAAAAATTATTAAAGAGCAGCAATAAAATAAAATAACAGTAGGGAGGCTATATACAGGGGGTAACGGTACAGAGTCAATGTGCGGGGGCACAGGTTAGTCGAGGTAATTGAGGTAATATGTACATGTGGGTAGAGTTAAAGTGAGTATGTATAGATAATAAACAGAGAGTAGCAGCAGCGTAAAAGAGGGGGTGGGGTGGGGGGACAATGCAAATAGTCCGGGTAGCCATGATTAGCTGTTCAGGAGTCTTATGGCTTGGAGGTAGAAGCTGTTAAGAAGCCTTTTGGACCTAGACTTGGCGCTCCGGTACCGCTTGCCGTGCGGTAGCAGAGAGCCGTAAAAGACTGTTAGTGAGGAGAAGAGGAGATACAACACTTGTTCTTTAAAAGTGCTTTCCTCTCAATCTTAAATAAGTATGCCCCATTCAAAAAATTCAGAACTAAGAACAGATATAGCACCTGGTTCTCCTCAGACTTGACTGCCCTTGACTAGCACAAATACATCCTGTGGCGTACTGCATTAGCATCGAATAGCTCCCGCGATATGCAACTTTTCAGGGAAGTTAGGAAAGCAAAGGCTAGCTTTTTCAAACAGAAATTTGCATCCTGTAGCACCTCCTCCCAGCACCACTGATAAATCTACAATAATAGAGAATTTCAACAAGCATTTTGCTACGGCTGGCCATGCTTTCCACCTGGCTACCACTACCCCGTCCACCAGCTCTGCACCCTCCGCTGCAACTTTGGACACTGTGTTAACAAACCTCCAAACGAGCTTCAATGCCATACAACACTCCTTCCGTAGCCTCCAACTGCTCTTAAACACTAGTAAAACTAAATGCATGCTCTTCAATCGAACGCTGCTGACACCCGCTCACCCGACTAGAATCACTACTCTCGACGGGTCTGACCTAGAGTATGTGGACAACTACAAATAACTAAGTGTCTGGTTAGACTGTAAACTCTCCTTCCAGACTCACATTAAGCATCTCCAATCCAAAGTTAAATCTAGAATCGGCTTCCAATTTCGCAACAAAGCCTCCTTCACTCATGCTGCCAAACATGCCCTCGTAAAACTGACTATCCTACCGATCCTTGACTTCGGCGATGTCATTTACAAACTAGCCTCCAACACTCTACTCAGCAAATTGGATGTAGTCTATCACAGTGCCATCCGTTTTGTCACCAAAGCCCCATATACTACCCACCACTGTGACCTGTACGCTCTTGTTGGCTGGTCCTCACTACATATTCGTCGCCAAACCCACTGGCTCCAGGCCATCTATAAATCACTGCTAGGCAAATCCCCGCCTTATCTTAGCTCATTGGTCACCATAGCAACACCCACCCGTAGTATGCGCTCCAGCAGGTATATCTCACTGGTCATCCCCAAAGCCAACACCTCCTTTGGCCGCCATTCCTTCCAGTTCTCTGCTGCCAATGACTGGAACGAACTGCAAAAATCTCTGAAGCTGGAGACTCTTATCTCACTCACTAACTTTAAGCATCAGTTATCAGAGCACCTTACAGATCACTGCACCTGTACACAGCCCATCTGAAATTAGCCCACCCAACTACCTCATCCCCATATTGTTATTTATTTTGCACCCAAGTATCTCTATTTGCACATCATCTCTTGCACATCTATCATTCCAGTGTTAATACTAATTGTAATTATTTTGCACTATGGCCTATTTAGTGCCTTACCTCCATAACTTGCTACATTTGCACACACTGTATATATATTTTCTGTTGTATTTTTGACTTTATGTTTTGTTTTACCCCATATGTAACTCTGTGTTATTGTTTTTATCGCACTGCTTTGCTTTATCTTGGCCAGGTCGCAGTTGTAAATGAGAACTTGTTCTCAACTGGCTTCCCTGGTTAAATAAAGGTTAAGTAAATAAATAAAATGAATAAATAAATACAACACTAACAGTCTTCAGAGAGAAGAGGAGATACAACACTAACAGTCCTCAGAGAGAAGAGTAGATACAACACTTACAGTCTTCAGAGAAGAGGAGATACAACACTAACAGTCTTCAGAGAAGAGGAGATACAACACTAACAGTCTTCAGAGAAGAGGAGATACAACACTAACAGTCTCCAGAGAAGAGGAGATACAACACTAACAGTCTTCAGAGAAGAGGAGATACAACACTAACTGTCTTCAGAGAGAAGAGGAGATACAACACTAACAGTCTTCAGAGAAGATGAGATACAACACTAACAGTCTTCAGAGAAGAGGAGATACAACACTAACAGTCTTCAGAGAAGAGGAGATACAACACTAACAGTCTCCAGAGAAGAGGAGATACAACACTAACAGTCTCCAGAGAAGAGGAGATATAACACTAACAGTCCTCAGAGAGAAGAGGAGATACAACACTAACAGTCTTCAGCGAAGAGGAGAGGAGATACAACACCTGCAGTCTTCAGAGAAGAGGATATACAACACTAACAGTCTTCAGAGAAGAGGAGATACAACACTAACAGTCTTCAGAGAAGAGGAGATACACTAACAGTCTTGAGAGAAGAGGAGATACAACACTAACAGTCTTCAGAGAAGAGGAGATACAACACTAACAGTCTTCAGAGAGAAGAGGAGATACAACACTAACAGTCTTCAGAGAAGGGGAGATACAACACTAACAGTCTTCAGAGAAGAGGAGATACAACACTAACAGTCCTCAGAGAAGAAGAGATACAACACTAACAGTCCTCAGAGAAGATGAGATACAACACTAACAGTTTCCAGAGAAGAGGAGATACACTAACAGTCTTCAGAGAAGAGGAGATACACTAACAGTCTTCAGAGAAGAGGAGATACACTAACAGTCTTCAGAGAAGAGGAGATACAACACTAACAGTCTTCAGAGAAGAGGAGATACAACACTAACAGTCCTCAGAGAAGAAGAGATACAACACTAACAGTCCTCCGAGAAGATGAGATACAACACTAACAGTTTCCAGAGAAGAGGAGATACACTAACAGTCTTCAGAGAAGAGGAGATACACTAACAGTCTTCAGAGAAGAGGAGATACACTAACAGTCTTCAGAGAAGAGGAGATACAACACTAATAGTCTTCAGAGAAGAGGAGATACAACACTAACAGTCTTCAGAGAGAAGAGGAGATACAACACTAACAGTCTTCAGAGAAGAGGAGATACAACACTAACAGTTTTCAGAGAAGATGAGATACAACACTAACAGTCTTCAGAGAAGAGGAGATACAACACTAACAGTCTCCAGAGAAGAGGAGATACAACACTAACAGTCTTCAGAGAAGAGGAGATACAACACTAACTGTCTTCAGAGAGAAGAGGAGATACAACACTAACAGTCTTCAGAGAAGATGAGATACAACACTAACAGTCTTCAGAGAAGAGGAGATACAACACTAACAGTCTTCAGAGAAGAGGAGATACAACACTAACAGTCTCCAGAGAAGAGGAGATACAACACTAACAGTCTCCAGAGAAGAGGAGATATAACACTAACAGTCCTCAGAGAGAAGAGGAGATACAACACTAACAGTCTTCAGCGAAGAGGAGAGGAGATACAACACCTGCAGTCTTCAGAGAAGAGGATATACAACACTAACAGTCTTCAGAGAAGAGGAGATACAACACTAACAGTCTTCAGAGAAGAGGAGATACACTAACAGTCTTGAGAGAAGAGGAGATACAACACTAACAGTCTTCAGAGAAGAGGAGATACAACACTAACAGTCTTCAGAGAGAAGAGGAGATACAACACTAACAGTCTTCAGAGAAGGGGAGATACAACACTAACAGTCTTCAGAGAAGAGGAGATACAACACTAACAGTCCTCAGAGAAGAAGAGATACAACACTAACAGTCCTCAGAGAAGATGAGATACAACACTAACAGTTTCCAGAGAAGAGGAGATACACTAACAGTCTTCAGAGAAGAGGAGATACACTAACAGTCTTCAGAGAAGAGGAGATACACTAACAGTCTTCAGAGAAGAGGAGATACAACACTAACAGTCTTCAGAGAAGAGGAGATACAACACTAACAGTCCTCAGAGAAGAAGAGATACAACACTAACAGTCCTCCGAGAAGATGAGATACAACACTAACAGTTTCCAGAGAAGAGGAGATACACTAACAGTCTTCAGAGAAGAGGAGATACACTAACAGTCTTCAGAGAAGAGGAGATACACTAACAGTCTTCAGAGAAGAGGAGATACAACACTAATAGTCTTCAGAGAAGAGGAGATACAACACTAACAGTCTTCAGAGAGAAGAGGAGATACAACACTAACAGTCTTCAGAGAAGAGGAGATACAACACTAACAGTTTTCAGAGAAGATGAGATACAACACTAACAGTCCTCAGAGAAGAAGAGATACAACACTAACAGTCCTCCGAGAAGAGGAGATACAACACTAACAGTCCTCCGAGAAGAGGAGATACAACACCTGCAGTCTTCGGAGAAGAGGAGATACAACACTAACAGTCTTCAGAGAAGAGGGGATATACTAACAGTCTTCAGAGAGGAGGAGATACAACACTAACAGTCTTCAGAGAAGAGGAGATACAACACTAACAGTCTTCAGAGAGAAGAGGAGATACAACACTAACAGTCTTCAGCGAAGAGGAGATACAACACCTGCAGTCTTCAGAGAAGAGGAGATACAACACTAACAGTCTTCAGAGAAGAGGAGATACAACACTAACAGTCTTCAGAGAGAAGAGGAGATACAACACTAACAGTCTTCAGAAAAGAGGAGATACAACACCTGCAGTCTTCAGAGAAGAGGAGATACAACACTAATAGTCTTCAGAGAAGAGGAGATACAACACTAACAGTCTTCAGAGAAGAGGAGATACAACACTAATAGTCTTCAGAGAAGAGGAGATACAACACTAACAGTCTTCAGAGAAGAGGAGATACAACACTAATAGTCTTCAGCGAAGAGGAGATACAACACCTGCAGTCTTCAGAGAAGAGGAGATACAACACTACCAGTCTCCAGAGAAGAGGAGATACAACACTACCAGTCTCCAGAGAAGAGGAGATACACTAACAGTCTTCAGGGAAGAGGAGATACAACACTAACAGTCTTCAGAGAAGAGGAGATACAGCACTAACAGTCTTCAGACAGAAGAGTAGATACAACACTAACAGTCTTCAGAGAAGAGGAGATACAACACTAACAGTCTTCAGAGAGAAGAGGAGATACAACACTAACAGTCTTCAGCGAAGAGGAGATACAACACCTGCAGTCTTCAGAGAAGAGGAGATACAACACTAACAGTCTTCAGAGAAGAGGAGATACAACACTAACAGTCTTCAGAGAGAAGAGGAGATACAACACTAACAGTCTTCAGAAAAGAGGAGATACAACACCTGCAGTCTTCAGAGAAGAGGAGATACAACACTAATAGTCTTCAGAGAAGAGGAGATACAACACTAACAGTCTTCAGAGAAGAGGAGATACAACACTAATAGTCTTCAGAGAAGAGGAGATACAACACTAACAGTCTTCAGAGAAGAGGAGATACAACACTAATAGTCTTCAGCGAAGAGGAGATACAACACCTGCAGTCTTCAGAGAAGAGGAGATACAACACTACCAGTCTCCAGAGAAGAGGAGATACAACACTACCAGTCTCCAGAGAAGAGGAGATACACTAACAGTCTTCAGGGAAGAGGAGATACAACACTAACAGTCTTCAGAGAAGAGGAGATACAGCACTAACAGTCTTCAGACAGAAGAGTAGATACAACACTAACAGTCTTCAGACAGAAGAGTAGATACAACACTAACAGTCTTCAGAGAAGAGGAGATACAACACTAACAGTATTCAGAGAAGAGGAGATACAACACTAACAGTCTTCAGAGAAGAGGAGATACAACACCTGCAGTCTTCAGAGAAGAGGAGATACTACACTAATAGTCTTCAGCGAAGAGGAGATACAACACCTGCAGTCTTCAGAGAAGAGGAGATACACTAACAGTCTTCAGAGAGGAGGAGATACAACACTAACAGTCTTCAGAGAAGAGGCGATACAACACTAACAGTCTTCAGAGAGGAGGAGATACAACACTAACAGTCTTCAGAGAAGAGGAGATACAACACTAACAGTCCTCAGAGAGAAGAGTAGATACAACACTTACAGTCTTCAGAGAAGAGGAGATACAACACTAACAGTCTTCAGAGAAGAGGAGATACAACACTAACAGTCTTCAGAGAAGAGGAGATACAACACTAACAGTCTCCAGAGAAGAGGAGATACAACACTAACAGTCTTCAGAGAAGAGGAGATACAACACTAACTGTCTTCAGAGAGAAGAGGAGATACAACACTAACAGTCTTCAGAGAAGATGAGATACAACACTAACAGTCTTCAGAGAAGAGGAGATACAACACTAACAGTCTCCAGAGAAGAGGAGATACAACACTAACAGTCTCCAGAGAAGAGGAGATATAACACTAGCAGTCCTCATAGAGAAGAGGAGATACAACACTAACAGTCTTCAGCGAAGAGGAGAGGAGATACAACACCTGCAGTCTTCAGAGAAGATGATATACAACACTAACAGTCTTCAGAGAAGAGGAGATACAACACTAACAGTCTTCAGAGAAGAGGAGATACACTAACAGTCTTCAGAGAAGAGGAGATACAACACTAACATTCTTCAGAGAAGAGGAGATACAACACTAACAGTCTTCAGAGAGAAGAGGATATACAACACTAACAGTCTTCAGAGAAGGGGAGATACAACACTAACAGTCTTCAGAGAAGAGGAGATACAACACTAACAGTCCTCAGAGAAGAAGAGATACAACACTAACAGTCCTCCGAGAAGATGAGATACAACACTAACAGTTTCCAGAGAAGAGGAGATACACTAACAGTCTTCAGAGAAGAGGAGATACACTAACAGTCTTCAGAGAAGAGGAGATACAACACTAACAGTCTTCAGAGAGGAGGAGATACAACACTAACAGTCTTCAGAGAAGAGGAGATACTACACTAACAGTCCTCAGAGAGAAGAGTAGATACAACACTTACAGTCTTCAGAGAAGAGGAGATACAACACTAACAGTCTTCAGAGAAGAGGAGATACAACACTAACAGTCTTCAGAGAAGAGGAGATACAACACTAACAGTCTCCAGAGAAGAGGAGATACAACACTAACAGTCTTCAGAGAAGAGGAGATACAACACTAACTGTCTTCAGAGAGAAGAGGAGATACAACACTAACAGTCTTCAGAGAAGATGAGATACAACACTAACAGTCTTCAGAGAAGAGGAGATACAACACTAACAGTCTTCAGAGAAGAGGAGATACAACACTAACAGTCTCCAGAGAAGAGGAGATACAACACTAACAGTCTCCAGAGAAGAGGAGATATAACACTAGCAGTCCTCATAGAGAAGAGGAGATACAACACTAACAGTCTTCAGCGAAGAGGAGAGGAGATACAACACCTGCAGTCTTCAGAGAAGATGATATACAACACTAACAGTCTTCAGAGAAGAGGAGATACAACACTAACAGTCTTCAGAGAAGAGGAGATACACTAACAGTCTTCAGAGAAGAGGAGATACAACACTAACAGTCTTCAGAGAAGAGGAGATACAACACTAACAGTCTTCAGAGAGAAGAGGAGATACAACACTAACAGTCTTCAGAGAAGGGGAGATACAACACTAACAGTCTTCAGAGAAGAGGAGATACAACACTAACAGTCCTCAGAGAAGAAGAGATACAACACTAACAGTCCTCCGAGAAGATGAGATACAACACTAACAGTTTCCAGAGAAGAGGAGATACACTAACAGTCTTCAGAGAAGAGGAGATACACTAACAGTCTTCAGAGAAGAGGATATACACTAACAGTCTTCAGAGAAGAGGAGATACAACACTAACAGTCTTCAGAGAAGAGGAGATACAACACTAACAGTCCTCAGAGAAGAAGAGATACAACACTAACAGTCCTCCAAGAAGATGAGATACAACACTAACAGTTTCCAGAGAAGAGGAGATACACTAACAGTCTTCAGAGAAGAGGAGATACACTAACAGTCTTCAGAGAAGAGGAGATACAACACTAACAGTCTTCAGAGAAGAGGAGATACAAAACTAACAGTCTTCAGAGAGAAGAGGAGATACAACACTAACAGTCTTCAGAGAAGAGGAGATACAACACTAACAGTTTTCAGAGAAGAGGACATACAACACTAACAGTCCTCAGAGAAGAAGAGATACAACACTAACAGTCCTCCGAGAAGAGGAGATACAACACTAACAGTCCTCCGAGAAGAGGAGATACAACACCTGCAGTCTTCGGAGAAGAGGAGATACAACACTAACAGTCTTCAGAGAAGAGGGGATATACTAACAGTCTTCAGAGAGGAGGAGATACAACACTAACAGTCTTCAGAGAAGAGGAGATACAACACTAACAGTCTTCAGAGAGAAGAGGAGATACAACACTAACAGTCTTCAGCGAAGAGGAGATACAACACCTGCAGTCTTCAGAGAAGAGGAGATACAACACTAACAGTCTTCAGAGAAGAGGAGATACAACACTAACAGTCTTCAGAGAGAAGAGGAGATACAACACTAACAGTCTTCAGAAAAGAGGAGATACAACACCTGCAGTCTTCAGAGAAGAGGAGATACAACACTAATAGTCTTCATAGAAGAGGAGATACAACACTAACAGTCTTCAGAGAAGAGGAGATACAACACTAATAGTCTTCAGAGAGAAGAGGAGATACAACACTAACAGTCTTCAGAGAAGGGGAGATACAACACTAACAGTCTTCAGAGAAGAGGAGATACAACACTAACAGTCCTCAGAGAAGAAGAGATACAACACTAACAGTCCTCAGAGAAGATGAGATACAACACTAACAGTTTCCAGAGAAGAGGAGATACACTAACAGTCTTCAGAGAAGAGGAGATACACTAACAGTCTTCAGAGAAGAGGAGATACACTAACAGTCTTCAGAGAAGAGGAGATACAACACTAACAGTCTTCAGAGAAGAGGAGATACAACACTAACAGTCCTCAGAGAAGAAGAGATACAACACTAACAGTCCTCCGAGAAGATGAGATACAACACTAACAGTTTCCAGAGAAGAGGAGATACACTAACAGTCTTCAGAGAAGAGGAGATACACTAACAGTCTTCAGAGAAGAGGAGATACACTAACAGTCTTCAGAGAAGAGGAGATACAACACTAATAGTCTTCAGAGAAGAGGAGATACAACACTAACAGTCTTCAGAGAGAAGAGGAGATACAACACTAACAGTCTTCAGAGAAGAGGAGATACAACACTAACAGTTTTCAGAGAAGATGAGATACAACACTAACAGTCTTCAGAGAAGAGGAGATACAACACTAACAGTCTCCAGAGAAGAGGAGATACAACACTAACAGTCTTCAGAGAAGAGGAGATACAACACTAACTGTCTTCAGAGAGAAGAGGAGATACAACACTAACAGTCTTCAGAGAAGATGAGATACAACACTAACAGTCTTCAGAGAAGAGGAGATACAACACTAACAGTCTCCAGAGAAGAGGAGATACAACACTAACAGTCTCCAGAGAAGAGGAGATATAACACTAACAGTCCTCAGAGAGAAGAGGAGATACAACACTAACAGTCTTCAGCGAAGAGGAGAGGAGATACAACACCTGCAGTCTTCAGAGAAGAGGATATACAACACTAATAGTCTTCAGAGAAGAGGAGATACAACACTAACAGTCTTCAGAGAAGAGGAGATACACTAACAGTCTTGAGAGAAGAGGAGATACAACACTAACAGTCTTCAGAGAAGAGGAGATACAACACTAACAGTCTTCAGAGAGAAGAGGAGATACAACACTAACAGTCTTCAGAGAAGGGGAGATACAACACTAACAGTCTTCAGAGAAGAGGAGATACAACACTAACAGTCCTCAGAGAAGAAGAGATACAACACTAACAGTCCTCAGAGAAGATGAGATACAACACTAACAGTTTCCAGAGAAGAGGAGATACACTAACAGTCTTCAGAGAAGAGGAGATACACTAACAGTCTTCAGAGAAGAGGAGATACACTAACAGTCTTCAGAGAAGAGGAGATACAACACTAACAGTCTTCAGGGAAGAGGAGATACAACACTAACAGTCCTCAGAGAAGAAGAGATACAACACTAACAGTCCTCCGAGAAGATGAGATACAACACTAACAGTTTCCAGAGAAGAGGAGATACACTAACAGTCTTCAGAGAAGAGGAGATACACTAACAGTCTTCAGAGAAGAGGAGATACACTAACAGTCTTCAGAGAAGAGGAGATACAACACTAATAGTCTTCAGAGAAGAGGAGATACAACACTAACAGTCTTCAGAGAGAAGAGGAGATACAACACTAACAGTCTTCAGAGAAGAGGAGATACAACACTAACAGTTTTCAGAGAAGATGAGATACAACACTAACAGTCCTCAGAGAAGAAGAGATACAACACTAACAGTCCTCCGAGAAGAGGAGATACAACACTAACAGTCCTCCGAGAAGAGGAGATACAACACCTGCAGTCTTCGGAGAAGAGGAGATACAACACTAACAGTCTTCAGAGAAGAGGGGATATACTAACAGTCTTCAGAGAGGAGGAGATACAACACTAACAGTCTTCAGAAAAGAGGAGATACAACACTAACAGTCTTCAGAGAGAAGAGGAGATACAACACTAACAGTCTTCAGCGAAGAGGAGATACAACACCTGCAGTCTTCAGAGAAGAGGAGATACAACACTAACAGTCTTCAGAGAAGAGGAGATACAACACTAACAGTCTTCAGAGAGAAGAGGAGATACAACACTAACAGTCTTCAGAAAAGAGGAGATACAACACCTGCAGTCTTCAGAGAAGAGGAGATACAACACTAATAGTCTTCAGAGAAGAGGAGATACAACACTAACAGTCTTCAGAGAAGAGGAGATACAACACTAATAGTCTTCAGAGAAGAGGAGATACAACACTAACAGTCTTCAGAGAAGAGGAGATACAACACTAATAGTCTTCAGCGAAGAGGGGATACAACACCTGCAGTCTTCAGAGAAGAGGAGATACAACACTACCAGTCTCCAGAGAAGAGGAGATACAACACTACCAGTCTCCAGAGAAGAGGAGATACACTAACAGTCTTCAGGGAAGAGGAGATACAACACTAACAGTCTTCAGAGAAGAGGAGATACAGCACTAACAGTCTTCAGACAGAAGAGTAGATACAACACTAACAGTCTTCAGACAGAAGAGTAGATACAACACTAACAGTATTCAGAGAAGAGGAGATACAACACTAACAGTCTTCAGAGAAGAGGAGATACAACACCTGCAGTCTTCAGAGAAGAGGAGATACTACACTAATAGTCTTCAGCGAAGAGGAGATACAACACCTGCAGTCTTCAGAGAAGAGGAGATACACTAACAGTCTTCAGAGAGGAGGAGATATAACACTAACAGTCTTCAGAGAAGAGGCGATACAACACTAACAGTCTTCAGAGAGGAGGAGATACAACACTAACAGTCTTCAGAGAAGAGGAGATACAACACTAACAGTCCTCAGAGAGAAGAGTAGATACAACACTTACAGTCTTCAGAGAAGAGGAGATACAACACTAACAGTCTTCAGAGAAGAGGAGATACAACACTAACAGTCTTCAGAGAAGAGGAGATACAACACTAACAGTCTCCAGAGAAGAGGAGATACAACACTAACAGTCTTCAGAGAAGAGGAGATACAACACTAACTGTCTTCAGAGAGAAGAGGAGATACAACACTAACAGTCTTCAGAGAAGATGAGATACAACACTAACAGTCTTCAGAGAAGAGGAGATACAACACTAACAGTCTTCAGAGAAGAGGAGATACAACACTAACAGTCTCCAGAGAAGAGGAGATACAACACTAACAGTCTCCAGAGAAGAGGAGATATAACACTAGCAGTCCTCATAGAGAAGAGGAGATACAACACTAACAGTCTTCAGCGAAGAGGAGAGGAGATACAACACCTGCAGTCTTCAGAGAAGATGATATACAACACTAACAGTCTTCAGAGAAGAGGAGATACAACACTAACAGTCTTCAGAGAAGAGGAGATACACTAACAGTCTTCAGAGAAGAGGAGATACAACACTAACATTCTTCAGAGAAGAGGAGATACAACACTAACAGTCTTCAGAGAGAAGAGGATATACAACACTAACAGTCTTCAGAGAAGGGGAGATACAACACTAACAGTCTTCAGAGAAGAGGAGATACAACACTAACAGTCCTCAGAGAAGAAGAGATACAACACTAACAGTCCTCCGAGAAGATGAGATACAACACTAACAGTTTCCAGAGAAGAGGAGATACACTAACAGTCTTCAGAGAAGAGGAGATACACTAACAGTCTTCAGAGAAGAGGAGATACAACACTAACAGTCTTCAGAGAGGAGGAGATACAACACTAACAGTCTTCAGAGAAGAGGAGATACTACACTAACAGTCCTCAGAGAGAAGAGTAGATACAACACTTACAGTCTTCAGAGAAGAGGAGATACAACACTAACAGTCTTCAGAGAAGAGGAGATACAACACTAACAGTCTTCAGAGAAGAGGAGATACAACACTAACAGTCTCCAGAGAAGAGGAGATACAACACTAACAGTCTTCAGAGAAGAGGTGATACAACACTAACAGTCTTCAGAGAAGAGGAGATACAACACTAACAGTCTCCAGAGAAGAGGAGATACAACACTAACAGTCTTCAGAGAAGAGGAGATACAACACTAACTGTCTTCAGAGAGAAGAGGAGATACAACACTAACAGTCTTCAGAGAAGATGAGATACAACACTAACAGTCTTCAGAGAAGAGGAGATACAACACTAACAGTCTTCAGAGAAGAGGAGATACAACACTAACAGTCTCCAGAGAAGAGGAGATACAACACTAACAGTCTCCAGAGAAGAGGAGATATAACACTAGCAGTCCTCATAGAGAAGAGGAGATACAACACTAACAGTCTTCAGCGAAGAGGAGAGGAGATACAACACCTGCAGTCTTCAGAGAAGATGATATACAACACTAACAGTATTCAGAGAAGAGGAGATACAACACTAACAGTCTTCAGAGAAGAGGAGATACACTAACAGTCTTCAGAGAAGAGGAGATACAACACTAACATTCTTCAGAGAAGAGGAGATACAACACTAACAGTCTTCAGAGAGAAGAGGATATACAACACTAACAGTCTTCAGAGAAGGGGAGATACAACACTAACAGTCTTCAGAGAAGAGGAGATACAACACTAACAGTCCTCAGAGAAGAAGAGATACAACACTAACAGTCCTCCGAGAAGATGAGATACAACACTAACAGTTTCCAGAGAAGAGGAGATACACTAACAGTCTTCAGAGAAGAGGAGATACACTAACAGTCTTCAGAGAAGAGGAGATACACTAACAGTCTTCAGAGAAGAGGAGATACACTAACAGTCTTCAGAGAAGAGGAGATACAACACTAACAGTCTTCAGAGAAGAGGAGATACAACACTAACAGTCCTCAGAGAAGAAGAGATACAACACTAACAGTCCTCCGAGAAGATGAGATACAACACTAACAGTTTCCAGAGAAGAGGAGATACACTAACAGTCTTCAGAGAAGAGGAGATACACTAACAGTCTTCAGAGAAGAGGAGATACACTAACAGTCTTCAGAGAAGAGGAGATACAACACTAATAGTCTTCAGAGAAGAGGAGATACAACACTAACAGTCTTCAGAGAGAAGAGGAGATACAACACTAACAGTCTTCAGAGAAGAGGAGATACAACACTAACAGTTTTCAGAGAAGATGAGATACAACACTAACAGTCCTCAGAGAAGAAGAGATACAACACTAACAGTCCTCCGAGAAGAGGAGATACAACACTAACAGTCCTCCGAGAAGAGGAGATACAACACCTGCAGTCTTCGGAGAAGAGGAGATACAACACTAACAGTCTTCAGAGAAGAGGGGATATACTAACAGTCTTCAGAGAGGAGGAGATACAACACTAACAGTCTTCAGAGAAGAGGAGATACAACACTAACAGTCTTCAGAGAGAAGAGGAGATACAACACTAACAGTCTTCAGCGAAGAGGAGATACAACACCTGCAGTCTTCAGAGAAGAGGAGATACAACACTAACAGTCTTCAGAGAAGAGGAGATACAACACTAACAGTCTTCAGAGAGAAGAGGAGATACAACACTAACAGTCTTCAGAAAAGAGGAGATACAACACCTGCAGTCTTCAGAGAAGAGGAGATACAACACTAATAGTCTTCAGAGAAGAGGAGATACAACACTAACAGTCTTCAGAGAAGAGGAGATACAACACTAATAGTCTTCAGAGAAGAGGAGATACAACACTAACAGTCTTCAGAGAAGAGGAGATACAACACTAATAGTCTTCAGCGAAGAGGAGATACAACACCTGCAGTCTTCAGAGAAGAGGAGATACAACACTACCAGTCTCCAGAGAAGAGGAGATACAACACTACCAGTCTCCAGAGAAGAGGAGATACACTAACAGTCTTCAGGGAAGAGGAGATACAACACTAACAGTCTTCAGAGAAGAGGAGATACAGCACTAACAGTCTTCAGACAGAAGAGTAGATACAACACTAACAGTCTTCAGACAGAAGAGTAGATACAACACTAACAGTCTTCAGAGAAGAGGAGATACAACACTAACAGTCTTCAGCGAAGAGGAGATACAACACCTGCAGTCTTCAGAGAAGAGGAGATACAACACTAACAGTCTTCAGAGAAGAGGAGATACAACACTAACAGTCTTCAGAGAGAAGAGGAGATACAACACTAACAGTCTTCAGAAAAGAGGAGATACAACACCTGCAGTCTTCAGAGAAGAGGAGATACAACACTAATAGTCTTCAGAGAAGAGGAGATACAACACTAACAGTCTTCAGAGAAGAGGAGATACAACACTAATAGTCTTCAGAGAAGAGGAGATACAACACTAACAGTCTTCAGAGAAGAGGAGATACAACACTAATAGTCTTCAGCGAAGAGGAGATACAACACCTGCAGTCTTCAGAGAAGAGGAGATACAACACTACCAGTCTCCAGAGAAGAGGAGATACAACACTACCAGTCTCCAGAGAAGAGGAGATACACTAACAGTCTTCAGGGAAGAGGAGATACAACACTAACAGTCTTCAGAGAAGAGGAGATACAGCACTAACAGTCTTCAGACAGAAGAGTAGATACAACACTAACAGTCTTCAGAGAAGAGGAGATACAACACTAACAGTCTTCAGAGAGAAGAGGAGATACAACACTAACAGTCTTCAGCGAAGAGGAGATACAACACCTGCAGTCTTCAGAGAAGAGGAGATACAACACTAACAGTCTTCAGAGAAGAGGAGATACAACACTAACAGTCTTCAGAGAGAAGAGGAGATACAACACTAACAGTCTTCAGAAAAGAGGAGATACAACACCTGCAGTCTTCAGAGAAGAGGAGATACAACACTAATAGTCTTCAGAGAAGAGGAGATACAACACTAACAGTCTTCAGAGAAGAGGAGATACAACACTAATAGTCTTCAGAGAAGAGGAGATACAACACTAACAGTCTTCAGAGAAGAGGAGATACAACACTAATAGTCTTCAGCGAAGAGGAGATACAACACCTGCAGTCTTCAGAGAAGAGGAGATACAACACTACCAGTCTCCAGAGAAGAGGAGATACAACACTACCAGTCTCCAGAGAAGAGGAGATACACTAACAGTCTTCAGGGAAGAGGAGATACAACACTAACAGTCTTCAGAGAAGAGGAGATACAGCACTAACAGTCTTCAGACAGAAGAGTAGATACAACACTAACAGTCTTCAGACAGAAGAGTAGATACAACACTAACAGTCTTCAGAGAAGAGGAGATACAACACTAACAGTATTCAGAGAAGAGGAGATACAACACTAACAGTCTTCAGAGAAGAGGAGATACAACACCTGCAGTCTTCAGAGAAGAGGAGATACTACACTAATAGTCTTCAGCGAAGAGGAGATACAACACCTGCAGTCTTCAGAGAAGAGGAGATACACTAACAGTCTTCAGAGAGGAGGAGATACAACACTAACAGTCTTCAGAGAAGAGGCGATACAACACTAACAGTCTTCAGAGAGGAGGAGATACAACACTAACAGTCTTCAGAGAAGAGGAGATACAACACTAACAGTCCTCAGAGAGAAGAGTAGATACAACACTTACAGTCTTCAGAGAAGAGGAGATACAACACTAACAGTCTTCAGAGAAGAGGAGATACAACACTAACAGTCTTCAGAGAAGAGGAGATACAACACTAACAGTCTCCAGAGAAGAGGAGATACAACACTAACAGTCTTCAGAGAAGAGGAGATACAACACTAACTGTCTTCAGAGAGAAGAGGAGATACAACACTAACAGTCTTCAGAGAAGATGAGATACAACACTAACAGTCTTCAGAGAAGAGGAGATACAACACTAACAGTCTTCAGAGAAGAGGAGATACAACACTAACAGTCTCCAGAGAAGAGGAGATACAACACTAACAGTCTCCAGAGAAGAGGAGATATAACACTAGCAGTCCTCATAGAGAAGAGGAGATACAACACTAACAGTCTTCAGCGAAGAGGAGAGGAGATACAACACCTGCAGTCTTCAGAGAAGATGATATACAACACTAACAGTCTTCAGAGAAGAGGAGATACAACACTAACAGTCTTCAGAGAAGAGGAGATACACTAACAGTCTTCAGAGAAGAGGAGATACAACACTAACATTCTTCAGAGAAGAGGAGATACAACACTAACAGTCTTCAGAGAGAAGAGGATATACAACACTAACAGTCTTCAGAGAAGGGGAGATACAACACTAACAGTCTTCAGAGAAGAGGAGATACAACACTAACAGTCCTCAGAGAAGAAGAGATACAACACTAACAGTCCTCCGAGAAGATGAGATACAACACTAACAGTTTCCAGAGAAGAGGAGATACACTAACAGTCTTCAGAGAAGAGGAGATACACTAACAGTCTTCAGAGAAGAGGAGATACAACACTAACAGTCTTCAGAGAGGAGGAGATACAACACTAACAGTCTTCAGAGAAGAGGAGATACTACACTAACAGTCCTCAGAGAGAAGAGTAGATACAACACTTACAGTCTTCAGAGAAGAGGAGATACAACACTAACAGTCTTCAGAGAAGAGGAGATACAACACTAACAGTCTTCAGAGAAGAGGAGATACAACACTAACAGTCTCCAGAGAAGAGGAGATACAACACTAACAGTCTTCAGAGAAGAGGAGATACAACACTAACTGTCTTCAGAGAGAAGAGGAGATACAACACTAACAGTCTTCAGAGAAGATGAGATACAACACTAACAGTCTTCAGAGAAGAGGAGATACAACACTAACAGTCTTCAGAGAAGAGGAGATACAACACTAACAGTCTCCAGAGAAGAGGAGATACAACACTAACAGTCTCCAGAGAAGAGGAGATATAACACTAGCAGTCCTCATAGAGAAGAGGAGATACAACACTAACAGTCTTCAGCGAAGAGGAGAGGAGATACAACACCTGCAGTCTTCAGAGAAGATGATATACAACACTAACAGTCTTCAGAGAAGAGGAGATACAACACTAACAGTCTTCAGAGAAGAGGAGATACACTAACAGTCTTCAGAGAAGAGGAGATACAACACTAACAGTCTTCAGAGAAGAGGAGATACAACACTAACAGTCTTCAGAGAGAAGAGGAGATACAACACTAACAGTCTTCAGAGAAGGGGAGATACAACACTAACAGTCTTCAGAGAAGAGGAGATACAACACTAACAGTCCTCAGAGAAGAAGAGATACAACACTAACAGTCCTCCGAGAAGATGAGATACAACACTAACAGTTTCCAGAGAAGAGGAGATACACTAACAGTCTTCAGAGAAGAGGAGATACACTAACAGTCTTCAGAGAAGAGGATATACACTAACAGTCTTCAGAGAAGAGGAGATACAACACTAACAGTCTTCAGAGAAGAGGAGATACAACACTAACAGTCCTCAGAGAAGAAGAGATACAACACTAACAGTCCTCCAAGAAGATGAGATACAACACTAACAGTTTCCAGAGAAGAGGAGATACACTAACAGTCTTCAGAGAAGAGGAGATACACTAACAGTCTTCAGAGAAGAGGAGATACAACACTAACAGTCTTCAGAGAAGAGGAGATACAAAACTAACAGTCTTCAGAGAGAAGAGGAGATACAACACTAACAGTCTTCAGAGAAGAGGAGATACAACACTAACAGTTTTCAGAGAAGAGGACATACAACACTAACAGTCCTCAGAGAAGAAGAGATACAACACTAACAGTCCTCCGAGAAGAGGAGATACAACACTAACAGTCCTCCGAGAAGAGGAGATACAACACCTGCAGTCTTCGGAGAAGAGGAGATACAACACTAACAGTCTTCAGAGAAGAGGGGATATACTAACAGTCTTCAGAGAGGAGGAGATACAACACTAACAGTCTTCAGAGAAGAGGAGATACAACACTAACAGTCTTCAGAGAGAAGAGGAGATACAACACTAACAGTCTTCAGCGAAGAGGAGATACAACACCTGCAGTCTTCAGAGAAGAGGAGATACAACACTAACAGTCTTCAGAGAAGAGGAGATACAACACTAACAGTCTTCAGAGAGAAGAGGAGATACAACACTAACAGTCTTCAGAAAAGAGGAGATACAACACCTGCAGTCTTCAGAGAAGAGGAGATACAACACTAATAGTCTTCATAGAAGAGGAGATACAACACTAACAGTCTTCAGAGAAGAGGAGATACAACACTAATAGTCTTCAGAGAGAAGAGGAGATACAACACTAACAGTCTTCAGAGAAGGGGAGATACAACACTAACAGTCTTCAGAGAAGAGGAGATACAACACTAACAGTCCTCAGAGAAGAAGAGATACAACACTAACAGTTTCCAGAGAAGAGGAGATACACTAACAGTTTCCAGAGAAGAGGAGATACACTAACAGTCTTCAGAGAAGAGGAGATACACTAACAGTCTTCAGAGAAGAGGAGATACAACACTAACAGTCTTCAGAGAAGAGGAGATACAACACTAACAGTCTTCAGAGAAGAGGAGATACAACACTAACAGTCCTCAGAGAAGAAGAGATACAACACTAACAGTCCTCCGAGAAGATGAGATACAACACTAACAGTTTCCAGAGAAGAGGAGATACACTAACAGTCTTCAGAGAAGAGGAGATACACTAACAGTCTTCAGAGAAGAGGAGATACACTAACAGTCTTCAGAGAAGAGGAGATACAACACTAATAGTCTTCAGAGAAGAGGAGATACAACACTAACAGTCTTCAGAGAGAAGAGGAGATACAACACTAACAGTCTTCAGAGAAGAGGAGATACAACACTAACAGTTTTCAGAGAAGATGAGATACAACACTAACAGTCTTCAGAGAAGAGGAGATACAACACTAACAGTCTCCAGAGAAGAGGAGATACAACACTAACAGTCTTCAGAGAAGAGGAGATACAACACTAACTGTCTTCAGAGAGAAGAGGAGATACAACACTAACAGTCTTCAGAGAAGAGGAGATACAACACTAACAGTCTTCAGAGAAGAGGAGATACAACACTAACAGTCTCCAGAGAAGAGGAGATACAACACTAACAGTCTCCAGAGAAGAGGAGATATAACACTAACAGTCCTCAGAGAGAAGAGGAGATACAACACTAACAGTCTTCAGCGAAGAGGAGAGGAGATACAACACCTGCAGTCTTCAGAGAAGAGGATATACAACACTAATAGTCTTCAGAGAAGAGGAGATACAACACTAACAGTCTTCAGAGAAGAGGAGATACACTAACAGTCTTGAGAGAAGAGGAGATACAACACTAACAGTCTTCAGAGAAGAGGAGATACAACACTAACAGTCTTCAGAGAGAAGAGGAGATACAACACTAACAGTCTTCAGAGAAGGGGAGATACAACACTAACAGTCTTCAGAGAAGAGGAGATACAACACTAACAGTCCTCAGAGAAGAAGAGATACAACACTAACAGTCCTCAGAGAAGATGAGATACAACACTAACAGTTTCCAGAGAAGAGGAGATACACTAACAGTCTTCAGAGAAGAGGAGATACACTAACAGTCTTCAGAGAAGAGGAGATACACTAACAGTCTTCAGAGAAGAGGAGATACAACACTAACAGTCTTCAGGGAAGAGGAGATACAACACTAACAGTCCTCAGAGAAGAAGAGATACAACACTAACAGTCCTCCGAGAAGATGAGATACAACACTAACAGTTTCCAGAGAAGAGGAGATACACTAACAGTCTTCAGAGAAGAGGAGATACACTAACAGTCTTCAGAGAAGAGGAGATACACTAACAGTCTTCAGAGAAGAGGAGATACAACACTAATAGTCTTCAGAGAAGAGGAGATACAACACTAACAGTCTTCAGAGAGAAGAGGAGATACAACACTAACAGTCTTCAGAGAAGAGGAGATACAACACTAACAGTTTTCAGAGAAGATGAGATACAACACTAACAGTCCTCAGAGAAGAAGAGATACAACACTAACAGTCCTCCGAGAAGAGGAGATACAACACTAACAGTCCTCCGAGAAGAGGAGATACAACACCTGCAGTCTTCGGAGAAGAGGAGATACAACACTAACAGTCTTCAGAGAAGAGGGGATATACTAACAGTCTTCAGAGAGGAGGAGATACAACACTAACAGTCTTCAGAAAAGAGGAGATACAACACTAACAGTCTTCAGAGAGAAGAGGAGATACAACACTAACAGTCTTCAGCGAAGAGGAGATACAACACCTGCAGTCTTCAGAGAAGAGGAGATACAACACTAACAGTCTTCAGAGAAGAGGAGATACAACACTAACAGTCTTCAGAGAGAAGAGGAGATACAACACTAACAGTCTTCAGAAAAGAGGAGATACAACACCTGCAGTCTTCAGAGAAGAGGAGATACAACACTAATAGTCTTCAGAGAAGAGGAGATACAACACTAACAGTCTTCAGAGAAGAGGAGATACAACACTAATAGTCTTCAGAGAAGAGGAGATACAACACTAACAGTCTTCAGAGAAGAGGAGATACAACACTAATAGTCTTCAGCGAAGAGGGGATACAACACCTGCAGTCTTCAGAGAAGAGGAGATACAACACTACCAGTCTCCAGAGAAGAGGAGATACAACACTACCAGTCTCCAGAGAAGAGGAGATACACTAACAGTCTTCAGGGAAGAGGAGATACAACACTAACAGTCTTCAGAGAAGAGGAGATACAGCACTAACAGTCTTCAGACAGAAGAGTAGATACAACACTAACAGTCTTCAGACAGAAGAGTAGATACAACACTAACAGTATTCAGAGAAGAGGAGATACAACACTAACAGTCTTCAGAGAAGAGGAGATACAACACCTGCAGTCTTCAGAGAAGAGGAGATACTACACTAATAGTCTTCAGCGAAGAGGAGATACAACACCTGCAGTCTTCAGAGAAGAGGAGATACACTAACAGTCTTCAGAGAGGAGGAGATATAACACTAACAGTCTTCAGAGAAGAGGCGATACAACACTAACAGTCTTCAGAGAGGAGGAGATACAACACTAACAGTCTTCAGAGAAGAGGAGATACAACACTAACAGTCCTCAGAGAGAAGAGTAGATACAACACTTACAGTCTTCAGAGAAGAGGAGATACAACACTAACAGTCTTCAGAGAAGAGGAGATACAACACTAACAGTCTTCAGAGAAGAGGAGATACAACACTAACAGTCTCCAGAGAAGAGGAGATACAACACTAACAGTCTTCAGAGAAGAGGAGATACAACACTAACTGTCTTCAGAGAGAAGAGGAGATACAACACTAACAGTCTTCAGAGAAGATGAGATACAACACTAACAGTCTTCAGAGAAGAGGAGATACAACACTAACAGTCTTCAGAGAAGAGGAGATACAACACTAACAGTCTCCAGAGAAGAGGAGATACAACACTAACAGTCTCCAGAGAAGAGGAGATATAACACTAGCAGTCCTCATAGAGAAGAGGAGATACAACACTAACAGTCTTCAGCGAAGAGGAGAGGAGATACAACACCTGCAGTCTTCAGAGAAGATGATATACAACACTAACAGTCTTCAGAGAAGAGGAGATACAACACTAACAGTCTTCAGAGAAGAGGAGATACACTAACAGTCTTCAGAGAAGAGGAGATACAACACTAACATTCTTCAGAGAAGAGGAGATACAACACTAACAGTCTTCAGAGAGAAGAGGATATACAACACTAACAGTCTTCAGAGAAGGGGAGATACAACACTAACAGTCTTCAGAGAAGAGGAGATACAACACTAACAGTCCTCAGAGAAGAAGAGATACAACACTAACAGTCCTCCGAGAAGATGAGATACAACACTAACAGTTTCCAGAGAAGAGGAGATACACTAACAGTCTTCAGAGAAGAGGAGATACACTAACAGTCTTCAGAGAAGAGGAGATACAACACTAACAGTCTTCAGAGAGGAGGAGATACAACACTAACAGTCTTCAGAGAAGAGGAGATACTACACTAACAGTCCTCAGAGAGAAGAGTAGATACAACACTTACAGTCTTCAGAGAAGAGGAGATACAACACTAACAGTCTTCAGAGAAGAGGAGATACAACACTAACAGTCTTCAGAGAAGAGGAGATACAACACTAACAGTCTCCAGAGAAGAGGAGATACAACACTAACAGTCTTCAGAGAAGAGGTGATACAACACTAACAGTCTTCAGAGAAGAGGAGATACAACACTAACAGTCTCCAGAGAAGAGGAGATACAACACTAACAGTCTTCAGAGAAGAGGAGATACAACACTAACTGTCTTCAGAGAGAAGAGGAGATACAACACTAACAGTCTTCAGAGAAGATGAGATACAACACTAACAGTCTTCAGAGAAGAGGAGATACAACACTAACAGTCTTCAGAGAAGAGGAGATACAACACTAACAGTCTCCAGAGAAGAGGAGATACAACACTAACAGTCTCCAGAGAAGAGGAGATATAACACTAGCAGTCCTCATAGAGAAGAGGAGATACAACACTAACAGTCTTCAGCGAAGAGGAGAGGAGATACAACACCTGCAGTCTTCAGAGAAGATGATATACAACACTAACAGTATTCAGAGAAGAGGAGATACAACACTAACAGTCTTCAGAGAAGAGGAGATACACTAACAGTCTTCAGAGAAGAGGAGATACAACACTAACATTCTTCAGAGAAGAGGAGATACAACACTAACAGTCTTCAGAGAGAAGAGGATATACAACACTAACAGTCTTCAGAGAAGGGGAGATACAACACTAACAGTCTTCAGAGAAGAGGAGATACAACACTAACAGTCCTCAGAGAAGAAGAGATACAACACTAACAGTCCTCCGAGAAGATGAGATACAACACTAACAGTTTCCAGAGAAGAGGAGATACACTAACAGTCTTCAGAGAAGAGGAGATACACTAACAGTCTTCAGAGAAGAGGAGATACACTAACAGTCTTCAGAGAAGAGGAGATACACTAACAGTCTTCAGAGAAGAGGAGATACAACACTAACAGTCTTCAGAGAAGAGGAGATACAACACTAACAGTCCTCAGAGAAGAAGAGATACAACACTAACAGTCCTCCGAGAAGATGAGATACAACACTAACAGTTTCCAGAGAAGAGGAGATACACTAACAGTCTTCAGAGAAGAGGAGATACACTAACAGTCTTCAGAGAAGAGGAGATACACTAACAGTCTTCAGAGAAGAGGAGATACAACACTAATAGTCTTCAGAGAAGAGGAGATACAACACTAACAGTCTTCAGAGAGAAGAGGAGATACAACACTAACAGTCTTCAGAGAAGAGGAGATACAACACTAACAGTTTTCAGAGAAGATGAGATACAACACTAACAGTCCTCAGAGAAGAAGAGATACAACACTAACAGTCCTCCGAGAAGAGGAGATACAACACTAACAGTCCTCCGAGAAGAGGAGATACAACACCTGCAGTCTTCGGAGAAGAGGAGATACAACACTAACAGTCTTCAGAGAAGAGGGGATATACTAACAGTCTTCAGAGAGGAGGAGATACAACACTAACAGTCTTCAGAGAAGAGGAGATACAACACTAACAGTCTTCAGAGAGAAGAGGAGATACAACACTAACAGTCTTCAGCGAAGAGGAGATACAACACCTGCAGTCTTCAGAGAAGAGGAGATACAACACTAACAGTCTTCAGAGAAGAGGAGATACAACACTAACAGTCTTCAGAGAGAAGAGGAGATACAACACTAACAGTCTTCAGAAAAGAGGAGATACAACACCTGCAGTCTTCAGAGAAGAGGAGATACAACACTAATAGTCTTCAGAGAAGAGGAGATACAACACTAACAGTCTTCAGAGAAGAGGAGATACAACACTAATAGTCTTCAGAGAAGAGGAGATACAACACTAACAGTCTTCAGAGAAGAGGAGATACAACACTAATAGTCTTCAGCGAAGAGGAGATACAACACCTGCAGTCTTCAGAGAAGAGGAGATACAACACTACCAGTCTCCAGAGAAGAGGAGATACAACACTACCAGTCTCCAGAGAAGAGGAGATACACTAACAGTCTTCAGGGAAGAGGAGATACAACACTAACAGTCTTCAGAGAAGAGGAGATACAGCACTAACAGTCTTCAGACAGAAGAGTAGATACAACACTAACAGTCTTCAGACAGAAGAGTAGATACAACACTAACAGTCTTCAGAGAAGAGGAGATACAACACTTACAGTCTTCAGAGAAGAGGAGATACAACACTAACAGTCTTCAGAGAAGAGGAGATACAACACTAACTGTCTTCAGAGAGAAGAGGAGATACAACACTAACAGTCTTCAGAGAAGATGAGATACAACACTAACAGTCTTCAGAGAAGAGGAGATACAACACTAACAGTCTTCAGAGAAGAGGAGATACAACACTAACAGTCTCCAGAGAAGAGGAGATACAACACTAACAGTCTCCAGAGAAGAGGAGATATAACACTAGCAGTCCTCATAGAGAAGAGGAGATACAACACTAACAGTCTTCAGCGAAGAGGAGAGGAGATACAACACCTGCAGTCTTCAGAGAAGATGATATACAACACTAACAGTATTCAGAGAAGAGGAGATACAACACTAACAGTCTTCAGAGAAGAGGAGATACACTAACAGTCTTCAGAGAAGAGGAGATACAACACTAACATTCTTCAGAGAAGAGGAGATACAACACTAACAGTCTTCAGAGAGAAGAGGATATACAACACTAACAGTCTTCAGAGAAGGGGAGATACAACACTAACAGTCTTCAGAGAAGAGGAGATACAACACTAACAGTCCTCAGAGAAGAAGAGATACAACACTAACAGTCCTCCGAGAAGATGAGATACAACACTAACAGTTTCCAGAGAAGAGGAGATACACTAACAGTCTTCAGAGAAGAGGAGATACACTAACAGTCTTCAGAGAAGAGGAGATACACTAACAGTCTTCAGAGAAGAGGAGATACACTAACAGTCTTCAGAGAAGAGGAGATACAACACTAACAGTCTTCAGAGAAGAGGAGATACAACACTAACAGTCCTCAGAGAAGAAGAGATACAACACTAACAGTCCTCCGAGAAGATGAGATACAACACTAACAGTTTCCAGAGAAGAGGAGATACACTAACAGTCTTCAGAGAAGAGGAGATACACTAACAGTCTTCAGAGAAGAGGAGATACACTAACAGTCTTCAGAGAAGAGGAGATACAACACTAATAGTCTTCAGAGAAGAGGAGATACAACACTAACAGTCTTCAGAGAGAAGAGGAGATACAACACTAACAGTCTTCAGAGAAGAGGAGATACAACACTAACAGTTTTCAGAGAAGATGAGATACAACACTAACAGTCCTCAGAGAAGAAGAGATACAACACTAACAGTCCTCCGAGAAGAGGAGATACAACACTAACAGTCCTCCGAGAAGAGGAGATACAACACCTGCAGTCTTCGGAGAAGAGGAGATACAACACTAACAGTCTTCAGAGAAGAGGGGATATACTAACAGTCTTCAGAGAGGAGGAGATACAACACTAACAGTCTTCAGAGAAGAGGAGATACAACACTAACAGTCTTCAGAGAGAAGAGGAGATACAACACTAACAGTCTTCAGCGAAGAGGAGATACAACACCTGCAGTCTTCAGAGAAGAGGAGATACAACACTAACAGTCTTCAGAGAAGAGGAGATACAACACTAACAGTCTTCAGAGAGAAGAGGAGATACAACACTAACAGTCTTCAGAAAAGAGGAGATACAACACCTGCAGTCTTCAGAGAAGAGGAGATACAACACTAATAGTCTTCAGAGAAGAGGAGATACAACACTAACAGTCTTCAGAGAAGAGGAGATACAACACTAATAGTCTTCAGAGAAGAGGAGATACAACACTAACAGTCTTCAGAGAAGAGGAGATACAACACTAATAGTCTTCAGCGAAGAGGAGATACAACACCTGCAGTCTTCAGAGAAGAGGAGATACAACACTACCAGTCTCCAGAGAAGAGGAGATACAACACTACCAGTCTCCAGAGAAGAGGAGATACACTAACAGTCTTCAGGGAAGAGGAGATACAACACTAACAGTCTTCAGAGAAGAGGAGATACAGCACTAACAGTCTTCAGACAGAAGAGTAGATACAACACTAACAGTCTTCAGACAGAAGAGTAGATACAACACTAACAGTCTTCAGAGAAGAGGAGATACAACACTAACAGTATTCAGAGAAGAGGAGATACAACACTAACAGTCTTCAGAGAAGAGGAGATACAACACCTGCAGTCTTCAGAGAAGAGGAGATACTACACTAATAGTCTTCAGCGAAGAGGAGATACAACACCTGCAGTCTTCAGAGAAGAGGAGATACACTAACAGTCTTCAGAGAGGAGGAGATACAACACTAACAGTCTTCAGAGAAGAGGCGATACAACACTAACAGTCTTCAGAGAGGAGGAGATACAACACTAACAGTCTTCAGAGAAGAGGAGATACAACACTAACAGTCCTCAGAGAGAAGAGTAGATACAACACTTACAGTCTTCAGAGAAGAGGAGATACAACACTAACAGTCTTCAGAGAATAGGAGATACAACACTAACAGTCTTCAGAGAAGAGGAGATACAACACTAACAGTCTTCAGAGAAGAGGAGATACAACACTAACTGTCTTCAGAGAGAAGAGGAGATACAACACTAACAGTCTTCAGAGAAGATGAGATACAACACTAACAGTCTTCAGAGAAGAGGAGATACAACACTAACAGTCTTCAGAGAAGAGGAGATACAACACTAACAGTCTTCAGCGAAGAGGAGAGGAGATACAACACCTGCAGTCTTCAGAGAAGATGATATACAACACTAACAGTCTTCAGAGAAGAGGAGATACAACACTAACAGTCTTCAGAGAAGAGGAGATACACTAACAGTCTTCAGAGAAGAGGAGATACAACACTAACATTCTTCAGAGAAGAGGAGATACAACACTAACAGTCTTCAGAGAGAAGAGGATATACAACACTAACAGTCTTCAGAGAAGGGGAGATACAACACTAACAGTCTTCAGAGAAGAGGAGATACAACACTAACAGTTTTCAGAGAAGAGGACATACAACACTAACAGTCCTCAGAGAAGAAGAGATACAACACTAACAGTCCTCCGAGAAGAGGAGATACAACACTAACAGTCCTCCGAGAAGAGGAGATACAACACCTGCAGTCTTCGGAGAAGAGGAGATACAACACTAACAGTCTTCAGAGAAGAGGGGATATACTAACAGTCTTCAGAGAGGAGGAGATACAACACTAACAGTCTTCAGAGAAGAGGAGATACAACACCTGCAGTCTTCAGAGAAGAGGAGATACAACACTAACAGTCTTCAGAGAAGAGGAGATACAACACTAACAGTCTTCAGAGAGAAGAGGAGATACAACACTAACAGTCTTCAGAAAAGAGGAGATACAACACCTGCAGTCTTCAGAGAAGAGGAGATACAACACTAATAGTCTTCATAGAAGAGGAGATACAACACTAACAGTCTTCAGAGAAGAGGAGATACAACACTAATAGTCTTCAGAGAGAAGAGGAGATACAACACTAACAGTCTTCAGAGAAGGGGAGATACAACACTAACAGTCTTCAGAGAAGAGGAGATACAACACTAACAGTCCTCAGAGAAGAAGAGATACAACACTAACAGTCCTCAGAGAAGATGAGATACAACACTAACAGTTTCCAGAGAAGAGGAGATACACTAACAGTCTTCAGAGAAGAGGAGATACACTAACAGTCTTCAGAGAAGAGGAGATACACTAACAGTCTTCAGAGAAGAGGAGATACAACACTAACAGTCTTCAGAGAAGAGGAGATACAACACTAACAGTCCTCAGAGAAGAAGAGATACAACACTAACAGTCCTCCGAGAAGATGAGATACAACACTAACAGTTTCCAGAGAAGAGGAGATACACTAACAGTCTTCAGAGAAGAGGAGATACACTAACAGTCTTCAGAGAAGAGGAGATACACTAACAGTCTTCAGAGAAGAGGAGATACAACACTAATAGTCTTCAGAGAAGAGGAGATACAACACTAACAGTCTTCAGAGAGAAGAGGAGATACAACACTAACAGTCTTCAGAGAAGAGGAGATACAACACTAACAGTTTTCAGAGAAGATGAGATACAACACTAACAGTCTTCAGAGAAGAGGAGATACAACACTAACAGTCTCCAGAGAAGAGGAGATACAACACTAACAGTCTTCAGAGAAGAGGAGATACAACACTAACTGTCTTCAGAGAGAAGAGGAGATACAACACTAACAGTCTTCAGAGAAGATGAGATACAACACTAACAGTCTTCAGAGAAGAGGAGATACAACACTAACAGTCTCCAGAGAAGAGGAGATACAACACTAACAGTCTCCAGAGAAGAGGAGATATAACACTAACAGTCCTCAGAGAGAAGAGGAGATACAACACTAACAGTCTTCAGCGAAGAGGAGAGGAGATACAACACCTGCAGTCTTCAGAGAAGAGGATATACAACACTAATAGTCTTCAGAGAAGAGGAGATACAACACTAACAGTCTTCAGAGAAGAGGAGATACACTAACAGTCTTGAGAGAAGAGGAGATACAACACTAACAGTCTTCAGAGAAGAGGAGATACAACACTAACAGTCTTCAGAGAGAAGAGGAGATACAACACTAACAGTCTTCAGAGAAGGGGAGATACAACACTAACAGTCTTCAGAGAAGAGGAGATACAACACTAACAGTCCTCAGAGAAGAAGAGATACAACACTAACAGTCCTCAGAGAAGATGAGATACAACACTAACAGTTTCCAGAGAAGAGGAGATACACTAACAGTCTTCAGAGAAGAGGAGATACACTAACAGTCTTCAGAGAAGAGGAGATACACTAACAGTCTTCAGAGAAGAGGAGATACAACACTAACAGTCTTCAGGGAAGAGGAGATACAACACTAACAGTCCTCAGAGAAGAAGAGATACAACACTAACAGTCCTCCGAGAAGATGAGATACAACACTAACAGTTTCCAGAGAAGAGGAGATACACTAACAGTCTTCAGAGAAGAGGAGATACACTAACAGTCTTCAGAGAAGAGGAGATACACTAACAGTCTTCAGAGAAGAGGAGATACAACACTAATAGTCTTCAGAGAAGAGGAGATACAACACTAACAGTCTTCAGAGAGAAGAGGAGATACAACACTAACAGTCTTCAGAGAAGAGGAGATACAACACTAACAGTTTTCAGAGAAGATGAGATACAACACTAACAGTCCTCAGAGAAGAAGAGATACAACACTAACAGTCCTCCGAGAAGAGGAGATACAACACTAACAGTCCTCCGAGAAGAGGAGATACAACACCTGCAGTCTTCGGAGAAGAGGAGATACAACACTAACAGTCTTCAGAGAAGAGGGGATATACTAACAGTCTTCAGAGAGGAGGAGATACAACACTAACAGTCTTCAGAAAAGAGGAGATACAACACTAACAGTCTTCAGAGAGAAGAGGAGATACAACACTAACAGTCTTCAGCGAAGAGGAGATACAACACCTGCAGTCTTCAGAGAAGAGGAGATACAACACTAACAGTCTTCAGAGAAGAGGAGATACAACACTAACAGTCTTCAGAGAGAAGAGGAGATACAACACTAACAGTCTTCAGAAAAGAGGAGATACAACACCTGCAGTCTTCAGAGAAGAGGAGATACAACACTAATAGTCTTCAGAGAAGAGGAGATACAACACTAACAGTCTTCAGAGAAGAGGAGATACAACACTAATAGTCTTCAGAGAAGAGGAGATACAACACTAACAGTCTTCAGAGAAGAGGAGATACAACACTAATAGTCTTCAGCGAAGAGGGGATACAACACCTGCAGTCTTCAGAGAAGAGGAGATACAACACTAACAGTCTTCAGAGAAGATGATATACAACACTAACAGTCTTCAGAGAAGAGGAGATACAACACTAACAGTCTTCAGAGAAGAGGAGATACAACACTAACAGTCTTCAGCGAAGAGGAGAGGAGATACAACACCTGCAGTCTTCAGAGAAGATGATATACAACACTAACAGTCTTCAGAGAAGAGGAGATACAACACTAACAGTCTTCAGAGAAGAGGAGATACACTAACAGTCTTCAGAGAAGAGGAGATACAACACTAACATTCTTCAGAGAAGAGGAGATACAACACTAACAGTCTTCAGAGAGAAGAGGATATACAACACTAACAGTCTTCAGAGAAGGGGAGATACAACACTAACAGTCTTCAGAGAAGAGGAGATACAACACTAACAGTTTTCAGAGAAGAGGACATACAACACTAACAGTCCTCAGAGAAGAAGAGATACAACACTAACAGTCCTCCGAGAAGAGGAGATACAACACTAACAGTCCTCCGAGAAGAGGAGATACAACACCTGCAGTCTTCGGAGAAGAGGAGATACAACACTAACAGTCTTCAGAGAAGAGGGGATATACTAACAGTCTTCAGAGAGGAGGAGATACAACACTAACAGTCTTCAGAGAAGAGGAGATACAACACCTGCAGTCTTCAGAGAAGAGGAGATACAACACTAACAGTCTTCAGAGAAGAGGAGATACAACACTAACAGTCTTCAGAGAGAAGAGGAGATACAACACTAACAGTCTTCAGAAAAGAGGAGATACAACACCTGCAGTCTTCAGAGAAGAGGAGATACAACACTAATAGTCTTCATAGAAGAGGAGATACAACACTAACAGTCTTCAGAGAAGAGGAGATACAACACTAATAGTCTTCAGAGAGAAGAGGAGATACAACACTAACAGTCTTCAGAGAAGGGGAGATACAACACTAACAGTCTTCAGAGAAGAGGAGATACAACACTAACAGTCCTCAGAGAAGAAGAGATACAACACTAACAGTCCTCAGAGAAGATGAGATACAACACTAACAGTTTCCAGAGAAGAGGAGATACACTAACAGTCTTCAGAGAAGAGGAGATACACTAACAGTCTTCAGAGAAGAGGAGATACACTAACAGTCTTCAGAGAAGAGGAGATACAACACTAACAGTCTTCAGAGAAGAGGAGATACAACACTAACAGTCCTCAGAGAAGAAGAGATACAACACTAACAGTCCTCCGAGAAGATGAGATACAACACTAACAGTTTCCAGAGAAGAGGAGATACACTAACAGTCTTCAGAGAAGAGGAGATACACTAACAGTCTTCAGAGAAGAGGAGATACACTAACAGTCTTCAGAGAAGAGGAGATACAACACTAATAGTCTTCAGAGAAGAGGAGATACAACACTAACAGTCTTCAGAGAGAAGAGGAGATACAACACTAACAGTCTTCAGAGAAGAGGAGATACAACACTAACAGTTTTCAGAGAAGATGAGATACAACACTAACAGTCTTCAGAGAAGAGGAGATACAACACTAACAGTCTCCAGAGAAGAGGAGATACAACACTAACAGTCTTCAGAGAAGAGGAGATACAACACTAACTGTCTTCAGAGAGAAGAGGAGATACAACACTAACAGTCTTCAGAGAAGATGAGATACAACACTAACAGTCTTCAGAGAAGAGGAGATACAACACTAACAGTCTCCAGAGAAGAGGAGATACAACACTAACAGTCTCCAGAGAAGAGGAGATATAACACTAACAGTCCTCAGAGAGAAGAGGAGATACAACACTAACAGTCTTCAGCGAAGAGGAGAGGAGATACAACACCTGCAGTCTTCAGAGAAGAGGATATACAACACTAATAGTCTTCAGAGAAGAGGAGATACAACACTAACAGTCTTCAGAGAAGAGGAGATACACTAACAGTCTTGAGAGAAGAGGAGATACAACACTAACAGTCTTCAGAGAAGAGGAGATACAACACTAACAGTCTTCAGAGAGAAGAGGAGATACAACACTAACAGTCTTCAGAGAAGGGGAGATACAACACTAACAGTCTTCAGAGAAGAGGAGATACAACACTAACAGTCCTCAGAGAAGAAGAGATACAACACTAACAGTCCTCAGAGAAGATGAGATACAACACTAACAGTTTCCAGAGAAGAGGAGATACACTAACAGTCTTCAGAGAAGAGGAGATACACTAACAGTCTTCAGAGAAGAGGAGATACACTAACAGTCTTCAGAGAAGAGGAGATACAACACTAACAGTCTTCAGGGAAGAGGAGATACAACACTAACAGTCCTCAGAGAAGAAGAGATACAACACTAACAGTCCTCCGAGAAGATGAGATACAACACTAACAGTTTCCAGAGAAGAGGAGATACACTAACAGTCTTCAGAGAAGAGGAGATACACTAACAGTCTTCAGAGAAGAGGAGATACACTAACAGTCTTCAGAGAAGAGGAGATACAACACTAATAGTCTTCAGAGAAGAGGAGATACAACACTAACAGTCTTCAGAGAGAAGAGGAGATACAACACTAACAGTCTTCAGAGAAGAGGAGATACAACACTAACAGTTTTCAGAGAAGATGAGATACAACACTAACAGTCCTCAGAGAAGAAGAGATACAACACTAACAGTCCTCCGAGAAGAGGAGATACAACACTAACAGTCCTCCGAGAAGAGGAGATACAACACCTGCAGTCTTCGGAGAAGAGGAGATACAACACTAACAGTCTTCAGAGAAGAGGGGATATACTAACAGTCTTCAGAGAGGAGGAGATACAACACTAACAGTCTTCAGAAAAGAGGAGATACAACACTAACAGTCTTCAGAGAGAAGAGGAGATACAACACTAACAGTCTTCAGCGAAGAGGAGATACAACACCTGCAGTCTTCAGAGAAGAGGAGATACAACACTAACAGTCTTCAGAGAAGAGGAGATACAACACTAACAGTCTTCAGAGAGAAGAGGAGATACAACACTAACAGTCTTCAGAAAAGAGGAGATACAACACCTGCAGTCTTCAGAGAAGAGGAGATACAACACTAATAGTCTTCAGAGAAGAGGAGATACAACACTAACAGTCTTCAGAGAAGAGGAGATACAACACTAATAGTCTTCAGAGAAGAGGAGATACAACACTAACAGTCTTCAGAGAAGAGGAGATACAACACTAATAGTCTTCAGCGAAGAGGGGATACAACACCTGCAGTCTTCAGAGAAGAGGAGATACAACACTACCAGTCTCCAGAGAAGAGGAGATACAACACTACCAGTCTCCAGAGAAGAGGAGATACACTAACAGTCTTCAGGGAAGAGGAGATACAACACTAACAGTCTTCAGAGAAGAGGAGATACAGCACTAACAGTCTTCAGACAGAAGAGTAGATACAACACTAACAGTCTTCAGACAGAAGAGTAGATACAACACTAACAGTCTTCAGAGAAGAGGAGATACAACACTAACAGTATTCAGAGAAGAGGAGATACAACACTAACAGTCTTCAGAGAAGAGGAGATACAACACCTGCAGTCTTCAGAGAAGAGGAGATACTACACTAATAGTCTTCAGCGAAGAGGAGATACAACACCTGCAGTCTTCAGAGAAGAGGAGATACACTAACAGTCTTCAGAGAGGAGGAGATACAACACTAACAGTCTTCAGAGAAGAGGCGATACAACACTAACAGTCTTCAGAGAGGAGGAGATACAACACTAACAGTCTTCAGAGAAGAGGAGATACAACACTAACAGTCCTCAGAGAGAAGAGTAGATACAACACTTACAGTCTTCAGAGAAGAGGAGATACAACACTAACAGTCTTCAGAGAATAGGAGATACAACACTAACAGTCTTCAGAGAAGAGGAGATACAACACTAACAGTCTTCAGAGAAGAGGAGATACAACACTAACTGTCTTCAGAGAGAAGAGGAGATACAACACTAACAGTCTTCAGAGAAGATGAGATACAACACTAACAGTCTTCAGAGAAGAGGAGATACAACACTAACAGTCTTCAGAGAAGAGGAGATACAACACTAACAGTCTTCAGCGAAGAGGAGAGGAGATACAACACCTGCAGTCTTCAGAGAAGATGATATACAACACTAACAGTCTTCAGAGAAGAGGAGATACAACACTAACAGTCTTCAGAGAAGAGGAGATACACTAACAGTCTTCAGAGAAGAGGAGATACAACACTAACATTCTTCAGAGAAGAGGAGATACAACACTAACAGTCTTCAGAGAGAAGAGGATATACAACACTAACAGTCTTCAGAGAAGGGGAGATACAACACTAACAGTCTTCAGAGAAGAGGAGATACAACACTAACAGTTTTCAGAGAAGAGGACATACAACACTAACAGTCCTCAGAGAAGAAGAGATACAACACTAACAGTCCTCCGAGAAGAGGAGATACAACACTAACAGTCCTCCGAGAAGAGGAGATACAACACCTGCAGTCTTCGGAGAAGAGGAGATACAACACTAACAGTCTTCAGAGAAGAGGGGATATACTAACAGTCTTCAGAGAGGAGGAGATACAACACTAACAGTCTTCAGAGAAGAGGAGATACAACACTAACAGTCTTCAGAGAGAAGAGGAGATACAACACTAACAGTCTTCAGCGAAGAGGAGATACAACACCTGCAGTCTTCAGAGAAGAGGAGATACAACACTAACAGTCTTCAGAGAAGAGGAGATACAACACTAACAGTCTTCAGAGAGAAGAGGAGATACAACACTAACAGTCTTCAGAAAAGAGGAGATACAACACCTGCAGTCTTCAGAGAAGAGGAGATACAACACTAATAGTCTTCATAGAAGAGGAGATACAACACTAACAGTCTTCAGAGAAGAGGAGATACAACACTAATAGTCTTCAGAGAGAAGAGGAGATACAACACTAACAGTCTTCAGAGAAGGGGAGATACAACACTAACAGTCTTCAGAGAAGAGGAGATACAACACTAACAGTCCTCAGAGAAGAAGAGATACAACACTAACAGTCCTCAGAGAAGATGAGATACAACACTAACAGTTTCCAGAGAAGAGGAGATACACTAACAGTCTTCAGAGAAGAGGAGATACACTAACAGTCTTCAGAGAAGAGGAGATACACTAACAGTCTTCAGAGAAGAGGAGATACAACACTAACAGTCTTCAGAGAAGAGGAGATACAACACTAACAGTCCTCAGAGAAGAAGAGATACAACACTAACAGTCCTCCGAGAAGATGAGATACAACACTAACAGTTTCCAGAGAAGAGGAGATACACTAACAGTCTTCAGAGAAGAGGAGATACACTAACAGTCTTCAGAGAAGAGGAGATACACTAACAGTCTTCAGAGAAGAGGAGATACAACACTAATAGTCTTCAGAGAAGAGGAGATACAACACTAACAGTCTTCAGAGAGAAGAGGAGATACAACACTAACAGTCTTCAGAGAAGAGGAGATACAACACTAACAGTTTTCAGAGAAGATGAGATACAACACTAACAGTCTTCAGAGAAGAGGAGATACAACACTAACAGTCTCCAGAGAAGAGGAGATACAACACTAACAGTCTTCAGAGAAGAGGAGATACAACACTAACTGTCTTCAGAGAGAAGAGGAGATACAACACTAACAGTCTTCAGAGAAGATGAGATACAACACTAACAGTCTTCAGAGAAGAGGAGATACAACACTAACAGTCTCCAGAGAAGAGGAGATACAACACTAACAGTCTCCAGAGAAGAGGAGATATAACACTAACAGTCCTCAGAGAGAAGAGGAGATACAACACTAACAGTCTTCAGCGAAGAGGAGAGGAGATACAACACCTGCAGTCTTCAGAGAAGAGGATATACAACACTAATAGTCTTCAGAGAAGAGGAGATACAACACTAACAGTCTTCAGAGAAGAGGAGATACACTAACAGTCTTGAGAGAAGAGGAGATACAACACTAACAGTCTTCAGAGAAGAGGAGATACAACACTAACAGTCTTCAGAGAGAAGAGGAGATACAACACTAACAGTCTTCAGAGAAGGGGAGATACAACACTAACAGTCTTCAGAGAAGAGGAGATACAACACTAACAGTCCTCAGAGAAGAAGAGATACAACACTAACAGTCCTCAGAGAAGATGAGATACAACACTAACAGTTTCCAGAGAAGAGGAGATACACTAACAGTCTTCAGAGAAGAGGAGATACACTAACAGTCTTCAGAGAAGAGGAGATACACTAACAGTCTTCAGAGAAGAGGAGATACAACACTAACAGTCTTCAGGGAAGAGGAGATACAACACTAACAGTCCTCAGAGAAGAAGAGATACAACACTAACAGTCCTCCGAGAAGATGAGATACAACACTAACAGTTTCCAGAGAAGAGGAGATACACTAACAGTCTTCAGAGAAGAGGAGATACACTAACAGTCTTCAGAGAAGAGGAGATACACTAACAGTCTTCAGAGAAGAGGAGATACAACACTAATAGTCTTCAGAGAAGAGGAGATACAACACTAACAGTCTTCAGAGAAGAGGAGATACAACACTAACAGTTTTCAGAGAAGATGAGATACAACACTAACAGTCCTCAGAGAAGAAGAGATACAACACTAACAGTCCTCCGAGAAGAGGAGATACAACACTAACAGTCCTCCGAGAAGAGGAGATACAACACCTGCAGTCTTCGGAGAAGAGGAGATACAACACTAACAGTCTTCAGAGAAGAGGGGATATACTAACAGTCTTCAGAGAGGAGGAGATACAACACTAACAGTCTTCAGAAAAGAGGAGATACAACACTAACAGTCTTCAGAGAGAAGAGGAGATACAACACTAACAGTCTTCAGCGAAGAGGAGATACAACACCTGCAGTCTTCAGAGAAGAGGAGATACAACACTAACAGTCTTCAGAGAAGAGGAGATACAACACTAACAGTCTTCAGAGAGAAGAGGAGATACAACACTAACAGTCTTCAGAAAAGAGGAGATACAACACCTGCAGTCTTCAGAGAAGAGGAGATACAACACTAATAGTCTTCAGAGAAGAGGAGATACAACACTAACAGTCTTCAGAGAAGAGGAGATACAACACTAATAGTCTTCAGAGAAGAGGAGATACAACACTAACAGTCTTCAGAGAAGAGGAGATACAACACTAATAGTCTTCAGCGAAGAGGGGATACAACACCTGCAGTCTTCAGAGAAGAGGAGATACAACACTACCAGTCTCCAGAGAAGAGGAGATACAACACTACCAGTCTCCAGAGAAGAGGAGATACACTAACAGTCTTCAGGGAAGAGGAGATACAACACTAACAGTCTTCAGAGAAGAGGAGATACAGCACTAACAGTCTTCAGACAGAAGAGTAGATACAACACTAACAGTCTTCAGACAGAAGAGTAGATACAACACTAACAGTATTCAGAGAAGAGGAGATACAACACTAACAGTCTTCAGAGAAGAGGAGATACAACACCTGCAGTCTTCAGAGAAGAGGAGATACTACACTAATAGTCTTCAGCGAAGAGGAGATACAACACCTGCAGTCTTCAGAGAAGAGGAGATACACTAACAGTCTTCAGAGAGGAGGAGATACAACACTAACAGTCTTCAGAGAAGAGGCGATACAACACTAACAGTCTTCAGAGAGGAGGAGATACAACACTAACAGTCTTCAGAGAAGAGGAGATACAACACTAACAGTCCTCAGAGAGAAGAGTAGATACAACACTTACAGTCTTCAGAGAAGAGGAGATACAACACTAACAGTCTTCAGAGAAGAGGAGATACAACACTAACAGTCTTCAGAGAAGAGGAGATACAACACTAACAGTCTCCAGAGAAGAGGAGATACAACACTAACAGTCTTCAGAGAAGAGGAGATACAACACTAACTGTCTTCAGAGAGAAGAGGAGATACAACACTAACAGTCTTCAGAGAAGATGAGATACAACACTAACAGTCTTCAGAGAAGAGGAGATACAACACTAACAGTCTTCAGAGAAGAGGAGATACAACACTAACAGTCTCCAGAGAAGAGGAGATACAACACTAACAGTCTCCAGAGAAGAGGAGATATAACACTAGCAGTCCTCATAGAGAAGAGGAGATACAACACTAACAGTCTTCAGCGAAGAGGAGAGGAGATACAACACCTGCAGTCTTCAGAGAAGATGATATACAACACTAACAGTCTTCAGAGAAGAGGAGATACAACACTAACAGTCTTCAGAGAAGAGGAGATACACTAACAGTCTTCAGAGAAGAGGAGATACAACACTAACATTCTTCAGAGAAGAGGAGATACAACACTAACAGTCTTCAGAGAGAAGAGGATATACAACACTAACAGTCTTCAGAGAAGGGGAGATACAACACTAACAGTCTTCAGAGAAGAGGAGATACAACACTAACAGTCCTCAGAGAAGAAGAGATACAACACTAACAGTCCTCCGAGAAGATGAGATACAACACTAACAGTTTCCAGAGAAGAGGAGATACACTAACAGTCTTCAGAGAAGAGGAGATACACTAACAGTCTTCAGAGAAGAGGAGATACAACACTAACAGTCTTCAGAGAGGAGGAGATACAACACTAACAGTCTTCAGAGAAGAGGAGATACTACACTAACAGTCCTCAGAGAGAAGAGTAGATACAACACTTACAGTCTTCAGAGAAGAGGAGATACAACACTAACAGTCTTCAGAGAAGAGGAGATACAACACTAACAGTCTTCAGAGAAGAGGAGATACAACACTAACAGTCTCCAGAGAAGAGGAGATACAACACTAACAGTCTTCAGAGAAGAGGTGATACAACACTAACAGTCTTCAGAGAAGAGGAGATACAACACTAACAGTCTCCAGAGAAGAGGAGATACAACACTAACAGTCTTCAGAGAAGAGGAGATACAACACTAACTGTCTTCAGAGAGAAGAGGAGATACAACACTAACAGTCTTCAGAGAAGATGAGATACAACACTAACAGTCTTCAGAGAAGAGGAGATACAACACTAACAGTCTTCAGAGAAGAGGAGATACAACACTAACAGTCTCCAGAGAAGAGGAGATACAACACTAACAGTCTCCAGAGAAGAGGAGATATAACACTAGCAGTCCTCATAGAGAAGAGGAGATACAACACTAACAGTCTTCAGCGAAGAGGAGAGGAGATACAACACCTGCAGTCTTCAGAGAAGATGATATACAACACTAACAGTATTCAGAGAAGAGGAGATACAACACTAACAGTCTTCAGAGAAGAGGAGATACACTAACAGTCTTCAGAGAAGAGGAGATACAACACTAACATTCTTCAGAGAAGAGGAGATACAACACTAACAGTCTTCAGAGAGAAGAGGATATACAACACTAACAGTCTTCAGAGAAGGGGAGATACAACACTAACAGTCTTCAGAGAAGAGGAGATACAACACTAACAGTCCTCAGAGAAGAAGAGATACAACACTAACAGTCCTCCGAGAAGATGAGATACAACACTAACAGTTTCCAGAGAAGAGGAGATACACTAACAGTCTTCAGAGAAGAGGAGATACACTAACAGTCTTCAGAGAAGAGGAGATACACTAACAGTCTTCAGAGAAGAGGAGATACACTAACAGTCTTCAGAGAAGAGGAGATACAACACTAACAGTCTTCAGAGAAGAGGAGATACAACACTAACAGTCCTCAGAGAAGAAGAGATACAACACTAACAGTCCTCCGAGAAGATGAGATACAACACTAACAGTTTCCAGAGAAGAGGAGATACACTAACAGTCTTCAGAGAAGAGGAGATACACTAACAGTCTTCAGAGAAGAGGAGATACACTAACAGTCTTCAGAGAAGAGGAGATACAACACTAATAGTCTTCAGAGAAGAGGAGATACAACACTAACAGTCTTCAGAGAGAAGAGGAGATACAACACTAACAGTCTTCAGAGAAGAGGAGATACAACACTAACAGTTTTCAGAGAAGATGAGATACAACACTAACAGTCCTCAGAGAAGAAGAGATACAACACTAACAGTCCTCCGAGAAGAGGAGATACAACACTAACAGTCCTCCGAGAAGAGGAGATACAACACCTGCAGTCTTCGGAGAAGAGGAGATACAACACTAACAGTCTTCAGAGAAGAGGGGATATACTAACAGTCTTCAGAGAGGAGGAGATACAACACTAACAGTCTTCAGAGAAGAGGAGATACAACACTAACAGTCTTCAGAGAGAAGAGGAGATACAACACTAACAGTCTTCAGCGAAGAGGAGATACAACACCTGCAGTCTTCAGAGAAGAGGAGATACAACACTAACAGTCTTCAGAGAAGAGGAGATACAACACTAACAGTCTTCAGAGAGAAGAGGAGATACAACACTAACAGTCTTCAGAAAAGAGGAGATACAACACCTGCAGTCTTCAGAGAAGAGGAGATACAACACTAATAGTCTTCAGAGAAGAGGAGATACAACACTAACAGTCTTCAGAGAAGAGGAGATACAACACTAATAGTCTTCAGAGAAGAGGAGATACAACACTAACAGTCTTCAGAGAAGAGGAGATACAACACTAATAGTCTTCAGCGAAGAGGAGATACAACACCTGCAGTCTTCAGAGAAGAGGAGATACAACACTACCAGTCTCCAGAGAAGAGGAGATACAACACTACCAGTCTCCAGAGAAGAGGAGATACACTAACAGTCTTCAGGGAAGAGGAGATACAACACTAACAGTCTTCAGAGAAGAGGAGATACAGCACTAACAGTCTTCAGACAGAAGAGTAGATACAACACTAACAGTCTTCAGACAGAAGAGTAGATACAACACTAACAGTCTTCAGAGAAGAGGAGATACAACACTAACAGTATTCAGAGAAGAGGAGATACAACACTAACAGTCTTCAGAGAAGAGGAGATACAACACCTGCAGTCTTCAGAGAAGAGGAGATACTACACTAATAGTCTTCAGCGAAGAGGAGATACAACACCTGCAGTCTTCAGAGAAGAGGAGATACACTAACAGTCTTCAGAGAGGAGGAGATACAACACTAACAGTCTTCAGAGAAGAGGCGATACAACACTAACAGTCTTCAGAGAGGAGGAGATACAACACTAACAGTCTTCAGAGAAGAGGAGATACAACACTAACAGTCCTCAGAGAGAAGAGTAGATACAACACTTACAGTCTTCAGAGAAGAGGAGATACAACACTAACAGTCTTCAGAGAATAGGAGATACAACACTAACAGTCTTCAGAGAAGAGGAGATACAACACTAACAGTCTTCAGAGAAGAGGAGATACAACACTAACTGTCTTCAGAGAGAAGAGGAGATACAACACTAACAGTCTTCAGAGAAGATGAGATACAACACTAACAGTCTTCAGAGAAGAGGAGATACAACACTAACAGTCTTCAGAGAAGAGGAGATACAACACTAACAGTCTCCAGAGAAGAGGAGATACAACACTAACAGTCTCCAGAGAAGAGGAGATATAACACTAGCAGTCCTCATAGAGAAGAGGAGATACAACACTAACAGTCTTCAGCGAAGAGGAGAGGAGATACAACACCTGCAGTCTTCAGAGAAGATGATATACAACACTAACAGTCTTCAGAGAAGAGGAGATACAACACTAACAGTCTTCAGAGAAGAGGAGATACACTAACAGTCTTCAGAGAAGAGGAGATACAACACTAACATTCTTCAGAGAAGAGGAGATACAACACTAACAGTCTTCAGAGAGAAGAGGATATACAACACTAACAGTCTTCAGAGAAGGGGAGATACAACACTAACAGTCTTCAGAGAAGAGGAGATACAACACTAACAGTCCTCAGAGAAGAAGAGATACAACACTAACAGTCCTCCGAGAAGATGAGATACAACACTAACAGTTTCCAGAGAAGAGGAGATACACTAACAGTCTTCAGAGAAGAGGAGATACACTAACAGTCTTCAGAGAAGAGGAGATACACTAACAGTCTTCAGAGAAGAGGAGATACAACACTAATAGTCTTCAGAGAAGAGGAGATACAACACTAACAGTCTTCAGAGAGAAGAGGAGATACAACACTAACAGTCTTCAGAGAAGAGGAGATACAACACTAACAGTTTTCAGAGAAGATGAGATACAACACTAACAGTCCTCAGAGAAGAAGAGATACAACACTAACAGTCCTCCGAGAAGAGGAGATACAACACTAACAGTCCTCCGAGAAGAGGAGATACAACACCTGCAGTCTTCGGAGAAGAGGAGATACAACACTAACAGTCTTCAGAGAAGAGGGGATATACTAACAGTCTTCAGAGAGGAGGAGATACAACACTAACAGTCTTCAGAGAAGAGGAGATACAACACTAACAGTCTTCAGAGAGAAGAGGAGATACAACACTAACAGTCTTCAGCGAAGAGGAGATACAACACCTGCAGTCTTCAGAGAAGAGGAGATACAACACTAACAGTCTTCAGAGAAGAGGAGATACAACACTAACAGTCTTCAGAGAGAAGAGGAGATACAACACTAACAGTCTTCAGAAAAGAGGAGATACAACACCTGCAGTCTTCAGAGAAGAGGAGATACAACACTAATAGTCTTCAGAGAAGAGGAGATACAACACTAACAGTCTTCAGAGAAGAGGAGATACAACACTAATAGTCTTCAGAGAAGAGGAGATACAACACTAACAGTCTTCAGAGAAGAGGAGATACAACACTAATAGTCTTCAGCGAAGAGGAGATACAACACCTGCAGTCTTCAGAGAAGAGGAGATACAACACTACCAGTCTCCAGAGAAGAGGAGATACAACACTACCAGTCTCCAGAGAAGAGGAGATACACTAACAGTCTTCAGGGAAGAGGAGATACAACACTAACAGTCTTCAGAGAAGAGGAGATACAGCACTAACAGTCTTCAGACAGAAGAGTAGATACAACACTAACAGTCTTCAGACAGAAGAGTAGATACAACACTAACAGTCTTCAGAGAAGAGGAGATACAACACTAACAGTATTCAGAGAAGAGGAGATACAACACTAACAGTCTTCAGAGAAGAGGAGATACAACACCTGCAGTCTTCAGAGAAGAGGAGATACTACACTAATAGTCTTCAGCGAAGAGGAGATACAACACCTGCAGTCTTCAGAGAAGAGGAGATACACTAACAGTCTTCAGAGAGGAGGAGATAGAACACTAACAGTCTTCAGAGAAGAGGCGATACAACACTAACAGTCTTCAGAGAGGAGGAGATACAACACTAACAGTCTTCAGAGAAGAGGAGATACAACACTAACAGTCCTCAGAGAGAAGAGTAGATACAACACTTACAGTCTTCAGAGAAGAGGAGATACAACACTAACAGTCTTCAGAGAAGAGGAGATACAACACTAACAGTCTTCAGAGAAGAGGAGATACAACACTAACAGTCTTCAGAGAAGAGGAGATACAACACTAACTGTCTTCAGAGAGAAGAGGAGATACAACACTAACAGTCTTCAGAGAAGATGAGATACAACACTAACAGTCTTCAGAGAAGAGGAGATACAACACTAACAGTCTTCAGAGAAGAGGAGATACAACACTAACAGTCTCCAGAGAAGAGGAGATACAACACTAACAGTCTCCAGAGAAGAGGAGATATAACACTAGCAGTCCTCATAGAGAAGAGGAGATACAACACTAACAGTCTTCAGCGAAGAGGAGAGGAGATACAACACCTGCAGTCTTCAGAGAAGATGATATACAACACTAACAGTCTTCAGAGAAGAGGAGATACAACACTAACAGTCTTCAGAGAAGAGGAGATACACTAACAGTCTTCAGAGAAGAGGAGATACAACACTAACATTCTTCAGAGAAGAGGAGATACAACACTAACAGTCTTCAGAGAGAAGAGGATATACAACACTAACAGTCTTCAGAGAAGGGGAGATACAACACTAACAGTCTTCAGAGAAGAGGAGATACAACACTAACAGTCCTCAGAGAAGAAGAGATACAACACTAACAGTCCTCCGAGAAGATGAGATACAACACTAACAGTTTCCAGAGAAGAGGAGATACACTAACAGTCTTCAGAGAAGAGGAGATACACTAACAGTCTTCAGAGAAGAGGAGATACAACACTAACAGTCTTCAGAGAGGAGGAGATACAACACTAACAGTCTTCAGAGAAGAGGAGATACTACACTAACAGTCCTCAGAGAGAAGAGTAGATACAACACTTACAGTCTTCAGAGAAGAGGAGATACAACACTAACAGTCTTCAGAGAAGAGGAGATACAACACTAACAGTCTTCAGAGAAGAGGAGATACAACACTAACAGTCTCCAGAGAAGAGGAGATACAACACTAACAGTCTTCAGAGAAGAGGAGATACAACACTAACTGTCTTCAGAGAGAAGAGGAGATACAACACTAACAGTCTTCAGAGAAGATGAGATACAACACTAACAGTCTTCAGAGAAGAGGAGATACAACACTAACAGTCTTCAGAGAAGAGGAGATACAACACTAACAGTCTCCAGAGAAGAGGAGATACAACACTAACAGTCTCCAGAGAAGAGGAGATATAACACTAGCAGTCCTCATAGAGAAGAGGAGATACAACACTAACAGTCTTCAGCGAAGAGGAGAGGAGATACAACACCTGCAGTCTTCAGAGAAGATGATATACAACACTAACAGTCTTCAGAGAAGAGGAGATACAACACTAACAGTCTTCAGAGAAGAGGAGATACACTAACAGTCTTCAGAGAAGAGGAGATACAACACTAACAGTCTTCAGAGAAGAGGAGATACAACACTAACAGTCTTCAGAGAGAAGAGGAGATACAACACTAACAGTCTTCAGAGAAGGGGAGATACAACACTAACAGTCTTCAGAGAAGAGGAGATACAACACTAACAGTCCTCAGAGAAGAAGAGATACAACACTAACAGTCCTCCGAGAAGATGAGATACAACACTAACAGTTTCCAGAGAAGAGGAGATACACTAACAGTCTTCAGAGAAGAGGAGATACACTAACAGTCTTCAGAGAGAAGAGGAGATACAACACTAACAGTCTTCAGCGAAGAGGAGATACAACACCTGCAGTCTTCAGAGAAGAGGAGATACAACACTAACAGTCTTCAGAGAAGAGGAGATACAACACTAACAGTCTTCAGAGAGAAGAGGAGATACAACACTAACAGTCTTCAGAAAAGAGGAGATACAACACCTGCAGTCTTCAGAGAAGAGGAGATACAACACTAATAGTCTTCAGAGAAGAGGAGATACAACACTAACAGTCTTCAGAGAAGAGGAGATACAACACTAATAGTCTTCAGAGAAGAGGAGATACAACACTAACAGTCTTCAGAGAAGAGGAGATACAACACTAATAGTCTTCAGCGAAGAGGAGATACAACACCTGCAGTCTTCAGAGAAGAGGAGATACAACACTACCAGTCTCCAGAGAAGAGGAGATACAACACTACCAGTCTCCAGAGAAGAGGAGATACACTAACAGTCTTCAGGGAAGAGGAGATACAACACTAACAGTCTTCAGAGAAGAGGAGATACAGCACTAACAGTCTTCAGACAGAAGAGTAGATACAACACTAACAGTCTTCAGACAGAAGAGTAGATACAACACTAACAGTCTTCAGAGAAGAGGAGATACAACACTAACAGTATTCAGAGAAGAGGAGATACAACACTAACAGTCTTCAGAGAAGAGGAGATACAACACCTGCAGTCTTCAGAGAAGAGGAGATACTACACTAATAGTCTTCAGCGAAGAGGAGATACAACACCTGCAGTCTTCAGAGAAGAGGAGATACACTAACAGTCTTCAGAGAGGAGGAGATAGAACACTAACAGTCTTCAGAGAAGAGGCGATACAACACTAACAGTCTTCAGAGAGGAGGAGATACAACACTAACAGTCTTCAGAGAAGAGGAGATACAACACTAACAGTCCTCAGAGAGAAGAGTAGATACAACACTTACAGTCTTCAGAGAAGAGGAGATACAACACTAACAGTCTTCAGAGAAGAGGAGATACAACACTAACAGTCTTCAGAGAAGAGGAGATACAACACTAACAGTCTTCAGAGAAGAGGAGATACAACACTAACTGTCTTCAGAGAGAAGAGGAGATACAACACTAACAGTCTTCAGAGAAGATGAGATACAACACTAACAGTCTTCAGAGAAGAGGAGATACAACACTAACAGTCTTCAGAGAAGAGGAGATACAACACTAACAGTCTCCAGAGAAGAGGAGATACAACACTAACAGTCTCCAGAGAAGAGGAGATATAACACTAGCAGTCCTCATAGAGAAGAGGAGATACAACACTAACAGTCTTCAGCGAAGAGGAGAGGAGATACAACACCTGCAGTCTTCAGAGAAGATGATATACAACACTAACAGTCTTCAGAGAAGAGGAGATACAACACTAACAGTCTTCAGAGAAGAGGAGATACACTAACAGTCTTCAGAGAAGAGGAGATACAACACTAACATTCTTCAGAGAAGAGGAGATACAACACTAACAGTCTTCAGAGAGAAGAGGATATACAACACTAACAGTCTTCAGAGAAGGGGAGATACAACACTAACAGTCTTCAGAGAAGAGGAGATACAACACTAACAGTCCTCAGAGAAGAAGAGATACAACACTAACAGTCCTCCGAGAAGATGAGATACAACACTAACAGTTTCCAGAGAAGAGGAGATACACTAACAGTCTTCAGAGAAGAGGAGATACACTAACAGTCTTCAGAGAAGAGGAGATACAACACTAACAGTCTTCAGAGAGGAGGAGATACAACACTAACAGTCTTCAGAGAAGAGGAGATACTACACTAACAGTCCTCAGAGAGAAGAGTAGATACAACACTTACAGTCTTCAGAGAAGAGGAGATACAACACTAACAGTCTTCAGAGAAGAGGAGATACAACACTAACAGTCTTCAGAGAAGAGGAGATACAACACTAACAGTCTCCAGAGAAGAGGAGATACAACACTAACAGTCTTCAGAGAAGAGGAGATACAACACTAACTGTCTTCAGAGAGAAGAGGAGATACAACACTAACAGTCTTCAGAGAAGATGAGATACAACACTAACAGTCTTCAGAGAAGAGGAGATACAACACTAACAGTCTTCAGAGAAGAGGAGATACAACACTAACAGTCTCCAGAGAAGAGGAGATACAACACTAACAGTCTCCAGAGAAGAGGAGATATAACACTAGCAGTCCTCATAGAGAAGAGGAGATACAACACTAACAGTCTTCAGCGAAGAGGAGAGGAGATACAACACCTGCAGTCTTCAGAGAAGATGATATACAACACTAACAGTCTTCAGAGAAGAGGAGATACAACACTAACAGTCTTCAGAGAAGAGGAGATACACTAACAGTCTTCAGAGAAGAGGAGATACAACACTAACAGTCTTCAGAGAAGAGGAGATACAACACTAACAGTCTTCAGAGAGAAGAGGAGATACAACACTAACAGTCTTCAGAGAAGGGGAGATACAACACTAACAGTCTTCAGAGAAGAGGAGATACAACACTAACAGTCCTCAGAGAAGAAGAGATACAACACTAACAGTCCTCCGAGAAGATGAGATACAACACTAACAGTTTCCAGAGAAGAGGAGATACACTAACAGTCTTCAGAGAAGAGGAGATACACTAACAGTCTTCAGAGAAGAGGAGATACACTAACAGTCTTCAGAGAAGAGGAGATACAACACTAACAGTCTTCAGAGAAGAGGAGATACAACACTAACAGTCCTCAGAGAAGAAGAGATACAACACTAACAGTCCTCCGAGAAGATGAGATACAACACTAACAGTTTCCAGAGAAGAGGAGATACACTAACAGTCTTCAGAGAAGGGGAGATACACTAACAGTCTTCAGAGAAGAGGAGATACAACACTAACAGTCTTCAGAGAAGAGGAGATACAAAACTAACAGTCTTCAGAGAGAAGAGGAGATACAACACTAACAGTCTTCAGAGAAGAGGAGATACAACACTAACAGTTTTCAGAGAAGAGGACATACAACACTAACAGTCCTCAGAGAAGAAGAGATACAACACTAACAGTCCTCCGAGAAGAGGAGATACAACACTAACAGTCCTCCGAGAAGAGGAGATACAACACCTGCAGTCTTCGGAGAAGAGGAGATACAACACTAACAGTCTTCAGAGAAGAGGGGATATACTAACAGTCTTCAGAGAGGAGGAGATACAACACTAACAGTCTTCAGAGAAGAGGAGATACAACACTAACAGTCTTCAGAGAGAAGAGGAGATACAACACTAACAGTCTTCAGCGAAGAGGAGATACAACACTAACAGTCTTCAGAGAAGAGGAGATACAACACTAACAGTCTTCAGAGAGAAGAGGAGATACAACACTAACAGTCTTCAGAAAAGAGGAGATACAACACCTGCAGTCTTCAGAGAAGAGGAGATACAACACTAATAGTCTTCATAGAAGAGGAGATACAACACTAACAGTCTTCAGAGAAGAGGAGATACAACACTAATAGTCTTCAGAGAAGAGGAGATACAACACTAACAGTCTTCAGAGAAGAGGAGATACAACACTAATAGTCTTCAGCGAAGAGGAGATACAACACCTGCAGTCTTCAGAGAAGAGGAGATACAACACTACCAGTCTCCAGATAAGAGGAGATACAACACTACCAGTCTCCAGAGAAGAGGAGATACACTAACAGTCTTCAGGGAAGAGGAGATACAACTCTAACAGTCTTCAGAGAAGAGGAGATACAGCACTAACAGTCTTCAGACAGAAGAGTAGATACAACACTAACAGTCTTCAGACAGAATAGTAGATACAACACTAACAGTCTTCAGAGAAGAGGAGATACAACACTAACAGTATTCAGAGAAGAGGAGATACAACACTAACAGTCTTCAGAGAAGAGGAGATACAACACCTGCAGTCTTCAGAGAAGAGGAGATACTACACTAATAGTCTTCAGCGAAGAGGAGATACAACACCTGCAGTCTTCAGAGAAGAGGAGATACACTAACAGTCTTCAGAGAGGAGGAGATACAACACTAACAGTCTTCAGAGAAGAGGAGATACAACACTAACAGTCTTCAGAGAGGAGGAGATACAACACTAACAGTCTTCACAGAAGAGGAGATACAACACTAACAGTCCTCAGAGAGAAGAGGAGATACAACACTAACAGTCTTCAGAGAGAAGAGGAGATACAACACTAACAGTCTTCAGCGATGAGGAGATACAACACCTGCAGTCTTCAGAGAAGAGCAGATACAACACTAACAGTCTTCAGAGAGAAGAGGAGATACAACACTAACAGTCTTCAGAGAAGATGAGATACAACACTAACAGTCTTCAGAGAAGAGGAGATACAACACTAACAGTCTCCAGAGAAGTGGAGATACAACACTAACAGTCTCCAGAGAAGATGAGATACAACACTAACAGTCTTCAGAGAAGAGGAGATACAACACTAACAGTCTTCAGAAAAGAGGAGATACAACACTTATAGTCTTCAGAGAAGAGGAGATACAACACTAACAGTCTTCAGAGAAGAGGAGATACAACACTAATAGTCTTCAGCGAAGAGGAGATACAACACCTGCAATCTTCAGAGAAGAGGAGATACAACACTAACAGTCTTCAGAGAAGAGGAGATACAACACTATCAGTCTTCAGAGAAGAGGAGATACAACACTAACAGTCTTCAGAGAAGAGGAGATACAACACTAACAGTCTTCAGAGAAGAGGAGATACAACACTAACAGTCTTCAGAGAAGAGGAGATACAACACTAACAGTCTTCAGAGAAGAGGAGATACAACACTAACAGTCTCCAGAGAATAGGAGATACACTAACAGTCTTCAGGGAAGAGGAGATACAACACTAACAGTCTTCAGAGAAGAGGAGATACAGCACTAACAGTCTTCAGACAGAAGAGTAGATACAAAACTAACAGTCTTCAGAGAAGAGGAGATACAACACTAACAGTATTCAGAGAAGAGGAGATACAACACTAACATTCTTCAGAGAAGAGGAGATACAACACCTGCAGTCTTCAGAGAAGAGGAGATACTGCACTAATAGTCTTCAGCGAAGAGGAGATACAACACCTGCAGTCTTCAGAGAAGAGTAGATACAACAATAACAGTCCTCAGAGAAGAGGAGATACAACACTAACAGTCTTCAGAGAAGAGGAGATACAACACCTACAGTCTTCAGAGAAGAGGAGATACAACACCTGCAGTCTTCAGAGAAGAGTAGATACAACACTAACAGTCCTCAGAGAAGAGGAGATACAACACTAATAGTCTTCAGAGAAGAGGAGATACAACACCTGCAATCTTTAGAGAAGAGGAGATACAACACTAACAGTCTTCAGAGAAGAGGAGATACAACACTAACAGTCTCCAGAGAAAAGGAGATACACTAACAGTCTTCAGGGAAGAGGAGATACAACACTAACAGTCTTCAGACAGAAGAGTAGATACAACACTAACAGTCTTCAGAGAAGAGGAGATACAACACTAACAGTCTTCTGAGAAGAGGAGATACAACACTAACAGTCTTCAGAGAAGAGGAGATTCAACACTAACAGTCCTCAGAGAAGAGGAGATACAAAACTAACAGTCATCAGAGAAGAGGAGATACAACACTAACAGTCTTCAGAGAAGAGGAGATACAACACTAACAGTCTTCAGAGAAGAGGAGATACAACACTAACAGTCTTCTGAGAAGAGGAGATACAACACTAACAGTCTTCAGAGAAGAGGAGATTCAACACTAACAGTCCTCAGAGAAGAGGAGATACAAAACTAACAGTCATCAGAGAAGAGGAGATACAACACTAACAGTCTTCAGAGAAGAGGAGATACAACACTAACAGTCTTCAGAGAAGAGGAGATACAACACTAATAGTCTTCAGAGAAGAGGAGATACAACACTAACAGTCTTCAGAGAAGAGGAGATACAACACTAATAGTCTTCAGCGAAGAGGAGATACAACACCTGCAGTCTTCAGAGAAGAGGAGATAAAACACTAACAGTCTTCAGAGAAGAAGAGATACAACACTAACAGTCTTCTGAGAAGAGGAGATACAACACTAACAGTCTTCAGAGAGAAGAGGAGATAAACACTAACAGTCTTCAGAGAAGAGGAGATACAACACTAACAGTCTCCAGAGAAGAGGAGATACAACACTAACAGTCTTCAGAGAAGAGGAGATACAACACTAAAAGTCTCCAGAGAAGAGGAGATACAACACTAACAGTCTTCAGAGAAGAGGAGATACAACACTAACTGTCTTCAGAGAGAAGAGGAGATACAACACTAACAGTCTTCAGAGAAGAGGAGATACAACACTAACAGTCTTCAGAGAAGAGGAGATACAACACTAACAGTCTTCAGAGAAGAAGAGATACAACACTAACAGTCTCCAGAGAAGAGGAGATACAACACTAACAGTCTCCAGAGAAGAGGAGATATAACACTAACAGTCCTCAGAGAGAAGAGGAGATACAACACTAACAGTCTTCAGCGAAGAGGAGAGGAGATTCAACACCTGCAGTCTTCAGAGAAGAGGAGATACAACACTAACAGTCTTCAGAGAAGAGGAGATACAACACTAACAGTCTTCAGAGAAGAGGAGATACACTAACAGTCTTCAGAGAAGAGGAGATACAACACTAACAGTCTTCAGAGAAGAGGAGATACAACACTAACAGTCCTCAGAGAAGAAGAGATACAACACTAACAGTCCTCCGAGAAGAGGAGATACAACACTAACAGTCCTCCGAGAAGAGGAGATACAACACCTGCAGTCTTCGGAGAAGAGGAGATACAACACTAACAGTCTTCAGAGAAGAGGGGATATACTAACAGTCTTCAGAGAGGAGGAGATACAACACTAACAGTCTTCAGAGAAGAGGAGATACAACACTAACAGTCTTCAGAGAGAAGAGGAGATACAACACTAACAGTCTTCAGCGAAGAGGAGATACAACACCTGCAGTCTTCAGAGAAGAGGAGATACAACACTAACAGTCTTCAGAGAAGAGGAGATACAACACTAACAGTCTTCAGAGAGAAGAGGAGATACAACACTAACAGTCTTCAGAAAAGAGGAGATACAACACCTGCAGTCTTCAGAGAAGAGGAGATACAACACTAATAGTCTTCAGAGAAGAGGAGATACAACACTAACAGTCTTCAGAGAAGAGGAGATACAACACTAATAGTCTTCAGAGAAGAGGAGATACAACACTAACAGTCTTCAGAGAAGAGGAGATACAACACTAATAGTCTTCAGCGAAGAGGAGATACAACACCTGCAGTCTTCAGAGAAGAGGAGATACAACACTACCAGTCTCCAGAGAAGAGGAGATACAACACTACCAGTCTCCAGAGAAGAGGAGATACACTAACAGTCTTCAGGGAAGAGGAGATACAACACTAACAGTCTTCAGAGAAGAGGAGATACAGCACTAACAGTCTTCAGACAGAAGAGTAGATACAACACTAACAGTCTTCAGACAGAAGAGTAGATACAACACTAACAGTCTTCAGAGAAGAGGAGATACAACACTAACAGTATTCAGAGAAGAGGAGATACAACACTAACAGTCTTCAGAGAAGAGGAGATACAACACCTGCAGTCTTCAGAGAAGAGGAGATACTACACTAATAGTCTTCAGCGAAGAGGAGATACAACACCTGCAGTCTTCAGAGAAGAGGAGATACACTAACAGTCTTCAGAGAGGAGGAGATAGAACACTAACAGTCTTCAGAGAAGAGGCGATACAACACTAACAGTCTTCAGAGAGGAGGAGATACAACACTAACAGTCTTCAGAGAAGAGGAGATACAACACTAACAGTCCTCAGAGAGAAGAGTAGATACAACACTTACAGTCTTCAGAGAAGAGGAGATACAACACTAACAGTCTTCAGAGAAGAGGAGATACAACACTAACAGTCTTCAGAGAAGAGGAGATACAACACTAACAGTCTTCAGAGAAGAGGAGATACAACACTAACTGTCTTCAGAGAGAAGAGGAGATACAACACTAACAGTCTTCAGAGAAGATGAGATACAACACTAACAGTCTTCAGAGAAGAGGAGATACAACACTAACAGTCTTCAGAGAAGAGGAGATACAACACTAACAGTCTCCAGAGAAGAGGAGATACAACACTAACAGTCTCCAGAGAAGAGGAGATATAACACTAGCAGTCCTCATAGAGAAGAGGAGATACAACACTAACAGTCTTCAGCGAAGAGGAGAGGAGATACAACACCTGCAGTCTTCAGAGAAGATGATATACAACACTAACAGTCTTCAGAGAAGAGGAGATACAACACTAACAGTCTTCAGAGAAGAGGAGATACACTAACAGTCTTCAGAGAAGAGGAGATACAACACTAACATTCTTCAGAGAAGAGGAGATACAACACTAACAGTCTTCAGAGAGAAGAGGATATACAACACTAACAGTCTTCAGAGAAGGGGAGATACAACACTAACAGTCTTCAGAGAAGAGGAGATACAACACTAACAGTCCTCAGAGAAGAAGAGATACAACACTAACAGTCCTCCGAGAAGATGAGATACAACACTAACAGTTTCCAGAGAAGAGGAGATACACTAACAGTCTTCAGAGAAGAGGAGATACACTAACAGTCTTCAGAGAAGAGGAGATACAACACTAACAGTCTTCAGAGAGGAGGAGATACAACACTAACAGTCTTCAGAGAAGAGGAGATACTACACTAACAGTCCTCAGAGAGAAGAGTAGATACAACACTTACAGTCTTCAGAGAAGAGGAGATACAACACTAACAGTCTTCAGAGAAGAGGAGATACAACACTAACAGTCTTCAGAGAAGAGGAGATACAACACTAACAGTCTCCAGAGAAGAGGAGATACAACACTAACAGTCTTCAGAGAAGAGGAGATACAACACTAACTGTCTTCAGAGAGAAGAGGAGATACAACACTAACAGTCTTCAGAGAAGATGAGATACAACACTAACAGTCTTCAGAGAAGAGGAGATACAACACTAACAGTCTTCAGAGAAGAGGAGATACAACACTAACAGTCTCCAGAGAAGAGGAGATACAACACTAACAGTCTCCAGAGAAGAGGAGATATAACACTAGCAGTCCTCATAGAGAAGAGGAGATACAACACTAACAGTCTTCAGCGAAGAGGAGAGGAGATACAACACCTGCAGTCTTCAGAGAAGATGATATACAACACTAACAGTCTTCAGAGAAGAGGAGATACAACACTAACAGTCTTCAGAGAAGAGGAGATACACTAACAGTCTTCAGAGAAGAGGAGATACAACACTAACAGTCTTCAGAGAAGAGGAGATACAACACTAACAGTCTTCAGAGAGAAGAGGAGATACAACACTAACAGTCTTCAGAGAAGGGGAGATACAACACTAACAGTCTTCAGAGAAGAGGAGATACAACACTAACAGTCCTCAGAGAAGAAGAGATACAACACTAACAGTCCTCCGAGAAGATGAGATACAACACTAACAGTTTCCAGAGAAGAGGAGATACACTAACAGTCTTCAGAGAAGAGGAGATACACTAACAGTCTTCAGAGAAGAGGAGATACACTAACAGTCTTCAGAGAAGAGGAGATACAACACTAACAGTCTTCAGAGAAGAGGAGATACAACACTAACAGTCCTCAGAGAAGAAGAGATACAACACTAACAGTCCTCCGAGAAGATGAGATACAACACTAACAGTTTCCAGAGAAGAGGAGATACACTAACAGTCTTCAGAGAAGGGGAGATACACTAACAGTCTTCAGAGAAGAGGAGATACAACACTAACAGTCTTCAGAGAAGAGGAGATACAAAACTAACAGTCTTCAGAGAGAAGAGGAGATACAACACTAACAGTCTTCAGAGAAGAGGAGATACAACACTAACAGTTTTCAGAGAAGAGGACATACAACACTAACAGTCCTCAGAGAAGAAGAGATACAACACTAACAGTCCTCCGAGAAGAGGAGATACAACACTAACAGTCCTCCGAGAAGAGGAGATACAACACCTGCAGTCTTCGGAGAAGAGGAGATACAACACTAACAGTCTTCAGAGAAGAGGGGATATACTAACAGTCTTCAGAGAGGAGGAGATACAACACTAACAGTCTTCAGAGAAGAGGAGATACAACACTAACAGTCTTCAGAGAGAAGAGGAGATACAACACTAACAGTCTTCAGCGAAGAGGAGATACAACACCTGCAGTCTTCAGAGAAGAGGAGATACAACACTAACAGTCTTCAGAGAAGAGGAGATACAACACTAACAGTCTTCAGAGAGAAGAGGAGATACAACACTAACAGTCTTCAGAAAAGAGGAGATACAACACCTGCAGTCTTCAGAGAAGAGGAGATACAACACTAATAGTCTTCATAGAAGAGGAGATACAACACTAACAGTCTTCAGAGAAGAGGAGATACAACACTAATAGTCTTCAGAGAAGAGGAGATACAACACTAACAGTCTTCAGAGAAGAGGAGATACAACACTAATAGTCTTCAGCGAAGAGGAGATACAACACCTGCAGTCTTCAGAGAAGAGGAGATACAACACTACCAGTCTCCAGATAAGAGGAGATACAACACTACCAGTCTCCAGAGAAGAGGAGATACACTAACAGTCTTCAGGGAAGAGGAGATACAACTCTAACAGTCTTCAGAGAAGAGGAGATACAGCACTAACAGTCTTCAGACAGAAGAGTAGATACAACACTAACAGTCTTCAGACAGAATAGTAGATACAACACTAACAGTCTTCAGAGAAGAGGAGATACAACACTAACAGTATTCAGAGAAGAGGAGATACAACACTAACAGTCTTCAGAGAAGAGGAGATACAACACCTGCAGTCTTCAGAGAAGAGGAGATACTACACTAATAGTCTTCAGCGAAGAGGAGATACAACACCTGCAGTCTTCAGAGAAGAGGAGATACACTAACAGTCTTCAGAGAGGAGGAGATACAACACTAACAGTCTTCAGAGAAGAGGAGATACAACACTAACAGTCTTCAGAGAGGAGGAGATACAACACTAACAGTCTTCACAGAAGAGGAGATACAACACTAACAGTCCTCAGAGAGAAGAGGAGATACAACACTAACAGTCTTCAGAGAGAAGAGGAGATACAACACTAACAGTCTTCAGCGATGAGGAGATACAACACCTGCAGTCTTCAGAGAAGAGCAGATACAACACTAACAGTCTTCAGAGAGAAGAGGAGATACAACACTAACAGTCTTCAGAGAAGATGAGATACAACACTAACAGTCTTCAGAGAAGAGGAGATACAACACTAACAGTCTCCAGAGAAGTGGAGATACAACACTAACAGTCTCCAGAGAAGATGAGATACAACACTAACAGTCTTCAGAGAAGAGGAGATACAACACTAACAGTCTTCAGAAAAGAGGAGATACAACACTTATAGTCTTCAGAGAAGAGGAGATACAACACTAACAGTCTTCAGAGAAGAGGAGATACAACACTAATAGTCTTCAGCGAAGAGGAGATACAACACCTGCAATCTTCAGAGAAGAGGAGATACAACACTAACAGTCTTCAGAGAAGAGGAGATACAACACTATCAGTCTTCAGAGAAGAGGAGATACAACACTAACAGTCTTCAGAGAAGAGGAGATACAACACTAACAGTCTTCAGAGAAGAGGAGATACAACACTAACAGTCTTCAGAGAAGAGGAGATACAACACTAACAGTCTTCAGAGAAGAGGAGATACAACACTAACAGTCTCCAGAGAATAGGAGATACACTAACAGTCTTCAGGGAAGAGGAGATACAACACTAACAGTCTTCAGAGAAGAGGAGATACAGCACTAACAGTCTTCAGACAGAAGAGTAGATACAAAACTAACAGTCTTCAGAGAAGAGGAGATACAACACTAACAGTATTCAGAGAAGAGGAGATACAACACTAACATTCTTCAGAGAAGAGGAGATACAACACCTGCAGTCTTCAGAGAAGAGGAGATACTGCACTAATAGTCTTCAGCGAAGAGGAGATACAACACCTGCAGTCTTCAGAGAAGAGTAGATACAACAATAACAGTCCTCAGAGAAGAGGAGATACAACACTAACAGTCTTCAGAGAAGAGGAGATACAACACCTACAGTCTTCAGAGAAGAGGAGATACAACACCTGCAGTCTTCAGAGAAGAGTAGATACAACACTAACAGTCCTCAGAGAAGAGGAGATACAACACTAATAGTCTTCAGAGAAGAGGAGATACAACACCTGCAATCTTTAGAGAAGAGGAGATACAACACTAACAGTCTTCAGAGAAGAGGAGATACAACACTAACAGTCTCCAGAGAAAAGGAGATACACTAACAGTCTTCAGGGAAGAGGAGATACAACACTAACAGTCTTCAGACAGAAGAGTAGATACAACACTAACAGTCTTCAGAGAAGAGGAGATACAACACTAACAGTCTTCTGAGAAGAGGAGATACAACACTAACAGTCTTCAGAGAAGAGGAGATTCAACACTAACAGTCCTCAGAGAAGAGGAGATACAAAACTAACAGTCATCAGAGAAGAGGAGATACAACACTAACAGTCTTCAGAGAAGAGGAGATACAACACTAACAGTCTTCAGAGAAGAGGAGATACAACACTAACAGTCTTCTGAGAAGAGGAGATACAACACTAACAGTCTTCAGAGAAGAGGAGATTCAACACTAACAGTCCTCAGAGAAGAGGAGATACAAAACTAACAGTCATCAGAGAAGAGGAGATACAACACTAACAGTCTTCAGAGAAGAGGAGATACAACACTAACAGTCTTCAGAGAAGAGGAGATACAACACTAATAGTCTTCAGAGAAGAGGAGATACAACACTAACAGTCTTCAGAGAAGAGGAGATACAACACTAATAGTCTTCAGCGAAGAGGAGATACAACACCTGCAGTCTTCAGAGAAGAGGAGATAAAACACTAACAGTCTTCAGAGAAGAAGAGATACAACACTAACAGTCTTCTGAGAAGAGGAGATACAACACTAACAGTCTTCAGAGAGAAGAGGAGATAAACACTAACAGTCTTCAGAGAAGAGGAGATACAACACTAACAGTCTCCAGAGAAGAGGAGATACAACACTAACAGTCTTCAGAGAAGAGGAGATACAACACTAAAAGTCTCCAGAGAAGAGGAGATACAACACTAACAGTCTTCAGAGAAGAGGAGATACAACACTAACTGTCTTCAGAGAGAAGAGGAGATACAACACTAACAGTCTTCAGAGAAGAGGAGATACAACACTAACAGTCTTCAGAGAAGAGGAGATACAACACTAACAGTCTTCAGAGAAGAAGAGATACAACACTAACAGTCTCCAGAGAAGAGGAGATACAACACTAACAGTCTCCAGAGAAGAGGAGATATAACACTAACAGTCCTCAGAGAGAAGAGGAGATACAACACTAACAGTCTTCAGCGAAGAGGAGAGGAGATTCAACACCTGCAGTCTTCAGAGAAGAGGAGATACAACACTAACAGTCTTCAGAGAAGAGGAGATACAACACTAACAGTCTTCAGAGAAGAGGAGATACACTAACAGTCTTCAGAGAAGAGGAGATACAACACTAACAGTCTTCAGAGAAGAGGAGATACAACACTAACAGTCTTCAGAGAGAAGAGGAGATACAACACTAACAGTCTTCAGAGAAGGGGAGATACAACACTAACAGTCTTCAGAGAAGAGGAGATACAACACTAACAGTCCTCAGAGAAGAAGAGATACAACACTAACAGTCCTCCGAGAAGATGAGATACAACACTAACAGTTTCCAGAGAAGAGGAGATACACTAACAGTCTTCAGAGAAGAGGAGATACACTAACAGTCTTCAGAGAAGAGGATATACACTAACAGTCTTCAGAGAAGAGGAGATACAACACTAACAGTCTTCAGAGAAGAGGAGATACAACACTAACAGTCCTCAGAGAAGAAGAGATACAACACTAACAGTCCTCCGAGAAGATGAGATACAACACTAACAGTTTCCAGAGAAGAGGAGATACACTAACAGTCTTCAGAGAAGAGGAGATACACTAACAGTCTTCAGAGAAGAGGAGATACAACACTAACAGTCTTCAGAGAAGAGGAGATACAACACTAACAGTCTTCAGAGAGAAGAGGAGATACAACACTAACAGTCTTCAGAGAAGAGGAGATACAACACTAACAGTTTTCAGAGAAGAGGAGATACAACACTAACAGTCCTCAGAGAAGAAGAGATACAACACTAACAGTCCTCCGAGAAGAGGAGATACAACACTAACAGTCCTCCGAGAAGAGGAGATACAACACCTGCAGTCTTCGGAGAAGAGGAGATACAACACTAACAGTCTTCAGAGAAGAGGGGATATACTAACAGTCTTCAGAGAGGAGGAGATACAACACTAACAGTCTTCAGAGAAGAGGAGATACAACACTAACATTCTTCAGAGAGAAGAGGAGATACAACACTAACAGTCTTCAGCGAAGAGGAGATACAACACCTGCAGTCTTCAGAGAAGAGGAGATACAACACTAATAGTCTTCAGAGAAGAGGAGATACAACACTAACAGTTTTCAGAGAAGAGGAGATACAACACTAACAGTCCTCAGAGAAGAAGAGATACAACACTAACAGTCCTCCGAGAAGAGGAGATACAACACTAACAGTCTTCAGAGAAGAGGAGATACAACACTAACAGTCTTCAGAGAAGAGGAGATACAACACTAATAGTCTTCAGAGAAGAGGAGATACAACACTAACAGTCTTCAGAGAAGAGGAGATACAACACTAATAGTCTTCAGCGAAGAGGAGATACAACACCTGCAGTCTTCAGAGAAGAGGAGATACAACACTACCAGTCTCCAGAGAAGAGGAGATACAACACTACCAGTCTCCAGAGAAGAGGAGATACACTAACAGTCTTCAGGGAAGAGGAGATACAACACTAACAGTCTTCAGAGAAGAGGAGATACAGCACTAACAGTCTTCAGACAGAAGAGTAGATACAACACTAACAGTCTTCAGACAGAAGAGTAGATACAACACTAACAGTCTTCAGAGAAGAGGAGATACAACACTAACAGTATTCAGAGAAGAGGAGATACAACACTAACAGTCTTCAGAGAAGGGAAGATACAACACCTGCAGTCTTCAGAGAAGAGGAGATACACTAACAGTCTTCAGAGAGGAGGAGATACAACACTAACAGTCTTCAGAGAAGAGGAGATACAACACTAACAGTCTTCAGAGAGGAGGAGATACAACACTAACAGTCTTCAGAGAAGAGGAGATACAACACTAACAGTCCTCAGAGAGAAGAGTAGATACAACACTTACAGTCTTCAGAGAAGAGGAGATACAACACTAACAGTCTTCAGAGAAGAGGAGATACAACACTAACAGTCTTCAGAGAAGAGGAGATACAACACTAACATTCTCCAGAGAAGAGGAGATACAACACTAACAGTCTTCAGAGAAGAGGAGATACAACACTAACTGTCTTCAGAGAGAAGAGGAGATACAACACTAACAGTCTTCAGAGAAGATGAGATACAACACTAACAGTCTTTCGAGAAGAGGAGATACAACACTAACAGTCTTCAGAGAAGAGGAGATACAACACTAACAATCTCCAGAGAAGAGGAGATACAACACTAACAGTCTCCAGAGAAGAGGAGATATAACACTAGCAGTCCTCATAGAGAAGAGGAGATACAACACTAACAGTCTTCAGCGAAGAGGAGAGGAGATACAACACCTGCAGTCTTCAGAGAAGAGGATATACAACACTAACAGTCTTCAGAGAAGAGGAGATACAACACTAACAGTCTTCAGAGAAGAGGAGATACACTAACAGTCTTCAGAGAAGAGGAGATACAACACTAACAGTCTTCAGAGAAGAGGAGATACAACACTAACAGTCTTCAGAGAGAAGAGGAGATACAACACTAACAGTCTTCAGAGAAGGGGAGATACAACACTAACAGTCTTCAGAGAAGAGGAGATACAACACTAACAGTCTTCAGAGAAGAGGAGATACAACACTAATAGTCTTCAGCGAAGAGGAGATACAACACCTGCAGTCTTCAGAGAAGAGGAGATACAACACTACCAGTCTCCAGAGAAGAGGAGATACAACACTACCAGTCTCCAGAGAAGAGGAGATACACTAACAGTCTTCAGGGAAGAGGAGATACAACACTAACAGTCTTCAGAGAAGAGGAGATACAGCACTAACAGTCTTCAGACAGAAGAGTAGATACAACACTAACAGTCTTCAGACAGAAGAGTAGATACAACACTAACAGTCTTCAGAGAAGAGGAGATACAACACTAACAGTATTCAGAGAAGAGGAGATACAACACTAACAGTCTTCAGAGAAGGGAAGATACAACACCTGCAGTCTTCAGAGAAGAGGAGATACACTAACAGTCTTCAGAGAGGAGGAGATACAACACTAACAGTCTTCAGAGAAGAGGAGATACAACACTAACAGTCTTCAGAGAGGAGGAGATACAACACTAACAGTCTTCAGAGAAGAGGAGATACAACACTAACAGTCCTCAGAGAGAAGAGTAGATACAACACTTACAGTCTTCAGAGAAGAGGAGATACAACACTAACAGTCTTCAGAGAAGAGGAGATACAACACTAACAGTCTTCAGAGAAGAGGAGATACAACACTAACATTCTCCAGAGAAGAGGAGATACAACACTAACAGTCTTCAGAGAAGAGGAGATACAACACTAACTGTCTTCAGAGAGAAGAGGAGATACAACACTAACAGTCTTCAGAGAAGATGAGATACAACACTAACAGTCTTTCGAGAAGAGGAGATACAACACTAACAGTCTTCAGAGAAGAGGAGATACAACACTAACAATCTCCAGAGAAGAGGAGATACAACACTAACAGTCTCCAGAGAAGAGGAGATATAACACTAGCAGTCCTCATAGAGAAGAGGAGATACAACACTAACAGTCTTCAGCGAAGAGGAGAGGAGATACAACACCTGCAGTCTTCAGAGAAGAGGATATACAACACTAACAGTCTTCAGAGAAGAGGAGATACAACACTAACAGTCTTCAGAGAAGAGGAGATACACTAACAGTCTTCAGAGAAGAGGAGATACAACACTAACAGTCTTCAGAGAAGAGGAGATACAACACTAACAGTCTTCAGAGAGAAGAGGAGATACAACACTAACAGTCTTCAGAGAAGGGGAGATAAACACTAACAGTCTTCAGAGAAGAGGAGATACAACACTAACAGTCTCCAGAGAAGAGGAGATACAACACTAACAGTCTTCAGAGAAGAGGAGATACAACACTAAAAGTCTCCAGAGAAGAGGAGATACAACACTAACAGTCTTCAGAGAAGAGGAGATACAACACTAACTGTCTTCAGAGAGAAGAGGAGATACAACACTAACAGTCTTCAGAGAAGAGGAGATACAACACTAACAGTCTTCAGAGAAGAGGAGATACAACACTAACAGTCTTCAGAGAAGAAGAGATACAACACTAACAGTCTCCAGAGAAGAGGAGATACAACACTAACAGTCTCCAGAGAAGAGGAGATATAACACTAACAGTCCTCAGAGAGAAGAGGAGATACAACACTAACAGTCTTCAGCGAAGAGGAGAGGAGATTCAACACCTGCAGTCTTCAGAGAAGAGGAGATACAACACTAACAGTCTTCAGAGAAGAGGAGATACAACACTAACAGTCTTCAGAGAAGAGGAGATACACTAACAGTCTTCAGAGAAGAGGAGATACAACACTAACAGTCTTCAGAGAAGAGGAGATACAACACTAACAGTCTTCAGAGAGAAGAGGAGATACAACACTAACAGTCTTCAGAGAAGGGGAGATACAACACTAACAGTCTTCAGAGAAGAGGAGATACAACACTAACAGTCCTCAGAGAAGAAGAGATACAACACTAACAGTCCTCCGAGAAGATGAGATACAACACTAACAGTTTCCAGAGAAGAGGAGATACACTAACAGTCTTCAGAGAAGAGGAGATACACTAACAGTCTTCAGAGAAGAGGATATACACTAACAGTCTTCAGAGAAGAGGAGATACAACACTAACAGTCTTCAGAGAAGAGGAGATACAACACTAACAGTCCTCAGAGAAGAAGAGATACAACACTAACAGTCCTCCGAGAAGATGAGATACAACACTAACAGTTTCCAGAGAAGAGGAGATACACTAACAGTCTTCAGAGAAGAGGAGATACACTAACAGTCTTCAGAGAAGAGGAGATACAACACTAACAGTCTTCAGAGAAGAGGAGATACAACACTAACAGTCTTCAGAGAGAAGAGGAGATACAACACTAACAGTCTTCAGAGAAGAGGAGATACAACACTAACAGTTTTCAGAGAAGAGGAGATACAACACTAACAGTCCTCAGAGAAGAAGAGATACAACACTAACAGTCCTCCGAGAAGAGGAGATACAACACTAACAGTCCTCCGAGAAGAGGAGATACAACACCTGCAGTCTTCGGAGAAGAGGAGATACAACACTAACAGTCTTCAGAGAAGAGGGGATATACTAACAGTCTTCAGAGAGGAGGAGATACAACACTAACAGTCTTCAGAGAAGAGGAGATACAACACTAACATTCTTCAGAGAGAAGAGGAGATACAACACTAACAGTCTTCAGCGAAGAGGAGATACAACACCTGCAGTCTTCAGAGAAGAGGAGATACAACACTAATAGTCTTCAGAGAAGAGGAGATACAACACTAACAGTTTTCAGAGAAGAGGAGATACAACACTAACAGTCCTCAGAGAAGAAGAGATACAACACTAACAGTCCTCCGAGAAGAGGAGATACAACACTAACAGTCTTCAGAGAAGAGGAGATACAACACTAACAGTCTTCAGAGAAGAGGAGATACAACACTAATAGTCTTCAGAGAAGAGGAGATACAACACTAACAGTCTTCAGAGAAGAGGAGATACAACACTAATAGTCTTCAGCGAAGAGGAGATACAACACCTGCAGTCTTCAGAGAAGAGGAGATACAACACTACCAGTCTCCAGAGAAGAGGAGATACAACACTACCAGTCTCCAGAGAAGAGGAGATACACTAACAGTCTTCAGGGAAGAGGAGATACAACACTAACAGTCTTCAGAGAAGAGGAGATACAGCACTAACAGTCTTCAGACAGAAGAGTAGATACAACACTAACAGTCTTCAGACAGAAGAGTAGATACAACACTAACAGTCTTCAGAGAAGAGGAGATACAACACTAACAGTATTCAGAGAAGAGGAGATACAACACTAACAGTCTTCAGAGAAGGGAAGATACAACACCTGCAGTCTTCAGAGAAGAGGAGATACACTAACAGTCTTCAGAGAGGAGGAGATACAACACTAACAGTCTTCAGAGAAGAGGAGATACAACACTAACAGTCTTCAGAGAGGAGGAGATACAACACTAACAGTCTTCAGAGAAGAGGAGATACAACACTAACAGTCCTCAGAGAGAAGAGTAGATACAACACTTACAGTCTTCAGAGAAGAGGAGATACAACACTAACAGTCTTCAGAGAAGAGGAGATACAACACTAACAGTCTTCAGAGAAGAGGAGATACAACACTAACATTCTCCAGAGAAGAGGAGATACAACACTAACAGTCTTCAGAGAAGAGGAGATACAACACTAACTGTCTTCAGAGAGAAGAGGAGATACAACACTAACAGTCTTCAGAGAAGATGAGATACAACACTAACAGTCTTTCGAGAAGAGGAGATACAACACTAACAGTCTTCAGAGAAGAGGAGATACAACACTAACAATCTCCAGAGAAGAGGAGATACAACACTAACAGTCTCCAGAGAAGAGGAGATATAACACTAGCAGTCCTCATAGAGAAGAGGAGATACAACACTAACAGTCTTCAGCGAAGAGGAGAGGAGATACAACACCTGCAGTCTTCAGAGAAGAGGATATACAACACTAACAGTCTTCAGAGAAGAGGAGATACAACACTAACAGTCTTCAGAGAAGAGGAGATACAACACTAACTGTCTTCAGAGAGAAGAGGAGATACAACACTAACAGTCTTCAGAGAAGATGAGATACAACACTAACAGTCTTTCGAGAAGAGGAGATACAACACTAACAGTCTTCAGAGAAGAGGAGATACAACACTAACAATCTCCAGAGAAGAGGAGATACAACACTAACAGTCTCCAGAGAAGAGGAGATATAACACTAGCAGTCCTCATAGAGAAGAGGAGATACAACACTAACAGTCTTCAGCGAAGAGGAGAGGAGATACAACACCTGCAGTCTTCAGAGAAGAGGATATACAACACTAACAGTCTTCAGAGAAGAGGAGATACAACACTAACAGTCTTCAGAGAAGAGGAGATACACTAACAGTCTTCAGAGAAGAGGAGATACAACACTAACAGTCTTCAGAGAAGAGGAGATACAACACTAACAGTCTTCAGAGAGAAGAGGAGATACAACACTAACAGTCTTCAGAGAAGGGGAGATAAACACTAACAGTCTTCAGAGAAGAGGAGATACAACACTAACAGTCTCCAGAGAAGAGGAGATACAACACTAACAGTCTTCAGAGAAGAGGAGATACAACACTAAAAGTCTCCAGAGAAGAGGAGATACAACACTAACAGTCTTCAGAGAAGAGGAGATACAACACTAACTGTCTTCAGAGAGAAGAGGAGATACAACACTAACAGTCTTCAGAGAAGAGGAGATACAACACTAACAGTCTTCAGAGAAGAGGAGATACAACACTAACAGTCTTCAGAGAAGAAGAGATACAACACTAACAGTCTCCAGAGAAGAGGAGATACAACACTAACAGTCTCCAGAGAAGAGGAGATATAACACTAACAGTCCTCAGAGAGAAGAGGAGATACAACACTAACAGTCTTCAGCGAAGAGGAGAGGAGATTCAACACCTGCAGTCTTCAGAGAAGAGGAGATACAACACTAACAGTCTTCAGAGAAGAGGAGATACAACACTAACAGTCTTCAGAGAAGAGGAGATACACTAACAGTCTTCAGAGAAGAGGAGATACAACACTAACAGTCTTCAGAGAAGAGGAGATACAACACTAACAGTCTTCAGAGAGAAGAGGAGATACAACACTAACAGTCTTCAGAGAAGGGGAGATACAACACTAACAGTCTTCAGAGAAGAGGAGATACAACACTAACAGTCCTCAGAGAAGAAGAGATACAACACTAACAGTCCTCCGAGAAGATGAGATACAACACTAACAGTTTCCAGAGAAGAGGAGATACACTAACAGTCTTCAGAGAAGAGGAGATACACTAACAGTCTTCAGAGAAGAGGATATACACTAACAGTCTTCAGAGAAGAGGAGATACAACACTAACAGTCTTCAGAGAAGAGGAGATACAACACTAACAGTCCTCAGAGAAGAAGAGATACAACACTAACAGTCCTCCGAGAAGATGAGATACAACACTAACAGTTTCCAGAGAAGAGGAGATACACTAACAGTCTTCAGAGAAGAGGAGATACACTAACAGTCTTCAGAGAAGAGGAGATACAACACTAACAGTCTTCAGAGAAGAGGAGATACAACACTAACAGTCTTCAGAGAGAAGAGGAGATACAACACTAACAGTCTTCAGAGAAGAGGAGATACAACACTAACAGTTTTCAGAGAAGAGGAGATACAACACTAACAGTCCTCAGAGAAGAAGAGATACAACACTAACAGTCCTCCGAGAAGAGGAGATACAACACTAACAGTCCTCCGAGAAGAGGAGATACAACACCTGCAGTCTTCGGAGAAGAGGAGATACAACACTAACAGTCTTCAGAGAAGAGGGGATATACTAACAGTCTTCAGAGAGGAGGAGATACAACACTAACAGTCTTCAGAGAAGAGGAGATACAACACTAACATTCTTCAGAGAGAAGAGGAGATACAACACTAACAGTCTTCAGCGAAGAGGAGATACAACACCTGCAGTCTTCAGAGAAGAGGAGATACAACACTAATAGTCTTCAGAGAAGAGGAGATACAACACTAACAGTTTTCAGAGAAGAGGAGATACAACACTAACAGTCCTCAGAGAAGAAGAGATACAACACTAACAGTCCTCCGAGAAGAGGAGATACAACACTAACAGTCTTCAGAGAAGAGGAGATACAACACTAACAGTCTTCAGAGAAGAGGAGATACAACACTAATAGTCTTCAGAGAAGAGGAGATACAACACTAACAGTCTTCAGAGAAGAGGAGATACAACACTAATAGTCTTCAGCGAAGAGGAGATACAACACCTGCAGTCTTCAGAGAAGAGGAGATACAACACTACCAGTCTCCAGAGAAGAGGAGATACAACACTACCAGTCTCCAGAGAAGAGGAGATACACTAACAGTCTTCAGGGAAGAGGAGATACAACACTAACAGTCTTCAGAGAAGAGGAGATACAGCACTAACAGTCTTCAGACAGAAGAGTAGATACAACACTAACAGTCTTCAGACAGAAGAGTAGATACAACACTAACAGTCTTCAGAGAAGAGGAGATACAACACTAACAGTATTCAGAGAAGAGGAGATACAACACTAACAGTCTTCAGAGAAGGGAAGATACAACACCTGCAGTCTTCAGAGAAGAGGAGATACACTAACAGTCTTCAGAGAGGAGGAGATACAACACTAACAGTCTTCAGAGAAGAGGAGATACAACACTAACAGTCTTCAGAGAGGAGGAGATACAACACTAACAGTCTTCAGAGAAGAGGAGATACAACACTAACAGTCCTCAGAGAGAAGAGTAGATACAACACTTACAGTCTTCAGAGAAGAGGAGATACAACACTAACAGTCTTCAGAGAAGAGGAGATACAACACTAACAGTCTTCAGAGAAGAGGAGATACAACACTAACATTCTCCAGAGAAGAGGAGATACAACACTAACAGTCTTCAGAGAAGAGGAGATACAACACTAACTGTCTTCAGAGAGAAGAGGAGATACAACACTAACAGTCTTCAGAGAAGATGAGATACAACACTAACAGTCTTTCGAGAAGAGGAGATACAACACTAACAGTCTTCAGAGAAGAGGAGATACAACACTAACAATCTCCAGAGAAGAGGAGATACAACACTAACAGTCTCCAGAGAAGAGGAGATATAACACTAGCAGTCCTCATAGAGAAGAGGAGATACAACACTAACAGTCTTCAGCGAAGAGGAGAGGAGATACAACACCTGCAGTCTTCAGAGAAGAGGATATACAACACTAACAGTCTTCAGAGAAGAGGAGATACAACACTAACAGTCTTCAGAGAAGAGGAGATACACTAACAGTCTTCAGAGAAGAGGAGATACAACACTAACAGTCTTCAGAGAAGAGGAGATACAACACTAACAGTCTTCAGAGAGAAGAGGAGATACAACACTAACAGTCTTCAGAGAAGGGGAGATACAACACTAACAGTCTTCAGAGAAGAGGAGATACAACACTAACAGTCTTCAGAGAAGAGGAGATACAACACTAATAGTCTTCAGCGAAGAGGAGATACAACACCTGCAGTCTTCAGAGAAGAGGAGATACAACACTACCAGTCTCCAGAGAAGAGGAGATACAACACTACCAGTCTCCAGAGAAGAGGAGATACACTAACAGTCTTCAGGGAAGAGGAGATACAACACTAACAGTCTTCAGAGAAGAGGAGATACAGCACTAACAGTCTTCAGACAGAAGAGTAGATACAACACTAACAGTCTTCAGACAGAAGAGTAGATACAACACTAACAGTCTTCAGAGAAGAGGAGATACAACACTAACAGTATTCAGAGAAGAGGAGATACAACACTAACAGTCTTCAGAGAAGGGAAGATACAACACCTGCAGTCTTCAGAGAAGAGGAGATACACTAACAGTCTTCAGAGAGGAGGAGATACAACACTAACAGTCTTCAGAGAAGAGGAGATACAACACTAACAGTCTTCAGAGAGGAGGAGATACAACACTAACAGTCTTCAGAGAAGAGGAGATACAACACTAACAGTCCTCAGAGAGAAGAGTAGATACAACACTTACAGTCTTCAGAGAAGAGGAGATACAACACTAACAGTCTTCAGAGAAGAGGAGATACAACACTAACAGTCTTCAGAGAAGAGGAGATACAACACTAACATTCTCCAGAGAAGAGGAGATACAACACTAACAGTCTTCAGAGAAGAGGAGATACAACACTAACTGTCTTCAGAGAGAAGAGGAGATACAACACTAACAGTCTTCAGAGAAGATGAGATACAACACTAACAGTCTTTCGAGAAGAGGAGATACAACACTAACAGTCTTCAGAGAAGAGGAGATACAACACTAACAATCTCCAGAGAAGAGGAGATACAACACTAACAGTCTCCAGAGAAGAGGAGATATAACACTAGCAGTCCTCATAGAGAAGAGGAGATACAACACTAACAGTCTTCAGAGAAGAGGAGATACAACACTAACAGTCTTCAGAGAGAAGAGGAGATACAACACTAACAGTCTTCAGAGAAGGGGAGATACAACACTAACAGTCTTCAGAGAAGAGGAGATACAACACTAACAGTCCTCAGAGAAGAAGAGATACAACACTAACAGTCCTCCGAGAAGATGAGATACAACACTAACAGTTTCCAGAGAAGAGGAGATACACTAACAGTCTTCAGAGAAGAGGAGATACACTAACAGTCTTCAGAGAAGAGGAGATACACTAACAGTCTTCAGAGAAGAGGAGATACAACACTAACAGTCTTCAGAGAAGAGGAGATACAACACTAACAGTCCTCAGAGAAGAAGAGATACAACACTAACAGTCCTCCGAGAAGATGAGATACAACACTAACAGTTTCCAGAGAAGAGGAGATACACTAACAGTCTTCAGAGAAGAGGAGATACACTAACAGTGTTCAGAGAAGAGGAGATACAACACTAACAGTCTTCAGAGAAGAGGAGATACAAAACTAACAGTCTTCAGAGAGAAGAGGAGATACAACACTAACAGTCTTCAGAGAAGAGGAGATACAACACTAACAGTTTTCAGAGAAGAGGAGATACAACACTAACAGTCCTCCGAGAAGAAGAGATACAACACTAACAGTCCTCCGAGAAGAGGAGATACAACACTAACAGTCCTCCGAGAAGAGGAGATACAACACCTGCAGTCTTCGGAGAAGAGGAGATACAACACTAACAGTCTTCAGAGAAGAGGGGATATACTAACAGTCTTCAGAGAGGAGGAGATACAACACTAACAGTCTTCAGAGAAGAGGAGATACAACACTAACAGTCTTCAGAGAGTAGAGGAGATACAACACTAACAGTCTTCAGCGAAGAGGAGATACAACACCTGCAGTCTTCAGAGAAGAGGAGATACAAAACTAACAGTCTTCAGAGAAGAGGAGATACAACACTAACAGTCTTCAGAGAGAAGAGGAGATACAACACTAACAGTCTTCAGAAAAGAGGAGATACAACACCTGCAGTCTTCAGAGAAGAGGAGATACAAGACTAATAGTCTTCAGAGAAGAGGAGATACAACACTAACAGTCTTCAGAGAAGAGGAGATACAACACTAATAGTCTTCAGAGAAGAGGAGATACAACACTAACAGTCTTCAGAGAAGAGGAGATACAACACTAATAGTCTTCAGCGAAGAGGAGATACAACACCTGCAGTCTTCAGAGAAGAGGAGATACAACACTACCAGTCTCCAGAGAAGAGGAGATAAAACACTACCAGTCTCCAGAGAAGAGGAGATACACTAACAGTCTTCAGGGAAGAGGAGATACAACTCTAACAGTCTTCAGAGAAGAGGAGATACAGCACTAACAGTCTTCAGACAGAAGAGTAGATACAACACTAACAGTCTTCAGACAGAAGAGTAGATACAACACTAACAGTCTTCAGAGAAGAGGAGATACAACACTAACAGTATTCAGAGAAGAGGAGATACAACACTAACAGTCTTCAGAGAAGAGGAGATACAACACCTGCAGTCTTCAGAGAAGAGGAGATACTACACTAATAGTCTTCAGCGAATAGGAGATACAACACCTGCAGTCTTCAGAGAAGAGGAGATACACTAACAGTCTTCAGAGAGGAGGAGATACAACACTAACAGTCTTCAGAGAAAGGGAGATACAACACTAACAGTCTTCAGAGAGGAGGAGATACAACACTAACAGTCTTCAGAGAAGAGGAGATACAACACTAACAGTCCTCAGAGAGAAGAGGAGATACAACACTAACAGTCTTCAGAGAGAAGAGGAGATACAACACTAACAGTCTTCAGCGAAGAGGAGATACAACACCTGCAGTCTTCAGAGAAGAGCAGATACAACACTAACAGTCTTCAGAGAGAAGAGGAGATACAACACTAACAGTCTTCAGAGAAGATGAGATACAACACTAACAGTCTTCAGAGAAGAGGAGATACAACACTAACAGTCTTCAGAGAAGAGGAGATACAACACTAACAGTCTCCAGAGAAGTGGAGATACAACACTAACAGTCTCCAGAGAAGATGAGATACAACACTAACAGTCTTCAGAGAAGAGGAGATACAACACTAACAGTCTTCAGAGAAGAGGAGATACAACACTTATAGTCTTCAGAGAAGAGGAGATATACAACACTAACAGTCTTCAGAGAAGAGGAGATACAACACTAATAGTCTTCAGCGAAGAGGAGATACAACACCTGCAGTCTTCAGAGAAGAGGAGATACAACACTAACAGTCTTCAGAGAAGAGGAGATACAACACTAACAGTCTTCAGAGAAGAGGAGATACAACACCTGCAGTCTTCAGAGAAGAGGAGATACAACACTAACAGTCTTCAGAGAAGAGGAGATACAACACTAACAGTCTTCAGAGAAGAGGAGATACAACACTAACAGTCTTCAGAGAAGAGGAGATACAACACTAACAGTCTTCAGAGAAGAGGAGATACAACACTAACAGTCTCCAGAGAAGAGGAGATACAGTACTAACAGTCTTCAGGGAAGAGGAGATACAACACTAACAGTCTTCAGAGAAGAGGAGATACAGTACTAACAGTCTTCAGACAGAAGAGTAGATACAAAACTAACAGTCTTCAGAGAAGAGGAGATACAACACTAACAGTATTCAGAGAAGAGGAGATACAACACTAACAGTCTTCAGAGAAGAGGAGATACAACACCTGCAGTCTTCAGAGAAGAGGAGATACTACACTAATAGTCTTCAGCGAAGAGGAGATACAACACCTGCAGTCTTCAGAGAAGAGTAGATACAACAATAACAGTCCTCAGAGAAGAGGAGATACAACACTAACAGTCTTCAGAGAAGAGGAGATACAACACCTGCAGTCTTCAGAGAAGAGGAGATACAACACCTGCAGTCTTCAGAGAAGAGTAGATACAACACTAACAGTCCTCAGAGAAGAGGAGATACAACACTAATAGTCTTCAGAGAAGAGGAGATACAACACCTGCAATCTTCAGAGAAGAGGAGATACAACACTAACAGTCTTCAGAGAAGAGGAGATACAACACTAACAGTCTCCAGAGAAAAGGAGATACACTAACAGTCTTCAGGGAAGAGGAGATACAACACTAACAGTCTTCAGACAGAAGAGTAGATACAACACTAACAGTCTTCAGAGAAGAGGAGATACAACACTAACAGTCTTCAGAGAAGAGGAGATACAACACTAACAGTCTTCTGAGAAGAGGAGATACAACACTAACAGTCTTCAGAGAAGAGGAGATTCAACACTAACAGTCCTCAGAGAAGAGGAGATACAAAACTAACAGTCATCAGAGAAGAGGAGATACAACACTAACAGTCTTCAGAGAAGAGGAGATACAACACTAACAGTCTTCAGAGAAGAGGAGATACAACACTAATAGTCTTCAGAGAAGAGGAGATACAACACTAACAGTCTTCAGAGAAGAGGAGATACAACACTAATAGTCTTCAGCGAAGAGGAGATACAACACCTGCAGTCTTCAGAGAAGAGGAGATACAACACTAACAGTCTTCAGAGAAGAAGAGATACAACACTAACAGTCTTCTGAGAAGAGGAGATACAACACTAACAGTCTTCAGAGAGAAGAGGAGATACAACACTAACAGTCTTCAGAGAAGAGGAGATACAACACTAACAGTCTCCAGAGAAGAGGAGATACAACACTAACAGTCTTCAGAGAAGAGGAGATACAACACTAACAGTCTCCAGAGAAGAGGAGATACAACACTAACAGTCTTCAGAGAAGAGGAGATACAACACTAACTGTCTTCAGAGAGAAGAGGAGATACAACACTAACAGTCTTCAGAGAAGAGGAGATACAACACTAACAGTCTTCAGAGAAGAGGAGATACAACACTAACAGTCTTCAGAGAAGAGGAGATACAACACTAACAGTCTCCAGAGAAGAGGAGATACAACACTAACAGTCTCCAGAGAAGAGGAGATATAACACTAACAGTCCTCAGAGAGAAGAGGAGATACAACACTAACAGTCTTCAGCGAAGAGGAGAGGAGATTCAACACCTGCAGTCTTCAGAGAAGAGGAGATACAACACTAACAGTCTTCAGAGAAGAGAAGATACAACACTAACAGTCTTCAGAGAATAGGAGATACACTAACAGTCTTCAGAGAAGAGGAGATACAACACTAACAGTCTTCAGAGAAGAGGAGATACAACACTAACAGTCTTCAGAGAGAAGAGGAGATACAACACTAACAGTCTTCAGAGAAGGGGAGATACAACACTAACAGTCTTCAGAGAAGAGGAGATACAACACTAACAGTCCTCAGAGAAGAAGAGATACAACACTAACAGTCCTCCGAGAAGATGAGATACAACACTAACAGTTTCCAGAGAAGAGGAGATACACTAACAGTCTTCAGAGAAGAGGAGATACACTAACAGTCTTCAGAGAAGAGGATATACACTAACAGTCTTCAGAGAAGAGGAGATACAACACTAACAGTCTTCAGAGAAGAGGAGATACAACACTAACAGTCCTCAGAGAAGAAGAGATACAACACTAACAGTCCTCCGAGAAGATGAGATACAACACTAACAGTTTCCAGAGAAGAGGAGATACACTAACAGTCTTCAGAGAAGAGGAGATACACTAACAGTCTTCAGAGAAGAGGAGATACAACACTAACAGTCTTCAGAGAAGAGGAGATACAACACTAACAGTCTTCAGAGAGAAGAGGAGATACAACACTAACAGTCTTCAGAGAAGAGGAGATACAACACTAACAGTTTTCAGAGAAGAGGAGATACAACACTAACAGTCCTCAGAGAAGAAGAGATACAACACTAACAGTCCTCCGAGAAGAGGAGATACAACACTAACAGTCCTCCGAGAAGAGGATATACAACACCTGCAGTCTTCGGAGAAGAGGAGATACAACACTAACAGTCTTCAGAGAAGAGGGGATATACTAACAGTCTTCAGAGAGGAGGAGATACAACACTAACAGTCTTCAGAGAAGAGGAGATACAACACTAACAGTCTTCAGAGAGAAGAGGAGATACAACACTAACAGTCTTCAGCGAAGAGGAGATACAACACCTGCAGTCTTCAGAGAAGAGGAGATACAACACTAATAGTCTTCAGAGAAGAGGAGATACAACACTAACAGTCTTCAGAGAAGAGGAGATACAACACTAATAGTCTTCAGAGAAGAGGAGATACAACACTAACAGTCTTCAGAGAAGAGGAGATACAACACTAATAGTCTTCAGCGAAGAGGAGATACAACACCTGCAGTCTTCAGAGAAGAGGAGATACAACACTACCAGTCTCCAGAGAAGAGGAGATAAAACACTACCAGTCTCCAGAGAAGAGGAGATACACTAACAGTCTTCAGGGAAGAGGAGATACAACACTAACAGTCTTCAGAGAAGAGGAGATACAGCACTAACAGTCTCCAGAGAAGAGGAGATACAACACTAACAGTCTTCAGAGAAGAGGAGATACAACACTAACAGTCTCCAGAGAAGAGGAGATACAACACTAACAGTCTTCAGAGAAGAGGAGATACAACACTAACTGTCTTCAGAGAGAAGAGGAGATACAACACTAACAGTCTTCAGAGAAGAGGAGATACAACACTAACAGTCTTCAGAGAAGAGGAGATACAACACTAACAGTCTTCAGAGAAGAGGAGATACAACACTAACAGTCTCCAGAGAAGAGGAGATACAACACTAACAGTCTCCAGAGAAGAGGAGATATAACACTAACAGTCCTCAGAGAGAAGAGGAGATACAACACTAACAGTCTTCAGCGAAGAGGAGAGGAGATTCAACACCTGCAGTCTTCAGAGAAGAGGAGATACAACACTAACAGTCTTCAGAGAAGAGGAGATACAACACTAACAGTCTTCAGAGAATAGGAGATACACTAACAGTCTTCAGAGAAGAGGAGATACAACACTAACAGTCTTCAGAGAAGAGGAGATACAACACTAACAGTCTTCAGAGAGAAGAGGAGATACAACACTAACAGTCTTCAGCGAAGAGGAGATACAACACCTGCAGTCTTCAGAGAAGAGGAGATACAACACTAACAGTCTTCAGAGAAGAGGAGATACAACACTAATAGTCCTCCGAGAAGATGAGATACAACACTAACAGTTTCCAGAGAAGAGGAGATACACTAACAGTCTTCAGAGAAGAGGAGATACACTAACAGTCTTCAGAGAAGAGGATATACACTAAAAGTCTTCAGAGAAGAGGAGATACAACACTAACAGTCTTCAGAGAAGAGGAGATACAACACTAACAGTCCTCAGAGAAGAAGAGATACAACACTAACAGTCCTCCGAGAAGATGAGATACAACACTAACAGTTTCCAGAGAAGAGGAGATACACTAACAGTCTTCAGAGAAGAGGAGATACACTAACAGTCTTCAGAGAAGAGGAGATACAACACTAACAGTCTTCAGAGAAGAGGAGATACAACACTAACAGTCTTCAGAGAGAAGAGGAGATACAACACTAACAGTCTTCAGAGAAGAGGAGATACAACACTAACAGTTTTCAGAGAAGAGGAGATACAACACTAACAGTCCTCAGAGAAGAAGAGATACAACACTAACAGTCCTCCGAGAAGAGGAGATACAACACTAACAGTCCTCCGAGAAGAGGATATACAACACCTGCAGTCTTCGGAGAAGAGGAGATACAACACTAACAGTCTTCAGAGAAGAGGGGATATACTAACAGTCTTCAGAGAGGAGGAGATACAACACTAACAGTCTTCAGAGAAGAGGAGATACAACACTAACAGTCTTCAGAGAGAAGAGGAGATACAACACTAACAGTCTTCAGCGAAGAGGAGATACAACACCTGCAGTCTTCAGAGAAGAGGAGATACAACACTAATAGTCTTCAGAGAAGAGGAGATACAACACTAACAGTCTTCAGAGAAGAGGAGATACAACACTAATAGTCTTCAGAGAAGAGGAGATACAACACTAACAGTCTTCAGAGAAGAGGAGATACAACACTAATAGTCTTCAGCGAAGAGGAGATACAACACCTGCAGTCTTCAGAGAAGAGGAGATACAACACTACCAGTCTCCAGAGAAGAGGAGATACAACACTACCAGTCTCCAGAGAAGAGGAGATACACTAACAGTCTTCAGGGAAGAGGAGATACAACACTAACAGTCTTCAGAGAAGAGGAGATACAGCACTAACAGTCTCCAGAGAAGAGGAGATACAACACTAACAGTCTTCAGAGAAGAGGAGATACAACACTAACAGTCTCCAGAGAAGAGGAGATACAACACTAACAGTCTTCAGAGAAGAGGAGATACAACACTAACTGTCTTCAGAGAGAAGAGGAGATACAACACTAACAGTCTTCAGAGAAGAGGAGATACAACACTAACAGTCTTCAGAGAAGAGGAGATACAACACTAACAGTCTTCAGAGAAGAGGAGATACAACACTAACAGTCTCCAGAGAAGAGGAGATACAACACTAACAGTCTCCAGAGAAGAGGAGATATAACACTAACAGTCCTCAGAGAGAAGAGGAGATACAACACTAACAGTCTTCAGCGAAGAGGAGAGGAGATTCAACACCTGCAGTCTTCAGAGAAGTGGAGATACAACACTAACAGTCTTCAGAGAAGAGGAGATACAACACTAACAGTCTTCAGAGAATAGGAGATACACTAACAGTCTTCAGAGAAGAGGAGATACAACACTAACAGTCTTCAGAGAAGAGGAGATACAACACTAACAGTCTTCAGAGAGAAGAGGAGATACAACACTAACAGTCTTCAGAGAAGGGGAGATACAACACTAACAGTCTTCAGAGAAGAGGAGATACAACACTAACAGTCCTCAGAGAAGAAGAGATACAAAACTAACAGTCCTCCGAGAAGATGAGATACAACACTAACAGTTTCCAGAGAAGAGGAGATACACTAACAGTCTTCAGAGAAGAGGAGATACACTAACAGTCTTCAGAGAAGAGGATATACACTAACAGTCTTCAGAGAAGAGGAGATACAACACTAACAGTCTTCAGAGAAGAGGAGATATAACACTAACAGTCCTCAGAGAAGAAGAGATACAACACTAACAGTCCTCCGAGAAGATGAGATACAACACTAACAGTTTCCAGAGAAGAGGAGATACACTAACAGTCTTCAGAGAAGAGGAGATACACTAACAGTCTTCAGAGAAGAGGAGATACAACACTAACAGTCTTCAGAGAAGAGGAGATACAACACTAACAGTCTTCAGAGAGAAGAGGAGATACAACACTAACAGTCTTCAGAGAAGAGGAGATTCAACACTAACAGTTTTCAGAGAAGAGGAGATACAACACTAACAGTCCTCAGAGAAGAAGAGATACAACACTAACAGTCCTCCGAGAAGAGGAGATACAACACTAACAGTCCTCCGAGAAGAGGATATACAACACCTGCAGTCTTCGGAGAAGAGGAGATACAACACTAACAGTCTTCAGAGAAGAGGGGATATACTAACAGTCTTCAGAGAGGAGGAGATACAACACTAACAGTCTTCAGAGAAGAGGAGATACAACACTAACAGTCTTCAGAGAGAAGAGGAGATACAACACTAACAGTCTTCAGCGAAGAGGAGATACAACACCTGCAGTCTTCAGAGAAGAGGAGATACAACACTAATAGTCTTCAGAGAAGAGGAGATACAACACTAACAGTCTTCAGAGAAGAGGAGATACAACACTAATAGTCTTCAGAGAAGAGGAGATACAACACTAACAGTCTTCAGAGAAGAGGAGATACAACACTAATAGTCTTCAGCGAAGAGGAGATACAACACCTGCAGTCTTCAGAGAAGAGGAGATACAACACTACCAGTCTCCAGAGAAGAGGAGATACAACACTACCAGTCTCCAGAGAAGAGGAGATACACTAACAGTCTTCAGGGAAGAGGAGATACAACACTAACAGTCTTCAGAGAAGAGGAGATACAGCACTAACAGTCTTCAGACAGAAGAGTAGATACAACACTAACAGTCTTTAGACAGAAGAGTAGATACAACACTAACAGTCTTAAGAGAAGAGGAGATACAACACTAACAGTATTCAGAGAAGAGGAGATACAACACTAACAGTCTTCAGAGAAGAGGAGATACAACACCTGCAGTCTTCAGAGAAGAGGAGATACTACACTAATAGTCTTCAGCGAAGAGGAGATACAACACCTGCAGTCTTCAGAGAAGAGGAGATACACTAACAGTCTTCAGAGAGGAGGAGATACAACACTAACAGTCTTCAAAGAAGAGGAGATACAACACTAACAGTCTTCAGAGAGGAGGAGATACAACACTAACAGTCTTCAGAGAAGAGGAGATACAACACTAACAGTCCTCAGAGAGAAGAGGAGATACAACACTAACAGTCTTCAGAGAGAAGAGGAGATACAACACTAACAGTCTTCAGAGAAGATGAGATACAACACTAACAGTCTTCAGAGAAGAGGAGATACAACACTAACAGTCTCCAGAGAAAAGGAGATACACTAACAGTCTTCAGGGTTAGAGGAGATACAACACTAACAGTCTTCAGACAGAAGAGTAGATACAACACTAACAGTCTTCAGAGAAGAGGAGATACAACACTAACAGTCTTCAGAGAAGAGGAGATACAACACTAACAGTCTTCTGAGAAGAGGAGATACAACACTAACAGTCTTCAGAGAAGAGGAGATTCAACACTAACAGTCCTCAGAGAAGAGGAGATACAAAACTAACAGTCATCAGAGAAGAGGAGATACAACACTAACAGTCTTCAGAGAAGAGGAGATACAACACTAACAGTCTTCAGAGAAGAGGAGATACAACACTAACAGTCTTCAGAGAAGAAGAGATACAACACTAACAGTCTTCAGAGAAGAGGAGATACAACACTAACAGTCCTCAGAGAGAAGAGGCGATACAACACAAACTGTCCTCAGAGAGAAGAGGAGATACAACACTAACAGTCTTCAGAGAAGAGGAGATACAACACTAACAGTCTTCAGAGAATAGGAGATACAACACTAACAGTCTTCAGAGAAGAGGAGATACAACACTAACAGTCTTCAGAGAAGAGGAGATACAACGCTAACAGTCTTCAGAAGAAAAAAAATACAAATTAAGTCAAAAAAAGAGAGGAAGGAGAAGCATGGTGTCAATTTTCAAGGGAATAATTTTGATAGTGGTACAATATGCAAAATGCTATAATGTACACTTGTTACAGGACTCATAAAAACTATATGAAGATGAGAATGGAGTAGATCTTACCTGTGCTATGTAGAGTCTGGAGATGAGCGTCTGTATCTCAGTGGAACCAACCAATGATGGTTTTTCCAATGCCCATTCGCTGTTTATATATACTTCATTGTGCTTCCCCAATTCAAAGGTAATCCTAGATGGTCTGTTTTCAGTGATGCCTCAACCAATGAGATTACACGGAGGCAGCGACGCCTACAATACAAGCAAGCTTTCAGAGAAATGACAGCCAGGCTTTTGACCAATAAGGCTATTCCAAGTTGCACAATTAGACAAACAGGAACTTGGCATCATCTCAGGGTTGTTGGCATGATATCAGATTAATTAGAAGAATCAAGTTTTTTTTTTATATGTTGTGGTCTCTGCTCCTGTGCTCTGTGCACTATGCAGTGTACACCTTCCCACTCGCACACAGACACCACCCCCTCCCCTGATACTTAAAACAACAAATAGATGAAAGATCACTTCTTCCCCTCTGACATCAAGCAGTTTCAACTGGCTATTTGCATTTGAGGTTTAGTCATATGGACACCGATACACATTGAGACATTATTTTACTGAAATAGATACCCTTTTTATATCTCAACTCCCAAAATTCAGAACAGAACAGAACAGACCCTACTAAAACGGGAGTATCAATGAACATGATTGTGGAAAATGAATGCTCAATTCTGTCGCGTGCGGCATCGCGGTACCATGTCAATCTAGCAGCATTTTTGCCACAGACTGTTATGCGCTAGCTGTCTAGTCTGTGTTTTATAAATGTGCAATGAACATAAAAAAATATGCAATTGTATACATAGCCGCGGGAAGTAGAGGTGCTGAGGGTGCCGCAGCACCCCCTGAAAAATCTGAATAAAAACAATATATAATAAAACTAAAAAAGATAGACATACAGTTGAAGTCGGAAGTTTACATACACCTTAGCCAAATACATTTAAACTCAGTTTTTCACAATTTCTGACATTTAATCCTAGTAAAAATTCCCTGTCTTAGGTCAGTTAGGATCACCACTTTATTTTAAAAATGTGAAATGTCAGAATAATAGTAGAGAGAATTATTTATGTCAGCTTTTATTTCTTTAATCACATTCCCAGTGGGTCAGAAGTTTACATACACTCAATTAGTATTTGGTAGCATTGCCTTTAAATTGTTTAACTTGGGTCAAACGTTTCGGGTAGCCTTCCACAAGCTTCCCACAATAAGTTGGGTGAATTTTGGCCCATACCTCCTGACAGAGCTGGTGTAACTGAGTCAGGTTTGTAGGCCTCCTTGCTCGCACATGCTTTTTCAGTTCTGCCCACACATTTTCTATAGGATTGAGGTCAGGGCTTTGTGATGGCCACTCCAATACCTTGACTTTGTTGTCCTTAAGCCATTTTGCCACAACTTTGGAAGTATGCTTGGGGTCCACTTTGCGACCAAGCTTTAACTTCCGGACTGATGTCTTGAGATGTTGCTTCAATATATCCACATAATTTTCCTTCCTCATGATGCCATCTATTTTGTGAAGTGCACCAGGCCCTCCTGCAGCAAAGCACCCCCACAGCATGATGCTGCCACCCCCGTGCTTCACGGTTGGGATGGAGTTCTTCGGCTTGCAAGCCACCCCGCTTTTCCTCCAAACATAACGATGGTCATTATGGCCAAACAGTTCTATTTTTGTTTCATCAGACCAGGGGACATTTCTCCAAAAAGTACGATCTTTGTCCCCATGTGCAGTTGCAAACCGTAGTCTGGCTTTTTTTATGGTGGTTTCGGAACAGTGGCTTCTTCCTTCCTGAGCGGCCTTTCCGGTTATGTCGATATGTGACTTGTTTTACTGTGGATATAGATACTTTTGTACCTGTTTCCTCCAGCATCTTCACAAGGTCCTTTGCTGTTGTTCTGGGATTGATTCGCACCAAAGTACGTTCATCTCTAGGAGACAGAACGCGTCTCCTTCCTGAGCGGTATGACGGCTGCGTGGTACCATGGTGTTTATACTTGCGTACTATTGTTTGTACAGATGAACGTGGTACCTTCAGGCGTTTGGAAATTGCTCCCAAGGATGAACCAGACTTGGCTGATTTATTTTGATTTTCCCATGATGTCAAGCAAAGAGGCACTGCTTTTGAAGGTAGGCCTTGAAATACATCCACAGGTACACCTCCAATTGACTCAAATTATGTCTATTAGCCTATCAGAAGCTTCTAAAGCCATGACATTATTTTCTGGAATTTTCCAAGCTGTTTAAAGCACAGTCAACTTATTGTATGTAAACTTCTGACCCACTGGAATTGTGATACAGTGAATTATAAGTGAAATAATCTGTCTGTAAACAATTGTTGGAAAAATGATTTGTGTCATGCACAAAGTAGATGTCCTAACCGACTTGCCAAAACTATAGTTTGTTAACAAGAAATGTGTGGTTGAAAAACTAGTTTTAATGACTCCAACCTAAGTGTATGTAAACTTCCGACTTCAACTGTATATAATAAAATAAAAAAAGTAAAATAAAAATATTTTATCACAAAAATAGTACACTGGGCCTTTACTAGTCCTGTATTAGCGGACCTACAGTGGGGGAAAAAAGTATTTAGTCAGCCACCAATTGTGCAAGTTCTCCCACTTAAAAAGATGAGAGAGGCCTGTAATTTTCATCATAGGTACACGTCAACTATGACAGACAAAATGAGGAAAAAATTTCCAGAAAATCAAATTGTAGGATTTTTAATGAATTTATTTTCAAATTATGGTGGAAAATAAGTATTTGGTCAATAACAAAAGTTTCTCAATACTTTGTTATATACCCTTTGTTGGCAATGACACAGGTCAAACGTTTTCTGTAAGTCTTCACAAAGTTTTCACACACTGTTGCTGGTATTTTGGCCCATTCCTCCATGCAGATCTCCTCTAGAGCAGTGATGTTTTGGGGCTGTCGCTGGGCAACACGGACTTTCAACTCCCTCCAAAGATTTTCTAGCTAGGCCACTCCAGGACCTTGAAATGCTTCTTACGAAGCCACTCCTTCGTTGCCCGGGCGGTGTGTTTGGGATCATTGTCATGCTGAAAGACCCAGCCACGTTTCATCTTCAATGCCCTTGCTGAAGGAAGGAGGTTTTCACTCAAAATCTCACGATACATGGCCCCATTCATTCTTTCCTTTAAACGGATCAGTCGTCCTCGTCTCTTTGCAGAAAAACAGCCCCAAAGCATGATGTTTCCACCCCCATGCTTCACAGTAGGTATGGTGTTCTTTGGATGCAACTCAGCATTCTTTGTCCTCCAAACACGACGAGTTGAGTTTTTACCAAAAAGTTCTATTTTGGTTTCATCTGACCATATGACATTCTCCCAAGCCTCTTCTGGATCATCCAAATGCACTCTAGCAAACTTCAGACGGGCCTGGACATGTACTGGCTTAAGCAGGGGGACACGTCTGGCACTGCAGGATTTGAGTCCCTGGCGGCGTAGTGTGTTACTGATGGTAGGCTTTGTTACTTTGGTCCCAGCTCTCTGCAGGTCATTCACTAGGTCCCCCTGTGTGGTTCTGGGATTTTTGCTCACCGTTCTTGTGATCATTTTGACCCCACGGGGTGAGATCTTGCATGGAGCCCCAGATCGAGGGAGATTATCAGTGGTCTTGTATGTCTTCCATTTCCTAATAATTGCTCCCACAGTTGATTTCTTCAAACCAAGCTGCTTACCTATTGCAGATTCAGTCTTCCCAGCCTGGTGCAGATCTACAATTTTGTTTCTGGTGTCCTTTGACAGCTCTTTGGTCTTGGCCATAGTGGAGTTTGGAGTGTGACTGTTTGAGGTTGTGGACAGGTGTCTTTTATACTGATAACAAGTTCAAACAGGTGCCATTAATACAGGTAATGAGTGGAGGACAGAGGAGCCTCTTAAAGAAGAAGTTACAGGTCTGTGAGAGCCAGAAATCTTGCTTGTTTGTAGGTGACCAAATACTTATTTTCCACCATAATTTGCAAATAAATTCATTAAAAATCCTACAATGTGATTTTCTGGAATTTTTTTCTCAATTTGTCTGTCATAGTTGACGTGTACCTATGATGAAAATTACAGGCCTCTCTCATCTTTTTAAGTGGGAGAACTTGCACAATTGGTGGCTGACTAAATACTTTTTTCTCCACTGTATATAGACATCTGTATAATTAAGAACAGTATCTTGCAGGAATCAATAGTTGGAATTGTAAGAGTTGTTGCCCTGTCCCTTTCTCTGTGATCGTCATTCTAATGGAATCCAGAAAGAACAAAACCCTGTCCTCAAACATTTACATCAAAAGGTTCAAAGTTATGGGCAAAGACCCAAAATATCCACATCAAAGAAAATATTTTTCTTGATCAAATAACATAGAAAACCACCACTTTTTGTGCAGTATTATTTTACCGTCCTTACAAACCACTTAATGTAAATGTACATTACTGTATTGTACAGAGGCTGGTCATCTAGGTTTCTACCTGTAGACTTTCTATCACCATGAAGAAAAACAATGCACAATACAGTAATTGAATACATTGAGACATGAAGTGGTTTGTGATGATGTGATGTGATGATGTGGCTCAGTTGGTAGAGCATGGCACTTGCAACGCTAGGGTTGTTGGGTTCAATTCCCACGGGGGACCAGTATGAAAATGCATGCACTCACTACTTACTGTAAATTGCTCTGGATAAGAGTGTCTACAAGAAACTGGAAAACATACCAAGCAAGTATTTTTATATTCCACAAGTATTATCAGATTAACTGTTTTGTACAGAACATTATTACACTCAAGCTACAAATGCTCGTAAACACTCAAATAGAAATCACCCCCCCCCCCCCCCCCCTTCCCGCATTTGTTTGTATAAGGAATTGGCACATTGTTCTGAGAAATAAGCTCATTTTTATCCACGTAGGCCACTTGATTTCACCATCTAAACAAAGTGAACAGACTATTTTGTTCAAACAGTTGGAGACAGACAGGGGGGTGTAATTCATAACTGTTCAACTGTTCTACCTTGTTAGCAAGCAAATAGATCCAAGTTGGCTAGACTTTAAATAGAAACATTTGCTGGCTACTCACTAGCAGTGGGCTTTTTTTGAGAAATTGTTTGAAACCTGTGTTCATTTTCTATAATGCCTGCTACCAGACGTTGGTCATTATTACATTTTACATTTACATTTTAGTCATTTAGCAGACGCTCTTATCCAGAGCGACTTACAGGAGCAATTAGGGTTAAGTGCCTTGCTCAAGGGCACATTAACGTCATTTAGCAGACGCTCTTAGCCAGAGCGACTCACAAATTGGTGCGTTCACCCTATAGCCAGTGGGATAACCACTTTACAATTGGGGGGGGGGGGGGGGGGGTAGAAGGATTCCTTTATCCTATCCCAGGTATTCCTTAAAGAGGTGGGGTTTCAAATGTCTCCGGAAGGTGGTGAGTGACTCCGCTGTCCTGGCGTCGTGAGGGAGCTTGTTCCACCATTGGGGTGCCAGAGCAGCGAACAGTTTTGACTGGGCTGAGCGGGAACTATGCTTCCGCAGAGGAAGGGGAGCCAGCAGGCCAGAGGTGGATGAGCGCAATGCCCTCGTTTGGGTGTAGGGACTGATCAGAGCCTGAAGGTACAGAGGTGCCGTTCCCCTCACTGCTCCATAGGCAAGCACCATGGTCTTGTAGCGGATGCGAGCTTCAACTGGAAGCCAGTGGAGTGTGCAGAGGAGGGGGGTGACGTGAGAGAACTTGGGAAGGTTGAACACCAGACGGGCTGCGGCATTCTGGATGAGTTGTAGGGGTTTAATGGCACAGGCAGGGAGGCCAGCCAACAGCGAGTTGCAGTAGTCCAGACGGGAGATGACAAGTGCCTGGATTAGGACCTGTGCCGCTTCCTGTGTAAGGCAGGGTCGTACTCTCCGAATGTTGTAGAGCATGAACCTGCAGGAGCGGGTCACCGCCTTGATGTTGGCGGAGAACGACAGGGTGTTGTCCAGGGTCACGCCTAGGCTCTTCGCACTCTGGGAGGAGGACACAGCGGAGTTGTCAACCGTGATGGCGAGATCATGGAACGGGCAGTCCTTCCCCGGGAGGAAGAGCAGCTCCGTCTTGCCAGGGTTCAGCTTGAGGTGGTGATCCGTCATCCATACTGATATGTCTGCCAGACATGCAGAGATGCGATTCGCCACCTGGTTATCAGAAGGGGGAAAGGAGAAGATTAGTTGTGTATCGTCAGCGTAGCAATGATAGGAGAGACCATGTGAGGATATGACAGAGCCAAGTGACTTGGTGTATAGGGAGAAAAGGAGAGGGCCTAGAACTGAGCCTTGGGGGACACCAGTGGTGAGAGCACGTGGTGCGGAGACAGCTTCTCGCCACGCCACTTGGTAGGAGCGACCGGTCAGGTAGGACGCAATCCAGGAGTGAGCCGCGCCGGAGATGCCCAGCTCGGAGAGGGTGGAGAGGAGGATCTGATGGTTCACAGTATCAAAGGCAGCAGACAGGTCTAGAAGGACAAGAGCAGAGGAGAGAGAGTTAGCTTTAGCAGTGCGGAGAGTCTCCGTGACACAGAGAAGAGCAGTCTCAGTTGAATGACCAGTCCTGAAACCTGATTGGTTTGGATCAAGAAGGTCATTCTGAGAGAGATAGCAAGAGAGTTGGCTAAAGACGGCACGCTCAATAGTTTTGGAAAGAAAAGAAAGAAGGGATACTGGTCTGTAGTTGTTGACATCAGTGGGGTCGAGTGTTGGTTTTTTGAGAAGGGGAGCAACTCTCGCTCTCTTGAAGACGGAAGGGACATGGCCAGCGGTCAAGGATGAGTTGATCAGCGAGGTGAGGTAGGGGAGAAGGTCACCGGAGATGGTCTGGAGAAGGGAGGAGGGGATGGGGTCAAGCGGGCAGGTTGTTGGGCGGCCTGCAGTCACAAGTCGCAGGATTTTATCTGGAGAGAGAGGGGAGAAAGAAGTCAAAGCATAGGGTAGGGCAGTGTGAGCAGGACCAGCAGTGTCATTAGACTTAACAAACGAGGATCGGATGTCGTCAACCTTCTTTTCAAAGTGGTTGACGAAGTCATCCACAGAGAGAGAGGAGGGGGGGGGGGGGGGGGGGGAGGATTCAGGAGGGAGGAAAATGTGGCAAAGAGCTTCCTAGGGTTAGAGGCAGATGCTTGGAATTTAGAGTGGTAGAAGGTGGCCTTAGCAGCAGAAACAGATGAAGAAAATGTAGAGAGGAGGGAGTGAAAAGATGCCAGGTCGGCAGGGAGTTTAGTTTTCTTCCATTTCCGCTCCGCTGCCCGGAGCTCTGTTCTGTGAGCTCGCAGTGAGTCATCAAGCCACGGAGCTGGAGGGGAGGACCGAGCCGGCCGGGAGGATAGGGGACACAGAGAGTCAAAGGATGCAGAAAGGGAGGAGAGGAGGGTTGAGGAGGCAGAATCAGGAGATTGGAGGGAGAAGGAGTGAGCAGAGGGAAGAGATGATAGGATGGAAGAGGAGAGAGTAGTGGGAGAGAGAGAGCGAAGGTTGCGGCGGCGCATTACCATCTGTGTAGGGGCAGAGTGAGTAGTGTGGGAGGAGAGCGAGAGAGAAAAGGAAACAAAGTAGTGGTCGGAGACATGGAGGGGAGTTGCAGTGAGATTAGTAGAGGAGCAGCATCTAGTGAAGATGAGGTCGAGCGTATTGCCTGCCTTGTGAGTAGGGGGGGACGGTGAGAGGGTGAGGTCAAAAGAGGAGAGGAGTGGAAAGAAGGAGGCAGAGAGAAATGAGTCAAATGTGGACATAGGGAGGTTGAAATCCCCCAAAACTGTGAGGGGTGAGCCATCCTCAGGAAAGGAACTTATCAAGGCGTCAAGCTCATTGATGAACTCTCCAAGGGAACCTGGAGGGCGATAGATGACAAGGATATTAAGCTTAAATGGGCTAGTGACTGTGACAGCATGGAATTCAAATGAGGAGATAGACATATGGGTTAGGGGAAAAATTGAGAATGTCCACTTGGGAGAGATGAGGATTCCTGTACCACCACCCCTCTGACCAGATGCTCTCGGGGTATGCGAGAACACATGGTCAGACGAGGAGAGAGCAGTAGGAGTAGCAGTGTTTTCAGTGGTGATCCATGTTTCCGTCAGCGCCAGGAAGTCGAGGGACTGGAGGTTGGCATAGGCTGGGATGAAGTCAGCTTTGTTGGCAGCAGAACGGCAGTTCCAGAGGCTGCCTGAAACCTGGAACTCCAGGTGTGGGCTGCGTGCAGGGACCACCAGGTTAGAGAGGCAGCAGCCACGCGGTGTGGTGCGTTTGTGTAGCCTGTGCAGAGAGGAGAGAACAGGGATAGGCAGAGGCATAGTTGACAGGCTGTAGCAAATGGCTACAATAATGCAGAGGAGATCGGAATGAAATGAACTAAACATCTGGGAGAGAAACTTATACCTCAGAAACTATAATTGTTTCACTGAACCACCCGAGCAAAAACTCTACCAACTTCCACCTTAGAAATCAGAATTGTTGTGAACCACAGCGGTTCAATGTTTAAAGGAATAGACTCAACCCACTTTATTCAGCTAGCTAACTATGACACCATAGCTAACTAGCATGCTAGCATCCAAAAAAAAACACCGTTTAGCACCAACACTTGGTCACAACAAACCACCAATAGTGGTTTGTTGTTTTTAACGTTGGCTAGCTTTAACTCCCAAATATAACTCTCCCAACTTCCACCTCAGAAGCTATAATTGTTGTAAACTACAGCGGTTCAATGTTTCTAGGAATAGACTAACTCAGTTTATTCAGCTAGCTAACTAGGTGCAGTATTATTCCGTGAAAAACGTCCGGGCACCTAGTCATAAGACGCCACAGCCAGCTAGCATGCCGGGCTCCAACTACACGGTTTAACGCCAATACTCTGCCACAACAAACCACCAGTGTATCAACGCGCAAGCAGATCGTTCGTGTCCGTGTCGAACGTTGTGGGTTAGTCCCGACAGCTTGAGCGAGTCCGTCGTCAACTTATTCAGCCAGTTAGTTAGCTAGAATAGTTAGCAAACTAGCTAGCCATTGCTTTCAGACAAAGAAGAACCCCTCCTTTCACGGCACGAACACACATAGAGAGCCAAACGAACGTTAACTAGTCACCCATGTCCCAAATTCCTTGAACGACTCGGGCTATCAATATGTAAAAAGCAAAACAAATGTAGGTTATGACTTACCCCTATCAGCTACTGTTAGCTAGCCAAGTGCAAAGCTAGCCACTGAATTGACTCAGCCAGTTCGCGTCTGTTCACACGGTCGTTCCAGCTATTGTTTACTAGTAGCCAACCAGGTAGCAACAAGCTAGCTAATATTTCAAGCACAGTAGCCACTTGCTACCTAACGTTAACGGTTCAGACAATGAGGTTAGGAAAGAGCTGAATGGTAGGCAATTATTGTATGTAATTATTGTAGGCAGCCAGCTGGCGTAATTACAGGCACTCTCAGGCGTGAAATAACTGTACCGTTGCTAATAGCTACTCGCCAGCTAGTCCCGGTGGTGGGTTAGCTAGCTAGCTTCGTGCAACGCTGGGCACAGCCGAATACAATACTAACCTACAATAATTACATACAACAACCCACAATAACTAACTACAATCTAAATACGTAGTTTAAGCCTTACTCGACGAAGCCCAAGCTATGTGTAAAGCCAAGCTAACCCGACGCCAAGCCAAGTTGACTCCCCGTCCGTGAATACTTAAACAATACGTAAACAATACAATACTTACCTACAATAATTGTCTACGGTTCCTCCTCTTGGGGACAACAGTGCTGTAAGTCACATCATCACCATTGCACATCCATTATTAGTGGATGTGCATGGTTCTGGTTACATTTGTAACAAAAAATGGCATTTACATAGCAACACTTGAAAGCAGATCAGGTGATTATTGAAAAAAAGCAGGTTAAACTATTTTGATAAAATAATACAATTATTAGTGGGTCTAATGGTTGAATGCTTATAATTAGCCTAGGTGTAATTTTACAAGCCCGAAATTCATTAGATTATTCCCGACTGGTTGAAATGCAGTGTATTAACCGTTTAATTGTGCAACAAAGCTTATTTAGAAGAAATATATATATATATATATATATATATATATATATATATATATATATATATATATATATATATTCAGACCCCTTGACTTTTTCCACATTTGGTTACTCTACAGCCTTAATCTAAAATTGATAAAATATTACCTACACACAATACCCCATAATGACAAAGTGAAAACATGTTTTTAGAAATTTTAGCAAATGTATTAAAAATAAAAACAGAAATACCTTATTTACATAAGTATTCAGACCCTTTGTGATGAGACTCGAAATTGAACTCCAGTGCATCCCGTTTCCATTGATCATCCTTGAGATGTTTCTACAACTTGATTGGAGTCCACCTGTGGTAAATCTAATTGATTGGACATGATTGGGAAAGGCACACACCTGTCTATATAAGGTCCCACAGTTGACAGTGCATGTCAGAGCAAAAACCAAGCCATGAGGTCGAAGGAATTGTCCGTAGAGCTCCTAGACAGGATTGTGTCGAGGCACAGATCTGGGGAAGGGTACCAAAACATTTCTGCAGCATTGAAGGTCCCGAAGAACACAGTGGCCTCCATCATTCTTAAATGAAAGAAGTTTGGAACCACCAAGACTCTTCCTAGAGTTGGCCGCCCGGCCAAAGTGAGCAATCGGGGGAGAAGAGCCTTGGCCAGGGAGGTGACGAAGAACCCAATGGTCACTCTGACAAATCTCTAGAGTTCCTCTGTGGATACGGGAGAATCTTCCAGAAGGACAACCATCTCTGCAGCCCTCCACCAATCAGGTCTTTATGGTAGTGGCCAGACGGAAGCCACTCCTCAGTAAAATGCATATGACAGCCCGCTTGGAGTTTGCCAAAAGGCACCTAAAGACTCTCAGACCATGAGAAACAAGATTCTCTGGTCTGATGAAACCAAGATTGAACTATTTGGCCTGAATGCCCAGCCAGAGCCCGATCGAACATCTCTGGAGAGACCTGAAAATAGCTGTGCAGCAACGCTCCCCATCCAACCTGACAGAGCTTGAGAGGATCTGCGGAGAAGAATGGGAGAAACTCACCAAATGCAGGTGTGCCAAGTTTGTAGCGTCATACCCAAGAAGACTCGATGCTGTAATCGCTGCCAAAGGTGCTTCAACAAAGTACTGAGTAAAGGGTCTGAAATCTTATGTAAATGTGATATTTCCGTTTTTTAATTTTTAGCAAAAAAAAATTAAAACCTGTTTTTGCTTTGTCATTATGGGGTATTGTGTGTAGATTGATGAGGGGGGAAAAACTATTTAATCAATTTTAGAATATGACTGTAACGTAATAAAATGTGGAAAAAGTAAAGGGGTCTGAATACTTTCCCGAAGGCACTGTATATATAGTGAGTCGCACATAAGTTGCCATATCGCCCAGCCCTAAGCTGGTGGCACATGTTTTCGACAAATACCATAATTTGTCATCAATTTATACATAAACTTCTATTCTATTATGTATTATATTGTTCATTTTTGTATTTGAAATTGTTCCATTCTTTTTTTACATACAATACTAACTATTACTGTATTTGTAAATAACATGAATAATAAATAATATGTGAAATATCCCTCTCCTTTTTAGATACATCCTTCCTTTCCTCTCTTTGTACCCCTGCATGTTTTACTTGTCAAATGTTTGCCTTTGCATTTCAAAAAGCAGCCAAAGGCTTTGTCTCCCGAACTTTAATCCAAGCTACATTTATTTTCCATCCCCCCCCCAGGTGACGATCATCATCTACCTGTCAGTGGTGGGCTCTCTGCTACTCTACATGTTGTTCCTGCTGCTGGTTGAACCTCTCATCCGTAAACATGACCCCTACATCCAACCCCTTCACAACGAGGAGGACTCTGAGGTATATGAACAGATATACACCACACAGAGGAAACAAACTGGGGTTAGTAGGTGAAGATATGGTCTCTGCTTCTTAACATCTGCAACACAATGTTACGTCTGTAGGGAGGCTGTGGGATGTGAGGGTTATGAGGAACAATTCTACAGGTTTGCTGGTTTTTTCGTCACTAACACTCTATCTGTCTCTCTCTCTCTGTCTCTCTCTCTCTCTCTCTCTCTCTCTCTCTCTCTCTCTCTCTCTCTCTCTCTCTCTCTCTCTCTCTCTCTCTCTCTCTCTCTCTCTCTCTCTCCCCCCCCCCCCCCCCTTAGCAGCCTGAGTATGCTGCTGCTGCCCAGGGAGGCAGAGGTAACACGGTACTGGAACGGGTAGAGGGGGCCCAGCAGCGTTGGAAAAAACAGGTCCAGGAACAGCGCAAGACTGTCTTTGACCGACACAAGATGCTTAGTTAAACCCCAATGTCTGACTTCAGATCAGAGGCTAGAGTCACCTCCCAAGCTTTGTCCACATCTGCTGCTGTTGTACTGTCATTAGCTACATTGTTGTTGTTCAGGATTTCAGTTCCTTTGCCATTTCAGTACGTTCCCAGCGCATTTAGGATTGTTTATGAGCGTTACGGTAATTCTGTTTGGAACGGTCGCTGGTCCAATGTCCTTTGTTACCAAAATGGTGGTTGCTGTCATGAGAATATAGATGTGTATCAAAATGAGGAGTATAGCCAAACAGCATAGTGTAAGTTGTGGTTGCATCATCATCTCTGCATCATCTGCATGGAAAGATCAAACGGAAAATGGAACTGGATATATTGCAAACACAGTATCAAAAATAAGCTGCTTAAGAATATTTTTAACAAGCTTAAGCACCTTTTTTAAAATCATTTTTAATCCTCATTGTAGCATTGTTGTATTGTGAAGCTACCTCAGCGCACCAGATACTTTAGGTAGGCTGAACGCTTGTGAATGATAGGCTCACTAAATAGGCTGCCGGTATGTAATTGGTTACCTTAATTATTAGCTGGTGCCAAGCAATGTTCATTCCTTAGTTTAAGCACGACGCCAGGACAGCGGAGTCACTCACCACCTTCCGGAGACATTTGAAACCCCACCTCTTTAAGGAATACCTGGGATAGGATAAACTAATCCTTCTACCCCCCCCCCCCCCCCCCCCCTAAAAAAATAAAAATAAAAATAAATAAATTGTAAAGTGGTTATCCCACTGGCTATAGGGTGAATGCACCAATTTGTAAGTCGCTCTGGATAAGAGCGTCTGCTAAATGACGTAAATGTAAATGTAAATGTAAGCACTGTTTATCAGAACCACAGCTCACTGCTTGTGGTTCATTTTGCACTTCGTGATGATATCCTTTGCACTTAAAGACACAAGAAAGGAAAAGGTATTCCTTTATTTAGCCATGTAATGATGATTGATAGTTTGGCTGGCTTTGAAATATTTGTTGTTTGAGAGGCTGTCTCTACCTGGAGTGGACACAGACAAGTGACACCTCTGAGGATGCTAAATGTGAATGGCTTAGCTTTTAACGCTCATTGTAATGTAGTAATTAACTGTAGAATCACTGGTTAATATTTTTTGGAATCACTGGAATGCCAAAGGGCTTTATATGATTCCAGAGTGGAATGTTGCAGTCAGTGGATTGTCTCACATTCCATTAACTAGCACTAACTGAGGCTCTGTGCAATGTGTGTGCAGGGGGGTTATTTCCAGTCACAGGTCAAGTTATGCTAGCCTGCTTTACCTCAAACACACACACATTGAGAATTGATTAAAATGTCTGTTTAATTATTTAATTATTATTTAATTTATGTTTTAGCTGATGTATTTTAAAGCAGATGTACTCTTAATTGACATTGTTTTTATATGATAGGCCTGTATGTTGATGTTAAAGACATCAACTGATATGTGTGTTTTGATATAGGCTAGGATTTTATTACATTGTTTATCATTTCATTTGGACTCTGTTATCAGATCTTGCAATGTTGAAATAATGTCTGTGTAATTGTCTACATCATGCTTGGAAAACAGTAAAAATGTCCCTTGGTTGAGCTTATATTATCCTGTTATTTGGTGAAATCTGTGTAACATAGTTTGACTGAAGCTGCTTATGTATTTATAGATGATGTTAGACCCCTTGTTGTCACTTGAGTTACCTGCCGCCATAGCCCTCATCTTCAGTTGTGCCTGTACTACTCATGACCACTAGATGGCCACACAGCACATAATCATTTGGAAATGTATATAGGCCTATGTTAGGTACGTTATTAACTGGGCCTGGGGCCCATGATTTATAACACCGCACCATTCACATTTTGTCAATACAACACTTAGCTTTAGTCCATGACCATAATGTATTTTTTATCTTTGACTTAGAGAGCTATTTTCTTTGTACTTTTTAACTAAGATTGAGGTGGCGAGAGTATTGAGGGTGACTAACAGGGTAGGGGTGGATGGGGGGTATTGGGGGTGGATGGAGGGTATTGGGGGTGGCTAAAGGTACGGAAGGGTGGGGTTGAGAGGCAGAGATGGGGGTAGAGGGTGGGGTGGAGGGTTGAGAGGCTGGGGGGAGGTAGGGGGTAGAAGGGGGAAGAAGGTCAGGGGAGTCCTCCTGAGGCAGAGGAGAGAGGGAGGGAAAGAGCTGTGGATGTTCTTTCTTGCCTTCAGTGGCCAGAGCATTGCTGCACTGTGACACAGTGCAGATGAAGGAGAGTGTTTCTACCATAGAGTGCCAACCCAAACTAGTCTACAGTATAAACATTCTTCATCTGAACAGCACAGCGAGTGGGCAGCCTGGAACACAGAGGTTGCTTCCCAAATGGCACCCCCTCCCTACTGCCTGTGGTCAAAAGCAGTGGTGGAAAAAGTACCCAATTGTCATACTTGAGTAAAAGTAAAGATACCTTAATAGAAAATGACTCAAGTGCAGGTCACCCAGTAAAATACTACTTGAGTAAAAATCTAAAAGTGTTTGGTTTTAAATATATTTAAGTATCAAAAGTAAATGTAATTGCAAAAATATACTTAAGTATCAAAAGTAAAAGTATAAAATCCTTATATTAAGCAAACCAGACGGCACCATTTTCTTGTTTTTTTATTGATTTACGGATAGCCAGGGGCACACTCCAACATTCACACGATTTACAAACAAAGTATGTGTTTAGTGAGTCCGCCAGATCAGAGGCAGTGGAGATGACCAGGGATGTTCTCTTGATAAGTGTGTGAATTAGACAATTTTCCTGTCCTGCTAAGCATTCAAAATGTAACGAGTACTTTTGGGTGTCAGGGAAATTCTATGGAGTGAAAAGTACATTATTTTCTTTAGGAATGTAGTGAAGTAAAAGTAAAAGTTGTCAAAAGTAAAGTAAAGTAAAGTACAGATAACCCAAAAAACGTGTGTATTAAGTGTGTTTAAAAGGTTTGATAATATTCTGGGTCGGTAGTGCAGCTGTCCTGTGTCATCACACTGGGTGACTGGGACACACTGCTGCTGAGCTGCCAGGGGATTTCTTACATAGCTCCCTCTAGAGGTGGGAATGAGAAGGGTGGGGAAGACTACACACATCAGGGCCCTCATAGCAGATTCATGGTCTGTTTAAAGGGATGGGGTGACAGGGAAATTCTTGGTCTGTTTAAAGGGATGTGGTGACAGGCAGATTCATGGTCAGTTTAAAGGGATGGGGTGACAGGCAGATTCATGGTCTGTTTAAAGGGATGGGGTGACAGGCAGATTCATGGTCTGTTTAAAGGGATGGGGTGACAGGCAAATTCTTGGTCTGTTTAAAGGGGTGGGGCTACAGGCAGATTCATGGTCTGTTTAAAGGAATGAGGTGACAGGCAGAGGGTATGGCTGTCCACTCGGGATCTGCCCCTCCGGGTGGAGTCCCGCAAACTTTCCCCCCGTTTTATCGGCCCTTTCCCCATCTCTAAGATTCTCAGTACCCGCTGCTGTTCGTCTTCTGTTGCCCCGCACCCTCCGTATACATCCCACTTTTCATGTATCAAGGATTAAACCTCTGTCTCACAGCCCTCTGTCTCCACTTTCCTGCCGTCCTGTACCTATCTGACTCTGACCTGGTTTACGAAATTCTGCCTGCCCTGACCCTGAGCCTGCCTGCCGTTCTGTACCTTATTGACTCTGCCCTGGATTACTGACCTCTGCCTGCCCTTGACCTGTCGTTTGCCTGCACCCTGTTTTGTAATAAACATCTCTGATTCGAACTGTCTGCATCTAGGTCTTATCCTGAGTCCTGATACTAATTATTTATAATGTGTGTACTTTTGTCCATGCTCAGTAACTGCCTCCATGTAGTGGAGCCCATGCCAGTGCAGGGCCATGATGTGGAGGCCTACTGTCTGCTGTGTGAGTGCAAGTATGAGGAACGCAGCAGCAACACCATCAAGGTACTACTGACCCTTTACAATGACACAAATAGTTGATTTCAACTGATATTACCTGGTAAAAATGGACAGGTTTTAATGCTAAAAAGACTATGGTATAAGGAAGGAGTATGATATTCAAGAAGTTACATCCATTACTAAAGGAACAGATTGACTGGCTATCCATACAGCAGACACTCCCCTCCATATTTATTTGGATTTAAATGTGGCTCTATACCCCAACATTTTGGATTTGAGATTTTTTTTACATTATATGAGGCGACAGTACAGAATGTCACCTTTAATTTAAGGATATTTTCATACATATCTGTTTTAGTGTTGCACAGTATACCAGTACCACGGTAATATCACGGTACCAAAACGTCATGATACTTATGATACCAACATTTTAGAATACCGTAGTACCGTTTCATAAGATACTACCACATCTTTCAGCCCTATTGATTTACTCAGCCTCTGAGTGCCAGAGAGGGAAAATGGAGCACAGCTTCGCGACAGGCATGCTTACAGCTTTACAACAATGAAAATGTCTCTAGCCCATTCAAAACATATGGCCCATATTACGGAGCTACCTTTTTTCAATCTGTCGCGGATTTTCTCACATTTTATATAATTTCGCAAACCATGTCGCGGGCTGTTTTAAACTAATCCCGGGCCACTAATTATTGGTTTGATAATAAACAACCTTGTTCAGTCATGTGTTTCAGATTATATTTTTCTAAATAGGAACTGAGTGGTGAATAATGTATTGTGTCATTTTGGAGTCACTTTTACTGTAAATAACAATAGAATATGTTTCTAAACACTTCTACATTAATGTGGATGCTACCATGATAACGGATAATCATGAATGAATCGTGAAAAATTATGATCATACCCACAAAATCATGAATAAAGACCATACGTTACCGCTAAAGAAATGCTAACCTCTCACTATTACCAATAATACTTAATGGGGGGTATGATATTTGTGCCTCTAACTTTCTCATTAATCTTTATTCACAATTCATTCATGATTATTCCTAATCATGGTAGCATCCACATTGATGTAGAAGTGTTCAGAAACATATTCTATTCTTATTTACAATCAAAATGACTCCAAAATGACAGAATACATTATTCACCATTAAGTTCCCATTGGGCAAAACATAATCCGAAACACAAACAAAACAAACAGCATATGCATCCAAGAAGTTTGTAGTGTCACAAGCTTGATGTAGTCATCGCGTGCTAGGAATATGGGACCAAATACTAAACTTTTGACTACTTTAATACACTATAAGAGAATTGTGCTTTCATTTCTAAGCAGTAAAACAGATACAGATGTAGGATCTTAATTTGACCAGTATTGTCTTTGCAAAAGAATCCTGCAGCAACAGGATTTGAACCTTTTGTCCATAATGTGCTTGATCAGTGGTTAAACTATTAGCTAGACAAAAGTAGACTTTATGAAAGTGCAGTACTGTTAATATAACCTTGGTTTAGTGTGGGTTTTCAGTGAATTTATGCGGTGTAGGAAAATTGTCAGCAACAAAAGTGATCAAATTAAGATCATACAGTGCCTTGCAAAAGTATTCATCCCCCTTGGCATTTTTCCTATTTTGTTGCATTACAACCTGTAATTTAAATTGATTTTTATTTGAATTTCATGTAATGGACATACACAAAATAGTTCAAATTGGTGGACCTGCCAAGAGAGGGCCGCCCACCAAAACTCACGGACCAGGCAAGGAGGTATTGACTTTGGGGGGGGTGAATAGTTATGCACGCTCAAGTTTTCTGTTTTTTAGTCTTATTTCTTGTTTGTTTCACCCAAAAAAATATTTTGCATCTTCAAAGTGGTAGGCATGTTGTGTAAATCAAATGATACAAACCCCCCCAAAATCCATTTTAATTCCAGGTTATATCTGTATACCCTCAAATAAAAGGTGGCATTCTGTATTGTTGCCTATTATGAAACATTTGATATCAAATCCAAAATGCTGCAGTATAGAGACAAATTTTAACATTTTAGCTTCACTGTCCAAATAAATGAGAGAACCAGACTGAGACCATTGTGCAGAAATGCAAGTTTTTATTTAGGCCTTAATGTTCATCAGTAAAATTCATTAGAATTTCATTAAGGTATGTGATGGCCGAATGTTTTACATTATGGCTGGCTTACTGGTAACTGATCTTTTACATTATGGCTGGCTTACTGGTAACTGATGTTTTACATTATGGCTGGCTTACTGGTAACTGTAAGTGTAGTAGAAGGTTCCACTACTCAGACCGCAGGTTACGCTGTGACTGCCAGACTTGAGCTCAGTGGTGCAGGTTCCCAGGTGGTCATCGAAGTTTAGGTCCTTGTCCCAGATCTCAAACTTCAAGGAAGCACTGGATGGCACATTCAGAAAGTTGAATACGGCACTCCAGGATGGATTACGAGTATCCTTGTGCCAGTCTGTCATGCCACCGGATTCGCCACCACACCAAACCTTGACATAGGGGTCAGGGTAATTACCAGCAGGGTCCCCTTTAAGGCCGCTGGCATGAAGGCCGGACACTCTGACGTTTGCACCATGGACGCCAGCCAGCATACAGAGAAACAGCAGTCCCAGAGAGAGGGAGGCCATGGCTTTCAAATGGGGAAAGCAAACTAAGAGAGGGAAAAAATAGAGAAGAGGAGATAAAAAACTAACAGTCTTCAGAGAAGAGGAGATACAACACTAACAGTCTTCAGAGAAGAGGAGATACAACACTAACAGTCTTCAGAGAAGAGGAGATACAACACTACCAGTCTTCAGAGAAGAGGAGATACAACACTAACAGTCTTCAGAAGAAGAAAGATACAAATTAAATCAGAAAAAGAGATGAAGGACAGGCATTATGTCAATTTTCAAGGGAATAATTTTGTTAGTGGTACAATATGCTAAATGCTATAAAGTACACTTGTTACAGGACTCATAAAAACTATATGAAGATGAGAATGGAGTAGATCTTACCTGTGCTATGTAGAGTCTGGAGATGAGTGTCTGTATCTCAGTGGAACCAACCACTGATGTTTTTTCCTATGCCCAATCGCTGTTTATAAATACTTAATCGGGTAACCCACAGATGGTCTGTTCTCAGTGATGCCTCAACCAATGAGAGCACATGGAGGCAGCAGCACCTACAGTACAAGTGTTAAATGTTAACCTTTAATGCTGATTAAACGACGGCCAGGCTTTTGACCAATAAGGCAATTCCAAGTGGCAAATTTAGACAAACAGAACTTGGCATCATCTCAGGGTTGTTGGCATCATCTCAGTTACCACCTGCCCTTGAGCCACTTAACCCCCAACCTGCTCCAAGCGCTGCTCTGTGCCATGTGCAGCACTGGGTCAGCCACAGAGCATCACCTCTGGAGCAGGTTAAGGGTTAAGTGGTCTGCTCAAGGCCCCTCTGAGTAGGTGGCACCTGTTTTCGACAAATATCATAATTATGTCATGTATACATACATTTCTATTGTGTTGTCTATTCTACACTGAACATAAATATCAACACAACATGTAAAGTGTGGGTCCCATGTTTCATGGGCTGAAATAGAAGATCCCAGAAATGTTCCATACGCACAACAAGCTTATTTATCTCAAATTTTGGGCACAACTTTGTTACGTCCCTGTTAGTGAGCATTTCTCCTTTGCCAAGATAATCCATCCACCTGACAGGTGTGACATATCAAGAAGCTGATTAAACAGCATGATCATTACACAGGTGCACCTTGTGCTGGGGACAGTAAAAGGCCACTCTTAAGTTTTGTCACACAACACAATGCCACAGATGTCTCAAGTTTTGAGGGAGCGTGCAATGTTATTTCTGTTCAGTGTATAAATAACAAATAATATGTGAAATATCCCCCTCCTTTTTAGATACATCCTTCCTTTCCTCTCTTTGTACCCTGCATGTTTTACTTGTCAAATGTTTGCCTTTGCATTTCAAAAAGCAGCCAAAGGCTTTGTCTCCCGAACTTTAATCCAAGCTACATTTATTTTCCATCCCCCCCAGGTGACGATCATCATCTACCTGTCAGTGGTGGGCTCTCTGCTACTCTACATGTTGTTCCTGCTGCTGGTTGAACCTCTCAACCGTAAACATGACCCCTACATCCAACCCCTTCACAACGAGGAGGACTCTGAGGTATATGAACAGATATACACCACACAGAGGAAAAACACTGGGGTTGGTAGGTGAAGATATGGTCTCTGCTTCTTAACATCTGCAACACAATGTTACGTCTGTCGGGAGGCTGTGGGATGTGAGGGTTATGAGGAACAATTCTACTGGTTTGCTGGTTTTTGCGTCACTGATTAACAGGTATGTGTAACGTCTTGTACACACACTGACTCTCTCTCTCTCTCTCTCTCTCTCTCTCGCTCGCTCTCTCTCCCCCCCCCTTACAGGACATGAGACCGCAGCCTGAGTATGCTGCTGCTGCCCAGGGAGGCAGAGGTAACACGGTACTGGAACGGGTAGAGGGGGTTTGATGAACAAATGAATATCGTGAGATATACAGTGGGGAGAACAAGTATTTGATACACTGCCAATTTTGCAGGTTTTCCTACTTACAGAGCATGTAGAGGTCTGTAATTTTTATCATAGGTACACTTCAACTGTGAGAGACGGAATCTAAAACAAAATCCAGAAAATCACATTGTATGATTTTTAAGTAATTAATTTGCATTTTATTGCATGACATAAGTATTTGATACATCAGAAAAGCAGAACTTAATATTTGGTACAGAAACCTTTGTTTGCAATTACAGAGATCATACGTTTCCTGTAGGTCTTGACCAGGTTTGCACACACTGCAGCAGGGATTTTGGCCCACTCCTCCATACAGACCTTCTCCAGATCCTTCAGGTTTCGGGGCTGTCGCTGGGCAATACGGACTTTCAGCTCCCTCCAAAGATTTTCTATAGGGTTCAGGTCTGGAGACTGGCTAGTCCACTCCAGGACCTTGAGATGCTTCTTACGGAGCCACTCCTTAGTCGCCCTGGCTGTGTGCTTCGGGTCGTTGTCATGCTAGAAGACCCAGCCACGACCCATCTTCAATGCTCTTACTGAGGGAAGGAGGTTGTTGGCCAAGATCTCGCGATACATGGCCCCATCCATCCTCCCCTCAATACGGTGCAGTCGTCCTGTCCTCTTTGCAGAAAAGCATCCCCAAAGAATGATGTTTCCACCTCCATGCTTCACGGTTGGGATGGTGTTCTTGGGGTTGTACTCATCCTTCTTCTTCCTCCAAACACGGCGAGTGGAGTTTAGACCAAAAAGCTCTATTTTTGTCTCATCAGACCACATGACCTTCTCCCATTCCTCCTCTGGATCATCCAGATGGTCATTGGCAAACTTCAGACAGGCCTGGACATGTGCTGGCTTGAGCAGGGGGACCTTGCGTGCGCTGCAGAATTTTAATCCATGACGGCGTAGTGTGTTACTAATGGTTTTCTTTGAGACTGTGGTCCCAGCTCTCTTCAGGTCATTGACCAGGTCCTGCCGTGTAGTTCTGGGCTGATCCCTCACCTTCCTCATGATCATTGATGCCCCACAAGGTGAGATCTTGCATGTAGACCCAGACTGAGGGTGATTGACCGTCATCTTGAACTTCTTCCATTTTCTAATAATTGTGCCAACAGTTGTTTCCTTCTCACCAAGCTGCTTGCCTATTGTCCTGTAGCCCATCCCAGCCTTGTGCAGGTCTACAATTTTATCCCTGATGTCCTTACACAGCTCTCTGGTCTTGGCCATTGTGGAGAGGTTGGAGTCTGTTTGATTGAGTGTGTGGACAGGTGTCTTTTATACAGGTAACGAGTTCAAACAGGTGCAGTTAATACAGGTAATGAGTGGAGAACAGGAGGGCTTCTTAAAGAAAAACTAACAGGTCTGTGAGAGCCGGAATTCTTATTGGTTGCTAGGTGATCAAATACTTATGTCATGCAATAAAATGCAAACTAATTACTTAAAAATCATACAATGTGATTTTCTGGATTTTTGTTTTATATTCCGTCTCTCACAGTTGAAGTGTACCTGTGATAAAAATTACAGACCTCTACATGCTTTGTAAGTAGGAAAACCTGCAAAATCGGCAGTGTATCAAATACTTGTTCTCCCCACTGTATATATAAAAAAAAAAAAAAAAAATATCATGAGTGTGAACCTGGCCAGTCCACCGGAGGACTCCTTTTTGGAGTGGGACGGCATCTCAGAACAACAGGTGAGTTAGCTTGAATTGTGTTGAATAACGTAACAGAATAATGTGATTACATGACAAATGTCATGGTACATCTAGATGGAGCCTCAGTGAAAAGACATGTAAAGTGAATAATCTCTCTGGGTTTCTGCTCCGCGTGTACTCCTGCTGCTGTGTGTAAACAGAGGAGGACCAGTCGGTCTATAAAATATCTTGACACGTCAACGCATCGTACCGCTCCCCCTTATGGAATGAAAACTCCTATTATAAAAAAACACATTCTTGCAGGATGAGTGGTACGTTATGAAATAAGTTATAAAATACATGTATAAAACACTAAACTTACTAAATCAAATATCTACAAAAGACATACTCTGTATTAACACTTAACCTAAGTCATACGAAACACACCTACTCATTCAAGGGTTTTTCTTTATTTTTACTATTTTCTACATTGTAGAATAATAGTGAAGACATCAACACTATGAAATAAAACATATGGAATTATGCAGTAACAAAAAAAGAGTGTGCAAAGCTGTCATCAAGGCAAAGGGTGGCTACTTTGAAGAATCTAAAATATATTTTGATTTATTTAACACTTTTTGGTTACTACATGATTCCATGTGTTATTTCATAGTTTTGATGTCTTCACTATTATTCTACAATGTAGAAAATAGTAAAAACAAAGAAAAACCCTTGAATGAGTAGGTGTGTCCAAACTTTTGACTGGTACTGTATATTAAAATGTATGCAAGTCACTCTGGATAAGAGCGTCTGCTAAATGACTAAAATGTAATACATGGGCTAAACCTACTACGAACACAAATACACAATTAGAACAAACAAGTTCAAAAATAGTTGTTTTTATTAACTGAAAATAATCAATACAATGTCAATGGAATACACAACATTTCTGAAGCAGGATTGACCCATAACTGGAGTAACCCCATATGTCTTGGACTGATTTAAAACAAATGCCGGGGGACACTTTCAAAGCCACTATCAAAAGCAGACATTACTTCCCCAAGTCAATGGTACTTAGCTACTCATAACTCTATCACCTAAATACATTTGTGCTAGAAACAGATGTACCTAGACGTGCTAGAAACAGATGTACCTAGACGTGCTAGAAACAGATGTACCTAGACGTGCTAGAAACACATGTACCTAGATGTGCTAGAAACAGATGTACCTAGACGTGCTAGAAACACATGTACCTAGACGTGCTCGAAACAGATTATTACCAAAGCCTTAGGTAATAAATCATTGCTTTTCATTATAATTTTAAAGTGATGTCACCTCTATTTAGGTGATAGAATTATATGGATCACCCTAATGGAGTTTCATTATTATCTCATGACAGTTTGTAATGTACCCAATGCAATTAAAGATCATTAAACAGTACTGATTTACCACGTATTAGGCTCACAGCGTCTGCTAAAACCAACAGGTGACCTGGTTGGTAGCCTGGATCCAAACTGAATATTGTTTCACTTCACGTATATTTAATATTTCACTTCACGTCTATTTAAAATTGCACCGCTCATATTTCCATATTGTAACTATGATGTGATATACAATAACTAGGGTCCTGTGTTTTGCACAGTCATGTGACATGCCTGGATTTTAACCTTTATTTAAAGCTTTTTCATCAAACTGTCCCCTTTTCTTTTCATGTCAGATCGTCCTGCACCATCCTCAGACAATTGTTTTCATTTTTGGTGTAATTCTCATTTCTGGAAAAGGCTTAAAATACAGGAAAACATCTTGCTAGGTCACATGATAGCGCAAAACACAAGGCCCAAATGTGCCTCTGCTCTCTTCTCCCTTTCATCCACATCAACCTCTACAGTTTCTCCATCTCCAACACTGAGAAAGGTATTATAGTGTTTTTCTCCAACACTGCAAAGGTATTTCCTTGGGTTGTTTTTCTTTATGGTTGTACATTGTACAAATACTTATTTTTGATGCCATTCCTGTTGGTGAAACCAACTGTAGCCATTCCTGACTTGACACTACACTTCATCTTAGGCAAAAGGCAGAGAAATTACAACCATAGCCATTGCTGACATTGAAACACATCGTGAAAAAATTTAAACAACCGGAACAACTCAGTTTGGATCCAAGCTAGTTAGACTTGGGGGGGGATCAGATGACATCCGACTGGCAATGAAGTGGACACCAAATGAGACCTAAGGCTTTTCCAATTCTAAGACGAATCATATAATGAAAGTAGCACAATAAGTGAAAAATGCCCAAGCAGGCTGTACTTACCAGGATTTCAGATATATACATTTCATTGAATTAATTTAAAAGAGGAAGAAAATGGGCAGAAACAGGGAGGGACTAGCTGGACACTCATTTCCATTGTCAGTTGCAAAATGTTTTCAATGGTTTTCAGTTGCCTGCCCTAAGGAATACGACCATGGTTAAATGAGTTAAAAAGGTATGCCTGTCGTTTAATTTCGCTCCTCTCTTCCGAGTGATGTCTTGCTCGTTGAGGTTGGGTTCTACTCGTTGGGGGTTCTACTCATTGGGGTTGGCGTCAGGGTACACAGACAGGTCAAAGGTTAGTACTTTGCTGATTACGCAATCTCCTTGCTGTGGGGGGGGAAAGAGTGGTGCTGTCAGTTTTGCCCTTATTTCATAGAAAACAGCTAACACACATAGCTACATTTTATTCTCGAAAAGGGAAAGTAATGTTTTTATGTGAAAGCATTAAAAATGATTTATGGATAGGTGTGTTGCATCTTATGTGTATGCGGTGCTCGTGTGTGTGCTTTGTTGTGTCCGTGTGTGTTCATACCTCTGGATAGACCCCGATGAGCGAGTCAGCCTTGGTGTAGAACTCTTCCTTCAGAGAGATCACTATAGCCTGAGTGTTCACTGACTGGTCCTTAATGTAGTTGGCCACCTGCAGAGCCATATATTAAGAGAGTTAGTACGTTGAGTTTTTCTTTAAAATGATGATGCATTTACATAACCTACATTCCATGGCATCCATGTTAGCTCCCCATGGGCAATATTGACCAATAGCAGTTCACTGAATTTTTAACAATGATAAGTACAATATTCAAAATTCTCGTCATGAATGGAACGCTCGAAGGCGCCAACATTGCATCCATTCTTAAAGTTGGCCCAACACTCTAAATATATTACTCTGTTCACCTGTATAGATAGACAACATTAGACATAATAGCATGGTAATTACATAAGTGATGTAGTTGGCCACCTACAAAATATGGATGCACAACACATTAGACATGACAATAACATGAGGTGCGTCTGAAATGACACCCTATTTCCAACCTATCCCCTATATACACTGAGTGTACAAAACATTAAGAACACCTGCTCATTCCATGACAAACTGACCAGATGAGTCCAGGTGAAAGCTATGATCACTTATTGATGTCACTTGTTAAATCCACTTCAAGCAGTGTAGATGAAGGGGAGGAGACAGGTTAAAGAAGGATTTTTAAGCCTTGACAATTGAGACATGGATTGTGTATGTGTGCCATTCAGAGGGTGAATGGGCAAGACCAAATAATTAAGTGCCTTTGAACGGGGTATGGTAGTAGGTGCTAGGCGCACCGGTTGGTGTCAAGAACTGCAACGCTGCCAATTTGATACAACTGTGGGACGCATTAGTCAACATGGGCCAGCATCCCTGTGGAACGCATTCAACACCTTGTAGTCCATGCCCCGACAGGGGGGGGATGCAAATCAATATTAGGAAGGTGTTCCTAATGTTTGGTATGCTTAGTGCAGTTACAGTGGCTTGCGAAAGTATTCACCCCCCTTGGCATTTTTCCTATTTTGTTGCCTTACAACCTGGAATTAAAATGGATTTTGGGGGGGTTTGTATCATTTGATTTACACAACACGCCTACCACTTTGAAATCGCAAAATATTTTTTTTATTGTGAAACAAACAAGAAATAAGACAAAAAATATAGAAAACTGGAGTGTGCATAAATATTCACCCCCCCAAAGTCAATACTTTGTAGAGCCACCTTTTGCAGCAATTACAGCTGCAAGTCTCTTGGGGTATGTCTCTATAAGCTTTTTTGTGCCCATTCTTCAAGGCAAAACTGCTCCAGCTCCTTCAAGTTGGATGGGTTCCGCTGGTGTACAACAATCTTTAAGTCATACCAGACATTCTCAATTGGATTGAGGTCTGGGCTTTGACTAGGCCATTCGAAGACATTTAAATGTTTCCCCTTAAACCACTCAAGTGTTGCTTTAGCAGTATGCTTAGGGTCATTGTCCTACTGGAAGGTGAACCTCCGTCCCAGTCTCAAATCTCTGGAAGACTGAAACAGGTTTCCCCTCAAGAATTTCCCTGTATTTAGCGCCATCCGTCATTCCTTCAATTCTGACCAGTTTCAGTTGAGAGGTGTTGGGTTTGCGCCAGACATAGCGTTTTCCTTGATGGCCAAAAATCTCAATTTTAGACTGATCTGACCATAGTATCTTCTTCCATATGTTTAGGGAATCTCCCACATGCCTTTTGGCGAACATCAAACGTGTTTCCTTATTTTTTTCTTTAAGCAATGGCTTTTTTTCTGGCCACTCTTCCGTAAAGCCCAGCTCTGTAGAGTGTACGGCTTAAAGTGGTCCTATGGACAGATACTACAATCTCCGCTGTGGAGCTTTGCAGCTCCTTCAGGGTTATCTTTGGTCTCTTTGTTGCCGCTCTGATTAATGCCCACCTTGCCTGGTCCGTGAGTTTTGGTGGGCAGCCCTCTCTTGGCAGGTTTGTTGTGGTGCCATATTCTTTCCATTTTTAATAATGGATTTAAATGGTGGGATGTTCAAAGTTGCTGATATTTTTTTATAACCAAACCCTGATCTGTACTTCTCCACAACTTTGTCCCTGACCTGTTTGGAGAGCTCCTTGGTCTTCATGGTGCCGCTTGCTTGGTGGTGCACCTTGCTTAGTGGTGCTGCAGACTTTCAGAACAGGTGTATATATACTGAGATCATGTGACAGATCATGTGACACTTAGATTGCACACAGGTGGACTTTATTTAACTAATTATGTGACTTCTGAAGGTAATTGTTTGCACCAGATCTTATTTAGGGGCTTCATAGCAAAGGGGATGAATACATATGCGTGCACCACTTTTCCGTTATTTATTTTTTTGCATTTTTTGAAACAAGTTATTTTTTTCATTTCACTTCACCAATTTGGACTATTTTGTGTATGTCCATTACATGAAATCCAAATGAAAATCCATTTAAATTACAGGTTGTAATGCAACAAAATAGGAAAAACGCCAAGGGGGATGAATACTTTCGCAAGGCACTGTAATTAGTGCATGCACCTTAAGAATAGGGTGCCATTTTAGACTCAGACATAGGAGTTAAATAACAATTAAATAGTAAACACATATGGACATTTTACAAGATTAATAATTGTAGTTTATGCAACAGGGTTTTAGACACAGACCTTGCCAATGTTGGTGTTGTCCAGTGCAGCATCAATCTCATCCAGGACGAAGAATGGGGCAGGCTTGTAGCTGTGTATGGCGAACAGCAGAGCCAGGGCGGCAACAGTCTTCTCCCCTCCAGAGAGGTTGTCCATGGGTCTGAACCTCTTTCCAGGGGCAACACAGTTATAGTTTATCCCATCCAGGTAAGGCTCCTCAGGGTTCTCTGGCCCAAGGAAGGCCTGGGGGGGTAGACAGCAATTTAACCAACATGTACACAGAGGTGCAGCCAAATATCACAACATCCAAGAAAAAAAGTTAGTTGTCTCGCTCACAATTAAAAGCTGATGGTTTTATTTCTTTAGACTGAAAGCATAACTTTTAGTCCCTATTTTTTAACATTATTTTGAATAAGTTACATTTAGTTTCTTCTGGGAACACAGTTAACCATGTAAAAGTCAGTCCCTGCCAAGGACACTCCATTCGACTCAACCTAATAGGGCAAAACAATGTGCTATCTGGTCACAAAGAGTGATACCTGGGCAGAGCTGTTGCGTGACAGGGCTTTGTAGATCTCATCGATGTTGGTGGATACAGCCTCAAAACAGGCATTGAAGCGGTCAAACCTCTCCTTCTTGATCTGCTCAAACGCCTGCTTGGCCTTCTTGGCTCTCTTACGGGCCGCCTCAAACTCTAGAATACAGAATACAGCATCATGAACACATTATGCAATAATGATACATTCTTTCTTGTTTCAGTAACATTGTATACATTCAGTGAGAAAGAGAGCGATTAAGTTAGCCCATGCCTCCAGACTCAAGTGTAAGCCTGGGTTCTACCTTTCTCAATTCCTCCCCCGCACCGTCCTCCTCTGTCCCTGACAGATTCTAGTTTCTCCATGGCCTTCATGTTGGGTTCCACACCTTCCAACTAAACCCTGCCCTCCTCCTCTCCCTCTTACCGTCGCTGGTCTCCTGGAACTTGTCCCTGACAGACTCTAGTTTCTCCATGGCCTTCATGTTGGGTGCACTGATCCTCTGCAGTATAGACTGCTGTTCGTTGAGACGCTGCTGCAGTGTGTGCATCTCTGCCTTGATCTCATCCTCCGCCAGCGCGTCCTGAGAGAGAGCAAACACACACACAAACAAAATAGGTGACTCAAATCCTCGTCTCACACTATTTCAAACTCGCCTAAAAACAACCCTATTGCTGGGTATTGAATCATGATTGAAACAGCTACACACAGATACAGAGTCTGATTCTATGGGGAGAGAGAAACTCCGTCCCATTTCTCCAAACATCTCCCAACTTGCACACTCCCAGACACAGCCTTAGTATGCAGGGTTCAGGCATGTGTGTACTTCTTACCTTGAGGTCTTCAGACAGGTTGCTGTAGTCGATCTCTATGAGAGCCTCTTTAGCCAGGACAGTACTGGACGTTCTCTGACTGCTATTAGACTCATCCTGCTGGGAGCTCCCCTAGAGGGAGAGAGAGAGAACAAAGTGAGGCAGTCAGGTCGGTCGAGTCAGGTCGGTGAGAAGGAGCGAGAGAAAGAAAGAAAGAAAGGTGCGAGAGAGAGTGAGAGAGCGAGAAAAAGAAAGTGTGTTTAGTACCTCTCCCTGGCCGATGTCGTCCATGGTCCCAGAACGTAGCGGCAGTCTGATGTCCTGCATCTTACAGGCCTGCAGCAGGTTGTGGCGGTCGCTGCGTTTCTGCTCCAGCTTGGTTTCAATGGCCGTCACCTCTTTCTGCAGCTGGGTCAGCTCCCTGAGGGAATAATACACATTGGTCAAACAATACTGCCGCAAACTACAATGCTACAAACTACTAGCCATCTTTCGGAGTCAGCTCGCTGAGGTAAACACAAGCACACACAGTTGTCAAACACTGAAACAAAATGTCAATGCTACAAATGTTATTTTTTCTTAGAAACACATAAATAAAGCAATGTAGTAAGTCAAAAAATATGCGCCTTTTAGAAAAAAATTAGAATGAGGGTTTTGGTTTGCGTGGGCGTGTCTAAGGTCTGAGACTCACTTATTGGCTCCTCCCAGTTTCTTACGTATCTCCTCCATCTGGTGGTTCTTGTCGTTGACCTCTGACTTCTTGGTGAGGTGCTGGTTCTTCAGGTCCTGCAGCTGGGCCATGGTCTCATCTATGATCTTCATGTGGCGGTGCTCCTCCTAGGAAAGACAGGGAGAAAAATAGTTAAAAACCAACCCTTCCAATCTGATCAACAAAGAAAGAAATTACACATTTGATTGACGCCATCGGTCTGAGAATTTAGCGCCTTATTGCAAACAGGATGCATGTTTTGGAATATTTTGATTCTGTACAGGCTTCCTTCTTTTTACTCTGTCATTTAGGTTAGTATTGTGGAGTAACTACAATGTTGATCCATCCTCCGTTTTCTCCTATCACAGCCATTAAACTCCAATGGTTTTAAAGTTACCATTGGCCTCATGGTGAAATCCCTGAGAGGTTTCCTTCCTCTCCGGCAACTGAGTTAGGAAGGACGCCTATATCTGTAGTGACTGGGTGTATTGATACACCATCCAAAGTGTAATTAATAACTTCACCATGCTCAAAGGTATATTCAGTGTCTGCTTTATTTTTACCCATCTACCAATAGGTGCCGTTCTTTGCGAGGCATTGGAAAACCTCTCTGGTCTTTGTGGTTTAATCTGTGTTTGAAATCCACTGCTCGACTGAGGGTCCACTCCTTACAGATACTTGTACAGTGCAGTCGGAAAGTATTCAGACCCCTTCCCTTTTTCCACATTTTGTTACATTACAGTCTTATTCTAAAATGGATTAAATAAAACAAAATTCCTCATCAATCTACACACAATATCCCATAATCACAAAGCGAAAACAGGTTTAGACATTTTTGTAAATGTATAAAACATAAAAAACATAAATACCTTATTTACGTAAGTATTCAGACCCTTTGCTATGAGACTTGAAATTGAGCTCGGATGCATCCTGTTTCCATTGATCATCCTTGAGATGTTTCTAGGTAAATTCAATTGATTGGACATGATTTGGAAAGGCACACACCTGTATATATAAGGTCCCACAGTTGACAGTGCATGCCAGAGCTGGCCGCCTGGTCAAACTGAGCAATCGGGGGAGAAGGGCCTTGGTCAGGGAGGTGACCAAGAACCTGATGGTCACTGACAGAGCTCCAGAGTTCCTCTGTGGAGATGGGAGAACCTTCCAGAAGGACAACCATCTCTGCAGCACTCCATCAATCAGGCCTTTATGGTAGACTGGCAAGACGGAAGCCACTCCTCAGTATTAGCCACATGACAGCCCACTTGGAGTTTACCAAAGGGCACCTAAAGGGCTCTCAGACCATGAAAAACAAGATTCTCTGGTCTGATGAAACCAAGATTGAACTATTTGGCCTGAATGCCAAGCGTCACGTCTGGAGGAAACCTGGCACCATCCCTACGGTGAAGAATGGTGGTGGCAGCATCATGCTGTGGGGATGTTTTTCAGCGGCAGGGACTGGAAGACTAGACATGATTGAGGGAATGATGAACGGAGCACAGTACAGAGAGATCCTTGATGAAAACCTGCTCCAGAGCGCTCAGGACCGCAGACTGGAGCAAAGGTTCACCTTCCAACAGGACAACGACCCTAAGCACACAGCCAAGACAACGCAGGAGTGGCTTCGGGACAAGTCTCTGAATGTCCTTGAGTGGCCCAGCCAGAGCCCGGACTTGAACCCGATCGAACATCTCTGGAGAGACCTGAAAATAGCTGTGCAGCGACGCTCCCCATCCAACCTGACACAGCTTGAGAGGATCTGCTGAGAAGAATGGGAGAAACTCCACAAATACAGGTGATTCAACAAAGTACTGAGTAAAGGGTCTTAATACTTATGTAAATGTTATATATTTCAGTTTTTTATTTTTAATAAATGTGCTAAACATTCTAAAAACCTGTTTTTGCTATGTCATTATGGGGTAGTGTGTAGATTGATGAGGGAAAAAAACAATTTAATCAATTTTAGAATAAGGCTGTAACATAACAAAATGTGGAAAAAGTCAAGGGATGTGAATACTTTCTGAAGGCTCTGTAGTTTAGAAGCCGTTTACAATAACCTCTACCTTCTTGAGTCTCTATATATTTCCATAGTGTCTCTACCTTCTCAAGTCTGTATCTCAGCCTCGTCTTACCTTCTTGAGTCTCTCTATCTCGGCCTCGTCCTTCTTGACAGTCTGCTCCCACATCATGACCTTCTCCTGGTCCTCCTTCAGCTGGTTCTTCTCATAGTCCAGCTGGATGCCCAGACGAGTCTTCTGGGTCTCAAACTCCAGCCTAAAGGACACACAGACAGACACAAGCTAAGTAAACCCACTCAGAGAAACAGAGACAGACTAGGCCCAAAATGGCTGATGTTAGGTCAAACTACCCAGAAAAACAGAGACAGGCAAGTCACAAAATGGACGTCTGCAGTGCTTTAAAAACAGGTTGACTCGGTTCATATTGACCCATAGAGGATGACGAGACTCACCGTTTCTTGGCGATCTCGTTCTGCCTCTTGACCTTCTCCTCCTCGAACTCTCTGATGTTCCTGACTCCGATCTCCTTACAGAACTCGATGAACACCTCATCTTCCACAACGTTCATACGGTCTCTCAGATCATTGACCTCCTTCTCACGGGATTGGATGATCCTCTTGATGTCGTTGATGCGAGGGCAGAAGTTAGCCAGCTCACTCTCCAGCTTGGACTTCTCCTACAGGAGGTTACTAATTATAGGTCATCATGGAACCACAAATGGGCACTTAGAGCCACATGTTGGTCCAGAGCCACAAGGTTCAGACCCTTGGCCTAGGGCTGCTACAAAACAAACTGACTACACCATACCTGCATGTTGAGGGAGAGGTGTCGTGTCTTGGTCTGTTCCAGGTCGCTCTGGGAGTATTTGAGTCTCATCTGGAGGCCGTGGGCCTGAGACTGGACCTGACGCAGCTCTGCCTCCTTCCTCTTAGCCTTCATTTGCTCCTGTAGACATGAGAGAGAGGTGCATCGTGGTTAATGTAGTGAGCACCCTCCACAGATTTCTGATACAAAAGTGTATTTATTTTGCACAGATACATCACACATACACAATAGTCAATGAACGGAAGGTAAACAAGCCCAGCACTGGCTTATCAGCACCCAGATTCATGTGCTTTTCAGGAAAGAAACCATATACACAAACCCCCATTCATTGTACAGGCCTGTAAAAAGTTTAGAGACAGGTTACCTTGAGTTCCTCAGTGAGTTTCTCCTTCTTGTCCTTGAGTTTGTCCACAGCCTTCTCATCCCAGCGCCTGGCCTTAGCCTTCAGATCACTGGCTCCACCCGAGATCACACCAGACTTCTGGAAAAGAGTACCATCCAGGGCCACCGTCTGGAGAGAGAGGGGGGGAGAGAGGATGGAGAGAGGGGGGGAGAGAGAGGATGGAGAGAGAGGGGGGGAGAGAGAGGATGGAGAGAGAGGGGGGGAGAGAGGATGGAGAGAGAGGGGGGGAGAGAGGATGGAGAGAGGATGGAGAGAGGGGGGGAGAGAGGAGGGAGAGGATGGAGAGAGGGGGGGAGAGAGGATGGAGAGAGGGGGGGAGAGGAGATGGAGAGAGGGGGGGAGAGAGGATGGAGAGAGGGGGGGGAGAGGATGGAGAGAGGGGGGGAGAGAGGATGGAGAGGGGGGGGAGAGAGGATGGAGAGGGGGGGAGAGAGGATGGAGAGAGGGGGGGAGAGAGGATGGAGAGAGAGGGGGAGAGAGGATAGAGAGAGAGTGAGAGCGCGAGAGGGATAGATGGATGGACAGAGAGAAAAAGAGAAATGTAGTTAGGTTGCATAACTTTCAATCAACCAGTGAAGGTGTGTGTCCATGTATTTGTACCTTGTGTCTGTAGGGCCCTCCGAAGGCAATGCGTCGAGCGTCCTCTACGTTCTCACAGACCAGTGCATTACCACAGGCGTACTGCAGGGCCTTCTTAATGTGAGGCGGCTCGTAGCGGATCACATCTATCACCAGCTTGGCTCCACGCAGCTCACGCAGCTTCTCATCTGTAGGCTTCACCTGGAGACACACAACACAGACACACGGACAGTTAAGACTGATACAACACAGAGAGACATGGACAGTTAAGACTGATACAACACAGAGACACAGACAGTTAAGACTGATACAACACAGAGACACGGACAGTTAAGACTGATACAACACAGAGACCCGGACAGTTAAGACTGATACAACACAGAGACCCGGACAATTAAGACTGATAAAACACAGAGACACGGACAATTAAGACTGATACAACACAGAGACACGGACAGTTAAGACTGATACAACACAGAGACACGGACAGTTAAGACTGATACAACACAGAGACCCGGACAATTAAGACTGATAAAACACAGAGAGACCCGGACAATTAAGACTGATAAAACACAGAGAGACACGGACAATTAAGACTGATACAACACAGACACGGACAGTTAAGACTGATACAACCACAGAGAGACACGGACAATTAAGACTGATACAACACAGAGAGACACGGACAATTAAGACTGATACAACACAGAGAGACACGGACAATTAAGACTGATACAACCACAGAGCCACAGACATTTTGACTGGACTGATACAGGTCTGTCGGTGTTCACACGCACATAGACGCTCTGCCATTGTGGAGTCCCGGGCGACATATACAGGGGGAAAGTTCCTAGAGAAGGTCAAATGCACTTTTTTTTTTTTTTTTTACTGACTGGTCTGCTGCATGTAAAAAAAATTCACAAGGAAACAGTAAACCAAACAATCAGTCCAAAAATTCTAACTTAATAGTTGAGGTAAGTGTGTGCATCTTAAGCTAGGACTCTACTCTATGTAAATGACCAGTGTGACCAGTCCCATTAACCACAGTCTTCCCCAGTGTTTAACCTCCAGATAGACAAGGGGAAGGAAGGTCTCCAGCTCTCCTCTCTGCTCCTTGATGTACTGGATGCAGACTCATTCATTCATTCATCCATCCATCCATCCATCCATCCATTCTTAGCATCCTACCTCCAGATAGTCGAGGGGCAGGAAGGTCTCCGGCTCTCCTCTCTGCTCTTTGATGTACTGGATACAGTCTCTACCGGTCTTCTCTGAGTCCACGATAATGGCGTCCATGTTCTTGCCCAGCACCTTGGTCACAGCGATCTGAAACTTCTTCTGAGTGGGCTGACACAGGTCGATCAGACGGCCGTACTGGAGGGAACGTGTGGGGAGAGAACATGAGCGTTGGAATATGGAAAAACCATTTCACCATTACTTCAATGTTCTGATGGCTCAGTTAGTAGAGCATGGCGCTTGCACTGCCAGGGTTGTATGCACGTACAGTGAGGGGGAAAAGTATTTGATCCCCTGCTGATTTTGTACGTTTTCCCACTGACAAAGAAATTATCAGTCTATAATTTTAATGGTAGGTTAATTTGAACAGTGAGAGACAGAATAACAACAAAATAATCCAGAAAAACGCATGTCAAAAATGTTATAAATTGATTTGCATTTTAATGAGGGAAATAAGTATTTGACCCCCTCTCAACCAGAAAGATTTCTGGCTCCCGGTGTCTTTTATACAGGTAACGAGCTGAGATTAGGAGCACACTCTTAAAGGGAGTGCTCCTAATCTCAGCTTGTTACCTGTATAAAAGACACCTGTCCACAGAAGCAATCAATCAGATTCCAAACTCTCCACCATGGCCAAGACCAAAGAGCTCTCCAAGGATGTCAGGGACAAGATTGTTGACCTACACAAGGCTGGAATGGGCTACAAGACCATCGCCAAGCAGCTTGGTGAAAAGGTGACAACAGTTGGTACGATTATACGCAAATGGAAGAAACACAAAATAACTGTCAATCTGGGAGCCTGGGGCTCCATGCAAGATCTCACCTCGTGGAGTTGCAATGATCATGAGAACGGTGAGGAATCAGCCCAGAACTACACGGGAGGATCTTGTCAATGATTTCAAGGCAGCTGGGACCATAGTCACCAAGAAAACAATTGGTAACACACTACGCCGTGAAGGACTGAAATCCTGCAGCGCCCGCAAGGTCCCCCTGCTGAAGAAAGCACATATACAGGGCCGTCTGAAGTTTGCCAATGAACATCTGAATGATTCAGAGGAGAACTGGGTGAAAGTGTTGTGGTCAGATGAGACCAAAATCGAGCTCTTTGGCATCAACTCAACTCGCTGTGTTTGGAGGAGGAGGAATGCTGCCTATGTCCCCAAGAACACCATCCCCACTGTCAAACATGGAGGTGGAAACATTATGCTTTGGGGGTGTTTTTCTGCTAAGGGGACAGGACAACTTCACCGCATCAAAGGGACGATGGACGGGGCCATGTACCATCAAATCTTGGGTGAGAACCTCCTTCCCTCAGCCAGGGCATTGAAAATGGGTCGTGGATGGGTATTCCAGCATGACAATGACCCAAAACACACGGCCTAGGCAACAAAGGAGTGGCTCAAGAAGGAGCACATTAAGGTCCTGGAGTGGCTAGCCAGTCTCCAGACCTTAATCCCATAGAAAATCTGTGGAGGGAGCTGAAGGTTCCAGTTGCCAAACGTCAGCCTCGAAACCTTAATGACTTGGAGAAGATCTGCAAAGAGGAGTGGGACAAAATCCCTCCTGAGATGTGTGCAAACCTGGTGGCCAACTACAAGAAACGTCTGACCTCTGTGATTGCCAACAAGGGTTTTGCCACCAAGTACTAAGTCATGTTTTGCAGAGGAGTCAAATACTTATTTCCCTAATTAAAATGCAAATCAATTTCTAACATTTTTGACATGCGTTTTTCTGTATTTTTTTGTTGTTATTCTGTCTCTCACTGTTCAAATAAACCTACCATTAAAATTATAGACTGATCATGTCTATGGTCCTCTGTAGCTCAGCTGGTAGAGCACGGCGCTTGTAACGCCAAGGTAGTGGGTTCGATCCCCGGGACCACCCATACACAAAAAAAAATAAATGTATGCACGCATGACTGTAAGTCGCTTTGGATAAAAGCGTCTGCTAAATGGCATATTATTATATTATTATGTCTTTGTCAGTGGGCAAACGTACAAAATCAGCAGGGGATCAAATACTTTTTTCCCCTCACTGTATGACTGTAAATCGCTTTGGATAAAAGCGTCTGCTAAATGGCATATATTATCAATATTCCAAGAGAAGAAACATGTCTAGAACACAACAGAGAACAGGTGTGAGGAGAGTAAAACAGAGAAAGCAACCCTGTCTCTCTACTGGACCTGTTGTCTCCACCTCTGAATTCTCGCCTAAGAAAAGCCAACTGACATCCTGAACTATTGCACCCTCTATAACCAATGTGATTACCATTTGACCCTGTTTGTAATCTATGAACGTTTGAACATCTTGAACAATCTGGCCTAAAAGGCCATGTACTCTTATAATCTCCACCCGGCACAGAGTACTGGCCTGTTTTTCCTAGCCACCGTGCTTCTACATCTGCATTGCTTGCTCTTTGGGGTTTTAGGCTGGGTATCTGTATAACCACTTTCTGACAACTGCTGATATAAAAAGGGCTTTATAAAATAAATGTGATTGATTGACATTGACCGGCATAGAAAGCCAACTCTGTGGTTGTCCTGCGCTAGCATCCAGTCCCCAGTCCTACCACAGATCCGGGGTCGAGTATCTTCATGCTCTCTATGATCTCTGCTTTGTCTGGTAGCCTCTAGCCTTTACAGCGAACTGTGTGGTAACTATATGCTAGCTGCTAGCCTCCAGTGATCCTACCACAGATCCGGTGTGCAGTCTCCTGATCCTCTCCATGATCTCTGCTTTGCTCTAGCTAGCCTCTGATCCCTAGCCTCTACAGCCAACTCTGTCGTTACCCTATGCTAGCCTCTGATCCCTAGCCTCTACAGCTAACTGTCGTTACTCTATGCTAGGCTCTGATCCCTAGCTACTACAGCTAACTGTCGTTACCCTATGCTAGGCTCTGATCCCTAGCTACTACAGCTAACTGTCGTTACCCTATGTTAGGCTCTGACCCCTAGCCTCTACAGCTAACTGTCGTTACCCTATGCTCTGACCCCTAGCCTCTACAGCTAACTCTGTCGTTACCCTATGCTAGGCTCTGACCCCTAGCCTCTACAGCTAACTCTGTCGTTACCCTATGCTAGGCTCTGATCCCTAGCCTCTACAGCGAACTCTGTCGTTACCCTATGCTAGGCTCTGACCCCTAGCCTCTACAGCGAACTCTGTCGTTACCCTATGCTAGGCTCTGACCCCTAGCCTCTACAGCTAACTGTTGTTACCCTATGCTAGGCTCTGATCCCTAGCCTCTACAGCCAACTGTCGTTATCCTATGCTAGCCTCTGACCCCTAGCCTCTTCATTTAACTCTGTCGTTACCCTATGCTAGCCTCCAGGTCTTACCACAGATCCGGGATACAGTCTCTTGATGCTGTCCATGATCTCTGCTTTGCGTGCCTGCCTGCTGTTCTCCTGTCTGTCGATCCTGGCGTCTCCTAGCTGCTCCATCACCTAGGGAACAGACACAGAGAGACAGGCTGTCAGTCAAATCTCTTAATGTCCTCAGGCCAAACCATGTATATGACAGGATCCTGGCACTTGCCATTTGCTAGAAAATCCATAGCAGCAAAACAGAACATTAAATGATAAGATTGTGTGTTTTTTTCCAGATTGGCATTTGTGATACAGCTATCATGTAATGTCAACACAACATGTTTTGTCTTTCCCAATGTGTTCCAGTATAAAACAATGACTGGTTGAATGATTGACAGATAGTGTTCCAGTACCTGGTTGAGTTCCAAGTTGATCTCGTCGATCCTGTTCTTGGCCCCCTCCACCTGCTCAGTCAGCTCCTCCTCCATTCTCTTCTGTTCATCCAGAGACTGCTTGCTTGTGGTAATGTAGTCCTCTAGCTTCTCAATACGCTTCTGGTTCTCCTCTATTTCACGGATCTTCTGCTTGATCTTGGCCTGCAGATGAACGTTATTCAAATGTTCATCTCTCTTTAGTCACTACTTCACCTTTTCCGTTGCAATACCTTTTTTTTAACATTGCGTGCCCCAATGAGCATAACCCTTTATTCTGTATCAGCATCCTTTACCTCAGTCTCCACTTTCTTTCTCTCTTCCAGGTCGAGGCGGTCCTGGTCTGCCTTCTGGTCTCTGTTGAACTTCTCCAGCTCCTGGGCAAGAGTGGCCGCCCGCTTACTGGCCTCCTCCTTCAGACGGTGGTACGCCTTCACCTGGAGAGGGAAGGAGGAGGAAGAGGTGGAGAGTATTAGATATTATAAACTGGGTAGTTTCACGCAAAACTACATGTTTACTGTTGTATGGCTTTGTGTGATGCCAAAGAAGAGCCCTTAAGGGTGGTATATTGGCCATTATAAACTAGGTGGGTCGAGCCTGAATGCTGATTGGCTGACAGCCGTGGTATATCAGACCGTATACCACAGGTATGACAAAACATGTATTTTTACTGCTCTAATTACGTTGGTAACCAGTTTATAATAGCAATAAGGCACCTCGGGGGTTTGTGATATATGGCATTGCGTCGTGCATAAGAACAGCCCTTATCTGTGGTATATTGGCCATATACCACACCTCCTCTGACATTACTGCTCAATTATACCACACCTCCTCTGGCATTATTGCTTAATTCACCTCCATATTTATTGGCGTGATGGTAAGTCTGCCCAACCTGGGATTTGAACCAGCAACATTCCCATACATGTTTTTCCTCCAGTGTGAGGTCCTGGCTCTATGCCTCCTTCATGCAGTCGTCAAACTCATCTGGCCATCTGACCCTACATAAGTCACTATAACCCCCTTATGATCCTTCATAGAGACTACATACAGTTGAAGTTGGAAGTTTACATACACTTAGTTTGGAGTCATTAAAACTTGTTTTTCAACCACTCCACAAATTTATTTTTAACAAACTATAGTTTTGGCAAGTCAGTTAGGACATCTACTTGGTGCATGACAAGTAATTTTTCCAACAATTGTTTACAGACAGATTATTTCACCTATAATTCACTGCATCACAATTCCAGTGGGTCAGAAGTTTACATACACTAAGTTGACTGTGCCTTCAAACAGCTTGGAAAATTCCAGAAAAGGATGTCATGGCTTTAGAAGCTTCTGATAGGCTAACTGACGTCATTTGAGTCAATTGGAGGTGTACCTGTGGATGTATTTCAAGGCCTACCTTCAAACTCAGTGCCTCTTTGCTTGACATCATGGGAAAATCAAAAGAAATCAGCCAAGACCTCAGAAAAGAAATTGTAGACCTCCACAAGTCTGGTTCATCCTTGGGAGCAATTTCCAAACGCCTGAAGCTACCACGTTCATCTGTACAAACAATAGTACGCAAGTATAAACACCATGGGACCATGCAGCCATCATTCCGCTCAGGAAGGAGACACGTTCTGTCTCCTAGAGATGAACGTACTTTGGTGCGAAAAGTGCAAATCAATCCCAGAACAACAGCAAAGGACCTTGTGAAGATGCTGGAGGTATCAGGTACAAAAGTATCTATATCCACATTAAAACGAGTCCTATATCGACATAACCTGAAAGGCCGTTCAGCAAGGAAGAAGTCACTGCTCCAAAACCGCCATAAAAAAGCCAGACTACGGTTTGCAACTGCATATGGGGACAAAGATCGTACTTTTTGGAGAAATGTCCTCTGGTCTGATTAAACAAAAATAGAACTGTTTGGCCATAATGACCATCGTTATGTTTGGAGGAAAAAGGGGGATCCTTGCAAGCCGAAGAACACCATCCCAACCGTGAAGCACGGGGGTGGCAGCATCATGCTGTGGGGGTGCTTTGCTGCGGGAGGGCCTGGTGCACTTCACAAAATAGATGGCATCATGAAGAAGGAAAATTATGTGGATATATTGAAGCAACATCTCAAGACATCAGTCAGGAAGTTAAAGCTTGGTTGCAAATGGGTCTTCCAAATGGACAATGACCCCAAGCATACTTCCAAAGTTGTGGCAAAACGGCTTAAGGACAACAAAGTCAAGGGATTGGAGTGGCCATCGCAAAGCCCTGACCTCAATCCTATAGAAAATGTGGGCAGAACTGAAAATGCGTGTGCGAGCAAGGAGGCCTACAAACCTGACTCTACACCAGCTCTGTCAGGAGAAATGGGCCAAAATTCCCCCAACTTATTGTGGGAAGCTTGTGGAAGGCTACCCGAAACGCTTGACCCAAGTTAAACAATTTAAAGGCAATGCTACCAAATACTAATTGAGTGTATGTAAACTTCCGACCCACTGGGAATGTGATGAAAGAAATAAAACCTTAAATAAATCATTCTCTCTACTATTATTCTGACATTTCACATTCTTAAAATAAAGTGGTGATCCTAACTGACCTAAGATAGGGAATTTTTACTAGGATTAAATGTCAGGAATCGTGAAAAACTGAGTTTAAATGTATTTGGCTAAAGTGTATGTAAACTTCTGACTTCAACTGTAGGCTCCAACCTGGTTTTCCTCTAGAGTAAAAAAAAATATATGTTTTACTGTCACATACACCAGATCCTGTCCCTGGCTCTGGGCCTCCTCCTCCATGCTTCTCTCCCCATGACCCTTCATAGATCATAATGAAGCAACATACAGTAGATCCTTATGACCCTTCATAGGCTCCCAGTCTCTCACCTGATTTTCCTCCAGTGTGAGGTCCTGTCCCTGGCTCTGTGCCTCCTCCTCCATTCGGTCGTCGAACTCCTGCCGGGCCATCTCCACAGCGCCCTGTTCTTTCTCCAACTCATCCATATCCCCCTTCCTCTTCTTGTACAGCTTCTGGGCGTTCTGGAGGGACTTCTTGGCTGCTTCTAGTTTTTTGATCTTGTGTGATGTGTTTTCTTTAGCCTTGATGTACTGGGGTCGCTTTTGGTTCAGCTCAGCGTCCTTCTCCCTGTAGGGGGAAGAGAGAGAGGGGGGTACGATATTCACTATTTAACTTCCAAAATGGCAACTATTCCACCTGGCCTATCAAATCTCCACAAATTCTTAGGCTCCTTCTTCACAGTCTATCCCTCCTTCCCCTAGCTCCCTACTCCCTGGTCTGTCATCATCCTCCCCAACTCTTTATCCGTCCCTACATCATCCCCACTTACTTGATCTCTTTCTCCACAGTCTGTTGGTCTCTCATCATTCGTCCCAGCTCTTTCTTCTTCTCCTTCAGTTCCTCCTCCACGTGGTCCATCTTCTTGCGGTCCTTGTCGATCTCCTTGTTGCGTTGCGACAGCTCGCGATTCAGCTTCTCGATCTCGGCATCATTGTGATACAGCTTGAACAGCTGCATCTGGACATGAGCTTTCACCACCTCGTCCTTCAGACGCTGGTAACGCTCAGCCTTAAGAGGGGAAAGTTAATGTGTGTGTGTGTATTGAAGAAAGAAAAAAACAAGGCCTGCACTTCCTTTTTCAGGTGAAAAGAAAGGAACATGTTTATTCCATTTCACAGGACTAACATTTTGAACAACTGGGCTTCATCAATGTCAGACGATAGTGACAAAATGTGTGTCATAAGAACCACAGCAAAGGACTATATATACAGTGAGGGAAAAAAGTATTTGATCCCCTGATGATTTTGTAAGTTTTCCCACTGACAAAGAAATGATCAGTCTATAATTTTAATGGTAGGTTTATTTGAACAGTGAGAGACAGAATAACAACAACAAAAATCCAGAAAAAAGCATGTCAAAAATGTTATAAATTGATTTGCATTTTAATGAGGGAAATAAGTATTTGACCCCCTCTCAATCAGAAAGATGTCTGGCTCCCAGGTGTCTTTTATACTGGTAACGAGCTAAGATTAGGAGCACACTCTTAAAGGGAGTGCTCCTAATCTCAGTTTGTTACCTGTATAAAAGACACCTGTCCACAGAAGCAATCAATCAGATTCCAAACTCTCCACCAAGGCCAAGACCAAAGAGCTCTCCAAGGATGTCAGGGACAAGATTGTAGACCTACACAAGGCTGGAATGGGCTACAAGACCATTGCCAAGCAGCTTGGTGAGAAGGTGACAACAGTTGGTGCGATTATTCGCAAATGGAAGGAACACAAAAGACTGTTAATCTCCCTCGGCCTGGGGCTCCATACAAGATCTCACCTCGTGGAGTTGCAATGATCATGAGAACGGTGAGGAATCAGCCCAGAACTACACGGGAGGATCTTGTCAATGATCTCAAGGCAGCTGGGACCATAGTCACCAAGAAAACAATTGGTAACACACTACACCGTGAAGGACTGAAATCCTGCAGCGCCCGCAAGGTCCCCCTGCTCAAAAAAGCACATATACAGGCCCGTCTGAAGTTTGCCAATGAACATCTGAATGATTCAGAGGAGAACTGGGTGAAAGTGTTGTGGTCAGATGAGACCAAAATCGAGCTTTTTGGCATCAACTCAACTCGCCGTGTTTGGAGGAGGAGGAATGCTGCCTATGACCCCAAGAACACCATCCCCACCGTCAAACATGGAGGTGGAAACATTATGCTTTGGGGGTGTTTTTCTGCTAAGGGGACAGGACAACTTCACCGCATCAAAGGGATGATGGACGGCGCCATGTACCGTCAAATCTTGGGTGAGATCCTCCTTCCCTCAGCCAGGGCATTGAAAATGGGTTGTGGATGGGTATTCCAGCATGACAATGACCCAAAACACATGGCCAAGGCAACAAAGGAGTGGCCTAGCCAGTCTCCAGACCTTAATCCCATAGAAAATCTGTGGAGGGAGCTGAAGGTTCCAGTTGCCAAACGTCAGCCTCGAAACCTTAATGACTTGGAGAAGATCTGCAAAGAGGAGTGGGACAAAATCCCTCCTGAGATGTGTGCAAACCTGGTGGCCAACTACAAGAAACGTCTAACCTCTGTGATTGCCAACAAGGGTTTTGCCACCAGGTACTAAATCATGTTTTGCAGAGGGGTCAAATACTTATTTCCCTCATTAAAATGCAAATCAATTTATAACATTTTTGACATGTGTTTTTCTGGATTTTTTTGTTGTTATTCTGTCTCTCACTGTTCAAATAAACCTACCATTAAAATTATAGACTGATCATGTCTTTGTCAGTGGGCAAACGTACAAAATCAGCAGGGGATCAAATACTTTTTTCACCTCACTGTATGGAGGAAGGGATGGGAGTATGTCAGTCTAACAATCTCATTCTCAAAGTCCCACCAGAAGATTAAAATGTGAGTGAAGGGGGAGAGGTTGACAACTTATGAGAGAGAAAGAGAAGGGTGCGGTGCCATCAGACAGGCTGTGTCCTCCATACCTCCTCTTTCTCTTGCTTGGCCTCTTTGCGTTCGGCAGCTATGTTTTTCTTGCGGTGGTAGTTGAACTGTGTGTCCTCCTCAGCCTTCACCATCTCTTTCTTCCTGCGGTCGTACTCCTGAGCCAACTCCCCAGACCGGGAGATCTCCTCAAACAGAGCTGTACGCTCCTTAGGGTTCTTCATGGCTATGGACTCCACAGCACCCTGATTGGGGAATACATAGAGGTCAGAGGTTACTAGCACTGTCGTACATAGGGTAAGAGAGGTCCATGGACAAACAGTATCTAGAGTTCTATATTACTGTGTGTGTGTGTGTGTGTGTGTGTGAGTTCTCACCTGGAAGACAAGGAAGTTCCTGGCCTTGATGAGGATGCCTAGTTTCTCCAGCTCCTCGCTGTACTCTGCCAGATTCACCACCTTACTGTTGATTCGGTACTCTGACGATGAGCCTAAGACGTGTAGAGAAAGGGGTAAAACCAATGTTATATGTATTACTTTGTGTGTCCTAAGCTCTTCACTGTCCTCAGCCAGACACCCCACCTTACTGTTGATTCGGAACTCTGAGGAGGAGCCTGACACACACAGACAACATGGAAGATGGTTGTTATGGCCATCAGACTGATGCAGATCCTTACTTTATCTACAGTATATTTTTGACCAGCACTAGTTCTCAAGTTTGGGATGTGCATATCAACCTTGTTTGCTCCATCAGATATATAAACACATCTTCAAAGAGGACCAGACAAAATTGACTTAGGTGTCATATTAACCACACAGTTTATCTCTACCAATGGATCTGTGTGGAGAAAGTCAGTGGGGACTGCCAAGGCATACCAATTATGATTCTGGTGAAGGTGCGCTCTTCTCCACTGTCCTCATGGTACACCATGCTCACAAACGCTCTGTTGGCTGCTGGCTTCCCCACGGGCGCTCCGTGGATCAGGTCCTTCAGAGTCTTCACACGCAGGTTACTGGTCTTCTCAGCCAGCACAAAGCTGATGGCGTCCATGAGGTTGGACTTGCCTGGGATGTAGAGAATATGAATGGGAATGGAGTCAGTGAATGAACTACTCAAGTCTTGCAAATATGGTTTCTTTGGAAAAGGACGTAACTAGCTGGCTAGGTTAAGACTACATAATAAAAGTATTGATCTAATGTTTATGCATGTGAGGTCTCATTTATTTGTTCCCATTGACTGCGTGACTGGCAGGGAAGGAAATGTGTAGGGCGAGTCCGTTTTGTGTGGGCCGGTGCACCGGGTGAGCGGAGTTTACACATTGTAGACCATTTCATTGGTGCTGAACTCTCCACCACCCGGTGCACCGGGCCATGCAAAACGAACTAGGCCATTGATAGCTTGCCAGCTAAACATTATGGAGGCGTGGCTAACTACAGTTATAGCTAAAACATGTAGCTAATATTAATTAATATGCATGTACATTGATGTCTTTGTCAACAAAGTAACAAGTATTATTGATGCATTGCAGCTTGAAAAATGTAGCAAATAGTCAACCCGGCAGTAAAGTAAGCATTAGCTAGCTAGAATACTTGCAATATTGACCATCACTTACCGGATCCATTGGGTCCAATAATCGCGGTGAACTTGTGAAAGGGGCCGATGATTTGCCTGCCCTTGTAAGATTTGAAGTTTTCGATCTCTATTAGCTTCAAATAACCCATTATGATCAGATCTCTTGTGCGAAAACAAGGAATCTGTGTTGTTGTGCTAGCAGCTAATGTTGCTAATGCTAGCTAGCTAGCTAGTTATTGAACTCGTACCATGCACGCAAATTGTAAATATGTGTTACAAATAATCAAAAGTTACATTATCTAGCTTTCAAAATGTTCGAATGCACCATTTTACAGTCCTACTGCAGGACTGGTGACCACTGAGCGAGCTTAAGTGAACTTCTCGCGATATGTTGCTGCTACAATTTATCCAAATCCCATAATAAACTTAAAGCGTTTATGTTTATTTCGCACATTCCATAAATACAATTATTACAGTGAAACTGATATTAGACCGCAATCATGTTAGAAGGTTTAAATGCCAAAGCAACCAAATAACTGTTTTGTTTAACTTTTCTGCCACCAACAGCCCGGTTCAAAACTGTAGGGAGAATGTATATAGTAGCCTGAGAGGATGGAAGTTCAACATGCAGTTAGATGTAGTATGCTAATGTTAACTAGCTGGCCTGGCGCATCGTTGCCCATGAAAGGAAGTTAGGCTAGCGAGCAACTATTTTAGCCAGGTAGCCTAGGACAACAAAAACTACAAGCATGTACTGTATGACAGAGTCATAGACCGTTTAGGCAACATGAAAGAGGAGGATGGCATCGGCATTTCTCTACAAGTAAGATGAGTCAACATGTTTTTTATACTTGCACACACACACACATTCAAATACAGAAATCAGTACCATGGACAGCCACATCATATTTAGCTTACGTTGAATGGACTAAATTGTTTTTGGAATCTTTTAGTTGTCACTGTATTAGACTAAACAGAGGTGATTTGATGATGTTGCAATGTAGAAGTTGAAATGTTGCTGGAATAGTGGTGGCAGCTCCTGTTTTCTTTGCAACTTGCGGTAACTCTCCGTGGTTCTAAATCAAAGGTTGTTTAGTAGTCCGAAAATGTCAGAAACATTACCTTGCTTGACCATGCTTTAGGTCATGTAACTGTTTGTTGCATGCAATATGTTTTGTGGACTTCACTGGACTGATGTTGCTCTCTGGTTTTGTGATGAAACAAATGTGTGGTTGAATTTATTCTGCCACTGTGTCTTCTTATTGTCTCGGCCTTAGGCCTATATATCACGGTGTCAAGGCATATGAACTAACAGGTTATAGATCAAACAGTGCAATTATTACAACACAGGTTTTAATATGGCTTTTTTTTCTTCCTGGATTGGCTTCCATGGTGATTTTACCCATGCACTGCTACTGTAGACAGAAGAACCAGCTTTTATTTACAATAATGCATCCCATTTATTTATCTTTTCCAATACAGTACCAGTCAAAAGTTTGGACACACCTACTCATTCCAGGGTAAAAGACCAAGTCCATATTATGGCAAGAACAGCTCAAATAATCAAAGAGAAACGACAGTCCATCATTACTTTAAAGACATGAAGGTCAGTCAATCTGGAAAAGTTCAAGAACTTTGAAAGTTTCTTCAAGTGCAGTCGCAAAAACCATCAAGCACTATGATGAAACTGGCTCTCATGACGACCGCCACAGGAAAGGAAGAGCCAGAGATATCTCTGCTGCAGAGGATAAGTTCATTATTAGAGTTACCAGCCTCAGAAATTGCAGCCCAAATAAGTGCTTCACAGAGTTCAAGTAACAGACACATCTCAACATCAACTGTTCAGAGGAGACTGCGTGAATCAGGCCTTCATGGTCAAATTGCTGCAAAGGAACCACTACTAAAGGACACCAATAAGAAGTGACCTGCTTGGGCCAAATTGGAGTTCCAACCGCTGTATCTTTGTGAGACGCAGTGTAGGTGAACGGATGATCTCCGCATGTGTAGTTCCCACCGTGACACATTGAGGAGGAGGTGTGATGGTGTGGGGGTGCTTTGCTGGTGACACTGTCTGTGATTTATTTAGAATTCAAGGCACACTTAACCAGCATGGCTACCACAGCATTCTGCAGTGATACGCCATCCCATCTGGTTTGGGCTTAGTGGGACTATCATTTGTTTTTCAACAGGACAATGACCCAACACACCTCCAGGCTGTGTAAGGGCTATTTGGCCAAGAAGGAGAGTGATGGAGTGCTGTGTCAGATGACCTGGCCTCCACAATCCCCCGACCTCAACCCAATTGAGATGGTTTGGGATGAGTTGGACCGCAGAGTTAAGGAAAAGCAGCCAACAAGTGCTCAGCATATGTGGGAACTCCTTCAAGACTGTTGGAAAAGCATTCCAGGTGAAGCTGGTTGAGAGAATGCCAAGAGTGAGCAAAGCTGTCATCAAGGCAAAGGGTGGCTACTTTGAAGAATCTAAAATCTAAAATATATTTTGATTTGTTTAACACTTTTTTGGTTACTACATGATTCCATATGTGTTCTTTCATAAAAAACCCTTGAATGAGTAGGTGTGTCCAAACTTTTGACTGGTACTGTATGTTGAGAGTGACTCAAGAATAAGTGCTGATGCAACACCAGCAGGAGGAAGAGGAGAGAACAGCAGAGTTGAACTGGGCCATCCGACAGCGGGCAGAAGACAACCGGGATGCTGATCTCAATGTTGACCGGCAGGGGGAGCTCATGTTGTCCATTCCCATCCCAGAGTCTGAGATGGGACCTGCCAGTATGCAAGTGTCCCAGGTATGAGAGATGACACTCAGGGTTGGGTAGGTTACTTTCTAAATGTAATGCTGAATTGAATGTCATTGAGAAAACGGAAAGGTGTCATCATGTATTTTTTTCCCCCGCAAACATCATTTCTGAATTTAAAAGTCACCCATTAAGTAATTATCTACTTTTTCAAAAGTATCTGTAATCTGATTACGATATTTTTTATGTTAGAGTTTTTTGGTAATCAGATTACATGTAACTGATTACATTGAATCAGTTATGTCCCAACCCTGATGACACAAGATATCAAAGTGTTAAGGGAAATCGGGAAATATGTTGGAATTAATGAATAATCCATTTCTCACACAGTTATTCTGTAGATTAGAAGAGACGCTATAGAAGTGAAGTCATATCTCCTGACCTAGATTTGGGATTACTTTTTCATTTTAAAGCATTTGACCAAGAACCATATACACGGCACTGGTTTGAGTCTGACCTAGCCTGTTTGCTGACGGTGTGTTATATGGACATACTGTATGTCTGTGCATATGCTGTGCTCAGGGAGAAGAAAGCATTGGAGACAATGAGAAGAGTAGGACTGTTCAGTTAGACACTGGAAGAGGAGTGGAAGAGGGCTGGCCACATCGCACTCAATAACTACTACCATATTCAGGTAAATACACACACACACATACACACACATACACAGAGGGCTGCCCACATCGCACTCAACAACTACTTACACGCTCATGTACACACACACACACATACACTCTAACACACACACACCAGCCTAGGATGCACATCGGGAAGCCAGTCTGGTGAGACTGTGAGCCGTGACATGGTGTGTACTCGGACAGGGTTTTTTATTTTAATTACAAAACGCATTGAAGAAATTAAACGATGCCGTACACACTCACTCAGGGGAGATGGCGAGCACATTAGATGCGCACACACACACACACACATTATGCGTGGGCAGAGTGAGTCTCCTTTTATAAAAGCTTTTCCCCTCGTCTCATTTGCCTGACTGACTTGGTATGAATAGATTCATCCCAGTGGGAAGCATCATTATAAATGCTTATGGTCACGCTGTTTTTCATGTCAATTATGTGGTTTCTGTTAATTACCCATTATGCTCATTAGCTTTGTTGCACTACAGACACAGACATTGTGGTTCAGACAGAGATATCTCCAGAGCCCTTTTTGCAGGTCTCTTGACTTAGGAGGTTCAACCAGCCTGATCTTGTGAGCTGACATTCTGTTTCACTAAAGTGAAACAACATTTTATCAGAGCGGTCAGTCTGATTACGAGTCTATGGCTGACCCTTGCTCGAGGTAAAAATTGCTCGTAATGACAAATCTAAAGTCAGACTACACATTACCTCAAAAAAGTAAGGGAGAAGAGAACATGTTAACCTGGCCCTGTGTCGATGGATAAGGGGAAACTTTGACCTAATCCTCAGGCAATCCCTAGAGGGAGGTCTGCCGTCTGTTTGGAGGTCCTTGACCCCTTTGGTCTAACTAACCCCTGACCCTTGATCTGATGTGTTTTTTTCTACTAATACATTGTTATTGATTACTGCATTGTTGGGTTTTGAGTTTGAAAGAAAGGCATTTCACTGTACTTGTGCATGTGACATTAAAACTTGAAACTCTATCCCTTCTTTGACCCACATTCAAAGGCTGCAGAGCGGGCAGAGGAGAGAGGAAGGAGGGCGAGGAGATGGTGGAGGTGTGGCACGTCAGACATCCTGACAGAGTTTTCCCGAGGTTGCAGAGAGAGAAGGGGGTGGAGCCGGGGGACCGGGGGGCAGGCCCAGGGTTCTGACGGACAGGGGGAGAAATTAGCCCAGAGCAGCTGAGCGCCATCCGCAGGCAGAGAGAGAAACAGCGTCTAGAGCAGGGGAGTCAAACGTCCGGCCCGCGGGCCGGATCAGGCCCGCAAACGGGTTTAATCCGGCCCGCGAGATGATTTTGTAAAGTATAAAAATGAGCTGCAATTTTTCAATAAAAGAAACTGCTGTTCCAATTGTGTCCACTGGATAGCGCAATAGCAATTGTGTTAAGCAAGCAAACTGTTTATACCGGGGCAGAGCAAATAGGTCAAGCAAGTGCAGCCAATCCGGATGAGCTACTTTGTTTTGCCCGCGATATTTATTACGGCTTCTACTTTTAACATTATGTGCTTTGCACCCTCATTGCCCCAATATGTCTCTGTCAAAAAAGAGAAAAGTGGACGCAGAGTGCAGAGTGTTCCAAGAAAAATTGTCATCCTTCTATTTATTCACGGAATTGAATGGGAAAGCTGTATGTTTGGTGTGTTCACAGCATGTTGCAGTGCTGAAAGAATATAACCTTCGTCGCCACTATGTGAGTCTTCATGCCGACAAATATGACAACTTTCAAGGACAGCGGAGAAGAGAGAAGGTGAATGAACTGTTGGCGGGTCTGAAGAAACAGCAGTCTGTGTTTACTCACAGCCGAGACATCAGTGACGCTGCAGTGAAAGCTAGCTACCTCATTGCTAATGAAATCGCAGTGGCTTCAAAACCATTTAGTGAGGGTGAATTTGTAAAAACATGCATGATGAAGGCAGCGGAGATTGTGTGCCCTGAAAAGCACCAGGCTTTTGCAAATATCAGCCTGACAAGAAACACAGTTGCAGACAGGATTTCCGATCTTTCAGTGGATTTGGACAGCCAGTTGAAGCAAAAAGTAAAGTAATTTATTGCGTTTTCGGTTGCAATTGATGAAAGCACGGACATTACAGATGTTGCACAACTGGCCATTTTCATCCGCAGAGTTGATGACACATTGACCGTGGAGTTGGTGCCGATGACAGATGATATTTTCACTGCACTCGTCAGCGCGCTGGACAGGGTCGGAGTGGACTGGTCCCGCGCTGTCAGCCTGGCTACAGATGGTGCGCCCTCAATGATCGGGAAAAAAGCAGGCGTTGTGACAAAGTTCAGAGAGAAAGTGCAATCTGCAAATGGAGGACGTGATTTTTGGACTTTTCACTGTATTTTGCACCAGGAGGCTTTGTGTTGCAAGTCATTAAAGATGGATAACGTCATGAAGGTGGTTATTATTTTTATTATATTATTATTATATTATTATATTATATTATTATTATATTATTATTATTATATTATCCAAACTGTTAATTTCATCCGATCCAGAAGCCTGAATCAACGTCAGTTTGACAGCCTTCTCAGAGAGAAAGACCACATCTATGGCCTGCCATACCACACTGAGGTAAGATGGTTAAGCCGAGGTGCTGTGCTGAGGCGTTTCTTTGATTTTCGAGAAGAAATTGAACAGTTCATGGAAGAAAAGGGCAAACCAGTGTTAGAATTTCATTCCGCAGAATGGATGCAGGACCTTGCATTTATGGTGGATGTTACAATGCACCTGAATAACTTGAACAAACAGCTGCAAGGGTGCAACAAAGTTGCCACGCAGTATTATGACAGCATACGTTCTTTCAAGTTGAAGCTGTCATTGTGGGAGACGCAACTCGCCGGTGGTGATGCAGCTCACTTCCCCTGTCTGAAAAATGTGTGCGCGACCCAACATGTGGCAGACATGAAGCGGTTCAAAGATAAAATAACGGGACTGTTAAGGGAGTTTGAGCAACGCTTTCAGATTTTTGGTGAACTGGAGAAAGACTTCAACGTTTTTTGTTCGCCATTAACCGTGAATCCCTCTGATCTGCCCGTCAGCATCCAACTTGAAATAATAGACTTGCAGTGTGACTCGGATTTGAAGGGCAAATTTGCTGCAGCTGGCTTGGACACATTTTATCAGAATCTCTTGCCAGGTTACCCCAACTTGACAGCCCTCGCTGCAAAACTGTTGTGCATGTTTGGAACCACATATCTTTGTGAGCAAGTTCTCTGTAATGAGCATAAATAAAACAAAGCTGCGCTCAAGGCTCACGCACAAGCACTTGAATCACATCCTGAAGTTGGCTGCCACTCAGGATGTGACGCCTGATATTGATGCGCTGGTGAAAGCTAAAAGATGCCAGGTATCAGGAGTCAAATAAACTATGCAACCCCACTTAAAGTGCTGCATGAGACACCCTGATATAGTTCTGTGATCTGTGATATACTTCTGTGAATCACTGAGGCATTGTGTGTTGTTTGTCCTCAGAATTTCAAATAACTTGAGGTGTTTTATGATTAATAGTGATGTTGTGCTGTTGGACACACTGTCCTCAGGCTCCAGCTTTATGTTTATATGTTTTTATGTTGATGTGCTATTGTTTTTAATTGATTTTAATTTATTTGTATATTTAACCTATTCTTGACTCTGTGGTTCTTGCACTTGTTTGGGGAACAGGATTTCATTATTTGTATCTACATTTCTGCCTGAGAAATGACACCCTGATATAGTTCTGTGATCTGTGAAACAGTTCTGTGAATCACTGAGGCATTGTGTGTTTGTGTGTTCTTTTTCTTTAGAATTTTCAAATAAACTTGAGGTGTTTTATGATTAATAGTGATGTTGTGCTTGTACTATTTTGGACACACTGTCCTCAGGCTCCAGCTTTATGTTTTATGTTGATAGTATTAAAACAAAGAAAACAATCTGAAGTTGTTGTTTTTAAGTTATATATACCATGATTTTACCGGTCCGGCCCACTTGGGAATAGATTTTCCTCCATGTGGCCCCTGAGCTAAAATGAGTTTGACACCCCTGGTCTAGAGAGAGAGGTACTGAGAACCTTGGCTACCTGTAAACGTTTACTTTAATTTTAGTGCAAATCTTTAATTGACACATATATATATATATAGTAAAATCAGTTCAAAATTAGCATGCAGCTCAAAGAGAGCACATTCATAGAGGTTCTATTGATTGTTGTGATCAAAGAAATAAGATTGTCTCACAACCATAGAGATAAGATTGTCTATTTCACAACCATAGAGATAAGATTGTCTATCTCACAACCATAGAGATAAGATTGTCTGTCTCACAACCATAGAGATACGATTGTCTGTCTCACAACCATAGAGATAAGATTGTCTATCTCACAACCATAAAGATAAAACAATCATCATTGTTGATTCATCTACAGTTCTCATCATGAACTCCTTGGATCTTCACCCTTTCTCATATTTCTCCTGTTTTCCCAAATGACATTTTAGAGACTAAGGGAGAGCGAAAAGCAGAGAGACGCTGCCTGGGACTTCCAATGCATGGAGCAGACCAGACATGGCGAAGAGGAGGAGAGGAGAGCAATGGAGCTGCAGAAGGAGGAGGATTGAGATTGACCGATACGACGAACAGCTGGCCAGAGAGCAGCGCAAACAGTAAGCATAGAACGCAACCACACTGAGACACTTCACTCCTTACATTCTTTCTTCGAGAGCATCCTGACTGGTTGCATCACCGCCTGGTATGGCAACTGCTCGGCCTCCGACCGCAAGGCACTACAGAGGGTAGTGCGTACAGCCCAGTACATCACTGGGGCCAAGCTTCCTGCCATCCAGGACCTCTATACCAGGCGGTGTCAGAGGAAGGCCCTCAAAATTGTCAAAGACTCCAGCCACCCTAGTCATAGACTGTTCTCTCTGCTACCGCATGGCAAGCGGTACCGGAGCACCAAGTCTAGGTCCCTAAGGCTGCTCAACAGCTTCTACCCCCAAGCCATAAGACTCCTGAACAGCTAATCATGGCTACCCAGACTATTTGCACTGCCCCCCCACCCCATCTTTTTACGCTGCTGCTACTCTGTTAATTATTTATGCATAGTCACTTTAACTCTACCCACATGTACATATTACCTAATCTACCTCAACTAGCCGGTGCCCCCGCACATTGACTCTGCACTGATACCCCCCTGTATATAGCCTCCCTACTGTTATTTTATTTCACTTCTGCTCTTTTTTTCTCAACACTTTTTTGTTGTTGTTTTATTTTACTTTTTTATAAAAAAATAAATGCATTGTTGGGTAAGGGCTGTAAGTAAGTATTTCACGGTAATGTCTACACCTGTTGTATTCGGTGCATGTGGCAAATACAATTTGATTTGATTTGATACTTGGTGAGAGATATCTTGCCACATAAACATACACAACAGAGACACACAAACACGTTACTGTCAAAGTACAAAGAGATACCGTACATGGTGAAAGAATTGAAAGTCTGAGTTTTCACATAAAAAGAGAGACAGTTTTATTGTAAAACAGACTGTGACAGTGTATTTGAACCATCTTGTCTCCACCAGTCAGCAGTACCTGGCCAAGCAGCTGTACACCAACCGGCCCACGGCCCAGTACTTCACCCAGCTCAGCAGCAGCTCACGCTGAGGGGGATCACCAGCACAGACTCACCACACAATACTGGATCTCAAATTCAGATGATAGGCACAACACAACAAGAAAATAAAGTTTATGATATAGGCATACATTATATGTTTTCTTGTCTTTTATCCCTAAGATTTAGTCACTAGGTCAAATGTTGCAGTGTTCTGCAACTTATTCTCTCAGGAGCTGTATTTTAGGTATAAAATGGACACCATGACTATCTAGCTATTCTTTTATGTTTCATGTGTAGTGGTCAGTATCTAATTTCGCTTATCTTTTCAAGATAAACATGCATGTCACCATCTTTAGACATCGATGCTATGAGTGATTCTAATGATGACACAACCCAATGACGCCTCTTTTGGTTCAGATTGTTCCAAGTTCTTTATTTATTTAATCAATCACATATTTAGTTACAAGTAGCTGATTCATAATGCAGATAGTTACATTGTCATTGGACCCATAACATACAGTACAAGACCCCCTCCATACAGTGACCCGCTCCCTAACCAAACCCCGTCCACTTCAGTCTCAACCAATGGCACGAACACACTAGCCCAGTCCCAGATCAGTTTGTGCTGTCTTGCCAACTCCTATGACTTTAGCATGATAATAACCATAGGAGTTTGCTATACAACCCAAACCGATCTGGGACCAGGGTATGAATACACTACTGTACCTTCCAATCCCCTGGTCCCCCAGTTCCATTTTTGCTAATGGTGCAACCCAAACAAAGCACACACAGGCACTCTGTCTCCCCTCAGGCAGTGAAATACACAGTATCCCTCCCCTCCCTCCATCATGAATGTAAATCCATAAATGTCATGTCCTAAAGAAGCTGCTGCTGTCATTCTCGTCTATATATCACTTTTTTTATTTGATTTTATGTTGTAAGTATAAAAATCAGAGGGGAAAGAACCAAACGCTAGCGCTAACCCTGGTTTAGTCGATCCCCTCACTGACCACGTAGGAAGCAAAGCAGAGCCAGATAGATAGAAAGGCAGGCAGGCAGGCAGTAGAGTGAGTATCTGTGTGTTCAGTAGTTCACTCATTCAAAGCAAACGTTTGTCCTGACAACACACCATGACAAACACAGATGGTTAGCAGCTAGATAGGCTGTGTCACTATTGGCGCTCCTATTCCCCATATAGTGCACTACTTTTGACTAGGGCATGTGGGTATTTTTCTGAACACATAGGGCTCTGGTCATAAGTAGTGCACTAATAGGGTGCCATTTGTGACGCAAACCATAGTTGTGATAGAATAATTGGCATATTACTTCATTTTGTCATTTTATCATTCCCATATGAAAATAGATTTCTAAAAAGAAATGTTTTTGTCCTGAGTGTGTCTGTAACAGCAAACTACAGGGAGCTGGGCTCACTCAAACCTCAAACCTCTTGTTCAGACCTACTGTCTTTCTGCCAGCCAGAGACAATCCCATTTCTCTATCCCATGTCCCTGGGGATGCACTGAACAGTAACAGCTTGGCTTGCAGTCAGACCTGGGTTCAAATAGCATTCGCTTTCTCTCAAATACTTAAAGCTGTGCTTGATTGAGATTGCCTGGCTCAATGGAACCAATAGAGTAGTCCCAAAAGTGCAAACCTTGGTCTCCGCCCATCCGGCAATCCAGGCAGGCCCAATCAAACTCTTCTTTAAAATAAAAATAATCTTATTTTAACCTGGGTCTGTCTTAGAATAGACTGTAGGCTAGTTTGACTGGGTGAGCAGTGAGAGCAGAGCCAGCACATTGCATATGCTCCCTGTGGTGCTTCATCACAAGCTAGCTCACTGCATCCCTCCCTGCCTCATCATCATCACACTGCCTCAGCACAAAAAAGTGTACGAAATGGCAACCTATTCCCAAAATCAGTGCACTATATAGGGAATAAGTTGCCTTTTCAGACACAGTACATAGACTCTCAACAGATACTCACTGGACTGCAATGCTTAAAAGGACACTTAACAAATTGGTGAAGTGCCCCTTTAAAGTCAGGAAACAAAACATTGATGTACATGATGAACATGAACCTACTTTTAACCTCTGCTTTCAATAGGTTGGTTTTGATTCTACTGTATATTTTAAAATGACATTAGCTACTGATTAATCTCGACATCCAAAACCAAGTCTCACATGCGCACTTCTACTACTAGTGATGTAAAATGTATATTTTTTGTTTTCTTTTAGAGCGTTTGCGATTCAAGGAATGGTGTGAGGATTTCTTTTTTGCCTTTTAGTTTTTTTCTTTACTATTAACAATACATTTTAAACAGCCAAATCACCATCATTATTTGTCAAAGCAGGAAAATATGAATTCATAGGTTTGTTGTTACAAAACAAATAAAACATTTAATGACTTTTTAAGTAAACTTTAAAGTAAACTTAAGACAGAGTTTTAAAACCCACACATTTTTATCAAACAAACTCATATGTTGGGTTGTATTTACATTCAGTGACATCTTTCTATATCTCTTTCTTCTCCTATATAAATACCTCTGTTCTCCTTTTCTCTAAATTATTGTTTCTGTCTGCTTCTTGTCATCATTCCGACCGTTGTCTGATTCAAAACAAAGGGTTTTTGGCATGTAAATATTATTTCCACCCAGCCCTACAAAGAATACATCCTATACATTAGATGCAAAAAGCTACCAATCTACGCGTTTGCCTTTCAGCCCAATCTGCTGATCAGGTAAGCCTGTTTTGGATTGCCAGCGTGCATTGTTCAGGGCCTGAAAGGAATATCGAGAGAGAGAGAGAGAGAGTGTGTGTGTGTGTGTGTGTGTGTGTGTGTGTGTGTGTGTGTGTGTGTGTGTGTGTGTGTGTGTGTGTGTGTGTGTGTGTGTGTGTGTGTCCGTGCTTCTGTGTATTTCACTCCCAGCTAGCTGTAAATATATAGAACTACTGCTCCCTACCACACATTATGGCGTGCAGTAGTGTTATGTTATGTTATACTATGACATGAAGAGGTATGGGAAAGATTACATTTATCAGCTGACATAGTTTAATACACCGTAGAAAGAGACACAGACAGAATAGATACAGAAAGCTAGTACACAAAGAGGTCTACATATAAATTACAATATCATACCAATAATGACGTCACACTTGTGGTGAAAAGGAGAGAGTAGAGTACAGTAGAGTAGAGAGAAGTAGAGTAGAGAGGAGTAGAGAAGAGTGGAGTAGAGTAGAAAGGAGCGGAGTAGAGAGGAGTAGAGAGGAGTAGAGTGGAGCGGAGTAGAGAGGAGTAGAGAGGAGCGGAGTAGAGAGGAGTAGAGAGGAGTAGAGTGGGGTAAAGTACAGAGGAGTAGAGAGGAGCGGAGCAGAGAGGAGTAGAGAGGAGTAGAGTGGAGCGGAGTAGAGAGGAGTAGAGTGGAGTAGAGTAGAGAGTAGAGAGGAGAGGAGTAGAGTGGAGTAGAGTAGAGAGGAGTAGAGAGGAGTAGAGTGGAGTAGAGTAGAGAGGAGTAGAGAGGAGTAGAGTGGAGTAGAGTAGAGAGGAGTAGAGAGGAGTAGAGTAGAGAGGAGTAGAGAGGAGTAGAGAGGAGTAGAGAGGAGTAAAGTACAGAGGAGTAGAGAGGAGCGGAATAGAGAGGAGTAGAGAGGAGTAGAGAGGAGTAGAGTAGAGAGGAGCGGAGTAGAGAGGAGTAGAGAGGAGTAGAGTGGAGCGGAGTAGAGAGGAGTAGAGAGGAGTAGAGTAGAGAGGAGCGGAGTAGAGAGGAGTAGAGAGGAGTAGAGTGGAGCGGAGTAGAGAGGAGTAGAGAGGAGTAGAGTGGAGTAAAGTACAGAGGAGTAGAGAGGAGCGGAGCAGAGAGGAGTAGAGAGGAGTAGAGTGGAGCGGAGTAGAGAGGAGTAGAGTGGAGTAGAGTAGAGAGTAGAGAGGAGAGGAGTAGAGTGGAGTAGAGTAGAGAGGAGTAAAGTACAGAGGAGTAGAGAGGAGTAAAGTACAGAGGAGTAGAGTGGAGCGGAGTAGAGAGGAGTAGAGGAGTAGAGTGGAGTAGAGAGGAGTAGAGTAGAGAGGAGCGGAGTAGAGAGGAGTAGAGAGGAGTAGAGTAGAGAGGAGTAGAGAGGAGTAGAGAGGAGTAGAGTGGAGTAAAATACAGAGGAGTAGAGAGGAGTAGAGAGGAGTAGAGTGGAGTAGAGTAGAGAGGAGCGGAGTAGAGAGGAGTAGAGTGGAGTAGAGTAGAGAGGAGTAGAGAGGAGTAGAGTGGAGTAAAATACAGAGGAGTAGAGAGGAGTAGAGAGGAGTAGAGTGGAGTAGAGTAGAGAGGAGCGTAGAGAGGAGTAGAGTGGAGTAGAGTAGAGAGGAGTAGAGAGGAGTAGAGTGGAGCGGAGTAGAGAGGAGTAGAGAGGAGTAGAGTGGAGTAGAGTAGAGAGGAGTAGAGAGGAGTAGAGAGGAGTAGAGTAGAGAGGAGTAGAGAGGAGTAGAGAGGAGTAAAGTACAGAGGAGTAGAGAGGAGCGGAGTAGAGAGGAGTAGAGTGGAGCGGAGTAGAGAGGAGTAGAGTGGAGTAAAGTACAGAGGAGTAGAGAGGAGCGGAGCAGAGAGGAGTAGAGTGGAGTAGAGTAGAGAGGAGTAGAGAGGAGTAGAGTGGAGCGGAGTAGAGAGGAGTAGAGAGGAGTAGAGTGGAGTAGAGAGTAGAGAGGAGTAGAGAGGAGTAGAGTGGAGTAGAGTAGAGAGTAGAGAGGAGTAGAGAGGAGTAGAGAGGAGTAGAGTGGAGTAGAGTAGAGAGTAGAGAGGAGCGGAGTAGAGAGGAATAGAGTAAGGATGTAATCTGGTGCTCTGTGTAGAGGGCCAGTAGGCACTGGAACTCATAGTGAACATGTAGTACAGATCTATAATACTGTATATGGCTAGATAGAGAGACGTAATGCACATATATACACTGACTTGCTTGCTTGCTATACAGCATTTCAACAGCTAACTCTTTCTCTTAAGCATCCAATTTATTTATAGTATGAAGACCTGGCTAAAATTATGATTATCTTGATTTATGGAGAAAAAAATCAAAATATGAATAATCTCATATATGCAAATTATAAAAAAATAATAATAGTTCAAAAATGAGAAAATATAAGCAAAACTGATTGCCAACCCCCCCCCCCCCCCCAAAAAAAATGGTCAGATGGAGAGATAACATTGTTGAATAACAGATGTATCTGAATGGTCAGTAGTATATTGATCATATAGTCAGTGAGTTTATGGATGGAAAAGTCAGTCAAGTAGATAAACCCATGTATTATTGATAGCTAGGAGTGGGTGGGCAGTGGGCATGTTTGTATTGTTGACATGTTGTACTGTACCTGACGTGGTTGACAGAGATGTTTTGGTCTGACAGACAGTCCCATTGCCTTAGTAACCGTTAATCTAAAATGGCCACCTCTAACTAACTAGCCTAATCTAAAATGGCGGCCGAGTTGGGCAGGCCGTTGGTGGTGGGGGTGGGATTGAGAGGGGAGCTTTCCTGCAGTGTGCCCGGGTCCGGGGTGGCTTCGCTGGGCCGGCTGTACTGGCTGACCAGGGAGTCTTCCATGTTCACCTCGGTTACAGCAATGCTACCGTTGTTATAGCCATCCAGCTTGCTCTCATCACACAGAGACGGCTGGCTGGCTGTCCGCTTCTCCTCATTGTCACTACAGGATGGAGGGACAGAGGGAAAAATTGAGAGAGAGGGAGGGGGTAGAGAAAGACAGATAGAGAGGTATAGAAAGAAAGAGAGAGAAAGAGGGACGTGAAAGGAGGTTGGTAGGTGGGAAAGATTGTTACTATGTGTGGGTGGTTCACCAGTGGAGGCTGCTGAGGGGAGGACAGCTCATAATAATGGCTGGAACTGAGAAAATGGAATGGCATCAAACCATGTGTTTGATGTATTTGATACCATTCCACTGATTCCGCTCCAGCCATTACCACAAGCCCGTCCTCCCCAATTAAGGTGCCACCAACCTCACATACCAAGGTCAGACATTGTATTGTATCACACAGCCATAGGAAGGGTATTGGCTAGGTATACTGGGGAAAGGAGAGGATAAATGGGAGAGCCTCTACAAAAAACATTCACTATTTCGACTCAGTTGCAGGGAATGCATGCACAGTAGAGCACCTTACAGTATACCTTTCTAGAGATCTGGCAAAGCAGGGGAAAGCATTAGGGGAAAGAGGAACAGTAATGAACACGAGGTTGGGATAAAAACATACTTTTATATTTTCAATCAGGGAATCAAAGCGATCATGTTGATTTTGGCATGACATTAAAAAAATGCTAATTTGGGGGGTATTGACTTGCATTGTTTAAAAAAATAATAATCTTAAATTAGCATTTTCATGACAGCAGCCAGGTGAACAAAGCCAAAAGATGGATTGCTGTCTTACCTTGTCCAAAGACTGCTTACAGGGTAAGGAAACCAATATGTCATTTTGTAACTTGGGTAAACTATCCTTTTAAGTCTGTGCTAATATTCAATGATTATATAATCTACAGGCTTGAAGGGATATTAACAGATGATCAATGCATAATAATCAATTTATCATCTGATTAGACAGGCCAACCTGTACTCTCCGAATGTTTCATCCTTCATAGGGCGTGCCTCAGAGTCTACCTGACCCTCCTCCTTATCTTTGACTGAGAGAGAGAGGGGGAGGGAGGGAGGGGGGAGAGGGGGGGGGGGGGGGGGGGGGGGAGAGAGAGAGAGAGATTATTGAATTTCAGTATCTGTTCATTAATCAGTAGAAGCTCCTTTCTAAGCTAGTGGATGGCTTAGGGTTTGGTAGACACTGGCCAGGTAGTGAACTAGCATCAGAGCAATATAGAGGCTATGTGTTGTGCTTTCTTAGAGCGACCTGGTCTGTTACATGTAATGTGATTTGTCAGAAACTACCTGGCATATAGGGTTTCTCACAAACAATCGGGTATGGCCCAACTCAGTGGCCTTGTGGTTAGAGTGTCTGCCCTGATATTGGAAGTTTGATTCCCAGCCAAGTCATACCAAAGACTGTAAAAATGGAACCCGATGCGTCTCTGCTTGGCACTCAGCATTAAGGAGAATGATTAGGGGTAAGGCCCTGCGATTGACATGGGGTGTACTTGTACATCAAGCTGTCTCAAGCTACAGAAACAGCCAAGGCTCCTGCAAGGCTACTTCCTTACTATCTTGTGTATGTGGTTTGTTAGAACTACCTACTGTAATATATGCAATTTGTTAGAAACTACATTCTACAGTACAGTCGTGGTCAAAAGTTTTGAGAATAACACAAGTATTGGTCTTCACAAAGTTTGCTGCGTCAGTGTTTTTAGATATTTTTGTCAGATGTTACTATGGTATACTGAAGTATAATTACAAGCATTCCATAAGTGTCAAAGGCTTTTATTGACAAATACATTAAGTTTATGCAAAGAGTCAATATTTGCAGTGTTGACCCTTCTTTTTCAAGACCTCTGTAATCCGCCCTGGCATGCTGTCAATTAACTTCTGGGCCACATCCTGACTGATGGCAGCCCATTCTTGCATAATCAATGCTTGGAGTTTGTCAGAATTTGTGTGTTTTTGTTTGTCCACCCGCCTCAATGGGATTAAGGTCTGGGGAGTTTCCTGGCCATGGACCCAAAATGTTGATGTTTTGTTCCCCGAGCCACTTAGTTATCACTTTTGCCTTATGGCAAGGTGCTCCATCATGCTGGAAAAGGCAATGTTCGTCACCAAACTGTTCTTGGATGGTTGGGAGAAGTTGCTCTCTGAGGATTTGTTGGTACCATTCTTTATTCATGGCTGTGTTCTTAGGCAAGATTGTGAGTAAGCCCACTCCTTTGGCTGAGAAGCAACCCCACACATGAATGGTCTTAGGATGCTTTACTGTTGGCATGACACAGGACTGATGGTTGCGCTCACCTTGTCTTCTCCAGACAAGGTGTTTTCCGGATGCCCCAAACAATCGGAAAGGGGATTCATCAGAGAAAATGACTTTACCTCAGTCCTCAGCAGTCCAATCCCTGTACCCTTTGCAGAATATCAGTCTGTCCCTGTAGTTTTTCCTGGAGAGAAGTGGCTTCCTCGCTGCCCTTCTTGACACCAGGCCATCCTCCAAAAGTCTTCGCCTCACTGTGCGTGCAGATGCACTCACACCTGCCTGCTGCCATTCCTGAGCAAGCTCTGCACTGGTGGTGCCCCGATCCCGCATCTGAATCAACTTTAGGAGACGGTCCTGGCGCTTGCTGGACTTTCTTGGGCGCCCTGAAGCCTTCTTCACAACAATTTAACCTCTCTCCTTGAAGTTCTTGATGATCCGATAAATGGTTGATTTAGGTGCAATCTTACTAGCAGCAATATCCTTGCCTGTGAAGCCCTTTTTGTGCAAAGCAATGATGACGGTACGTGTTTCCTTGCAGGTAACCATGGTTAACAGAGGAAGAACAATGATTTCAAGCACCACCCTCCTTTTAAAGCTTCCAGTCTGTTATTCTAACTCAATCAGCATGACAGAGTGATCTCCAGCCTTGTCCTCGTCAACACTCTCACCTGTATTAACAAGAGAATCACTGACATGATGTCAGCTGGTCCTTTTGTGGCAGGGCTGAAATGCAGTGGAAATGTTTTTTTGGGATTAAATTCATTTTCATGGCAAAGAGGGACTTTGCAATTAATTGCAATTCATCTGATCACTCTTCATAACATTCTGGAGTATATGCAAATTGCCATCATAAAAACTGAGGCAGCAGACTTTGTGAAAATTAATATTTGTGTCATTCTCAAAACTTTTGACCACGACTGTATATGTGATTTGTTAGACCTGACGTGGTTTATCTGGTATCTGGTGTTGTTGTAAGCATTTCACTGTAAGGTCTACACCTGTTGTATTCGGCGCATGTGACAAATACAATTTGATTTGATTTGTTATATTTACACCTACCTGAATACTTTCCCCCTTTGCGCCTCTTGATGAAGCAGAGAATTAGCAGTACCAGCAGCAACAGCACGATGGCGGTCACGAGCCCAATGAACCAGCCCTGAGTAGCAAAGCCTGTCTGCACATCCATCACCCCTAGTGAGGGAGAGAGGGAGGGCGAGTGAAAGGGAGAGAGGGTCGTAGCAGGGGATCGGAGAGAGATGAAAAGAAGAGAAGAGATTAAGAAGAGAGGGTGGCTATGGAGTGTTTGACTCCGTTGACCCCATTCCAGCCATTACAATGAGACCGTCCTACTATTGCTCCTCCCACCAGCCTCCTCTGGTGTGTGTACGTGTCTGCGTATGTGTGTGTGTTTTGGTGTGTTCGTGCCTCGTGCAACTGATGGTGTCTCTACCTGCTCCCTCGGTCCTGATCTCCGTCTCCCAGAAGGTATTGTTGCTGAAGGTGTGTGTGTGTGTGTGTGTGTGTGTGTGTGTGTGTGTGTGTGTGTCTGCATCTAGGTGTGTGTACAGCCTGTGATTCCTACCTGCTCCCTCGGTTTTCAGTCTCCCAGAAGGCGTTGTTGCTGAAGGTGTGAGTGTGTGTGTGCATGCAGCGTGCCTAGGTGTGTGTGTGTGTGTGTGTGTGTACTGTCTCCGGTACCTGCTCCCTTTGTCCTGATCTCCGTCTCCCAGAAGGCATTGTTGCTGAAGGTGAATCTGAGGCGGTACTGTGACCCTGGGGTTAGACCTTTCAGCTGGTAGAACGATGCAGACGAGTTCAGCTTCTCAGACTGCTTCCACTTCCCACCGCCTGAAGACAAAATAAACACTTTATTTGTTTATACATGGAAATAGACAAAAATATGAACTTTTCCTTCTTGTTCTTACAGACAGGGGAGTGAAGTTATGTTTTATAGTCTCCTCCAGAGAGACTATGACTATGTTTACATTTCACGTTTTACAAATGAGTTCGGTGTTCCCACAGTCATACTGTTGGTCAGCTGGTAGTGTATTGTTCTAGTTGAGGTATTGGACCTGGAAGCCAACACTCCTGTGTCTCTGCAGTCACACACACACGCACACATGCACACGCACACACATGCACACACACACACACACAAACAAACACACACAAACACACACAAACACAAACACACAAACACACACACACACACAAACACACACACACACACCAACACACACAAACACAAAGCTCGGAGGTACCTTGCTTATTGAGGTATTGGACCTGGAAGCCCACACTCCTGTGTCTCTGTCCTGGCACCCAGCTCAGGTTAACAGACTTCTCTCCTACAGACAAGCTGATGTTGGACGGAGGAGCTGGAATGGGTATAGAAGGGGTTAGGGTGATTATCATGAAACCAGTTTTAACCATGGCAGTAGCAAATTGAGTTAGAAAACCATGATGCATCTGCAACAATCAACTATCATTCTGAAGACTAAGATGTCTGGTTTATGGCACAGTGTCTTATTTTAAATACATTTTACATTTTTGCCAAAATGATATGGCATTTTTACCAAAATGCGTCCGGATTAAATACTCAGGTCATTTCATAAAATGTTACTTTAGAAAAACCAAACTCATTTGAATAAAACACAAAATATGTTGCTGTTGTTTGTCCATAAATCATAAAAAATGTATACTAGTTGAAGTTTACATGAAACTATAATATTTATTACATAAAAACACAGTGTCTGTAGACATGTTTCTCATTACCGTAACACTTTTTCAAGTTGCTGTAAAAATTCCAATCAAAGTTTTATTCACCCATGATACATCATGTAGAGGAGCAGTCCTTAGTTTCTTTATTATGCCTTCAGAATGAGGATCTTATTCTCAAACAACCTCTACAGTGCCTTACAAAAGTATTCATACCCCTTGGCGTTTTTCCTATTTTGTTGCATTACAACCTGTAATTTAAATGGATTTTTATTTGGATTTAATGTAATGGACATACACAAAATAGTCCAAATTGGTGAAGTGAAATGAAAAAAATTCAAAAAATTAATTACAGAAAACTGGTGTGTGCATATGTATTCACCCCCTTCGCTATGAAGCCCCTAAATAAGATCTGGTGCAACCAATTACCTTCAGAAATCACATAATTAGTTAAATAAAGTCCACCTGTGTGCAATCTAAGTGTCAAATGCTCTGTCACATGATCTCATTATATACAGTGGGGGAAAAAAGTATTTAGTCAGCCACCAATTGTGCAAGTTCTCCCACTTAAAAAGATGAGAGAAGCCTGTAATTTTCATCATAGGTACACGTCAACTATGACAGACAAAATGAGAAAAGAAAATCCAGAAAATCACATTGTAGGATTTTTAATGAATTTATTTGCAAATTATGGTGGAAAATAAGTATTTGGTCAATAACAAAAGTTTCTCAATACTTTGTTATATACCCTTTGTTGGCAATGACACAGGTCAAACTTTTTCTGTAAGTCTTCACAAGGTTTTCACACACTGTTGCTGGTATTTTGGCCCATTCCTCCATGCAGATCTCCTCTAGAGCAGTGATGTTTTGGGGCTGTCGCTGGGCAACACGGACTTTCAACTCCCTCCAAAGATTTTCTATGGGGTTGAGATCTGGAGACTGGCTAGGCCACTCCAGGACCTTGAAATGCTTCTTACGAAGCCACTCCTTCGTTGCCAGGGCGGTGTGTTTGGGATCATTGTCATGCTGAAAGACCCAGCCACGTTTCATTTTCAATGCAATGCCCTTGCTGATGGAAGGAGGTTTTCACTCAAAATCTCACGATACATGGCCCCATTCATTCTTTCCTTTACACGGATCAGTCGTCCTGGTCCCTTTGCAGAAAAACAGCCCCAAAGCATGATGTTTCCACCCCCATGCTTCACAGTAGGTATGGTGTTCTTTGGATGCAACTCAGCATTCTTTGTCCTCCAAACACGACGAGTTGAGTTTTTGCCAAAAAGTTATATTTTGGTTTCATCTGACCATATGACATTCTCCCAATCCTCTTCTGGATCATCCAAATGCACTCTAGCAAACTTCAGATGGGCCTGGACATGTACAGGCTTAAGCAGGGGGACACGTCTGGCACTGCAGGATTTGAGTCCCTGGCGGCGTAGTGTGTTACTGATGGTAGGCTTTGTTACTTTGGTCCCAGCTCTCTGCAGGTCATTCACTAGGTCCCCCCGTGTGGTTCTGGGATTTTTGCTCACCGTTCTTGTGATCATTTTGACCCCACGGGGAGAGATCTTGCGTGGAGCCCCAGATCGAGGGAGATTATCAGTGGTCTTGTATGTCTTCCATTTCCTAATAATTGCTCCCACAGTTGATTTCTTCAAACCAAGCTGCTTACCTATTGCAGATTCCGTCTTCCCAGCCTGGTGCAGGTCTACAATTTTGTTTCTGGTGTCCTTTGACAGCTCTTTGGTCTTGGCCATAGTGGAGTTTGGAGTGTGACTGTTTGAGGTTGTGAACAGGTGTCTTTTATACTGAGGACAATTTCAAACAGGTGCCATTAATACAGGTAACGAGTGGAGGACAGAGGAGCCTCTTAAAGAAGAAGTTACAGGTCTGTGAGAGCCAGAAATCATGCTTGTTTGTAGGTGACCAAATACTTATTTTCCACCATAATTTGCAAATAAATTCATTAAAAATCCTACAATGTGATTTTCTGGGGGAAAAATCTAAATTTGTCTGTCATAGTTGACGTGTATAGGTGAAGATTACAGGCCTCTCTCATCTTTTTAAGTGGGAGAACATGCACAAATGGTGGCTGACTGGTCTAAGGCACTGCATTGCAGTGCTAGCTGTGCCACTAGAGATCCTGGTTCGAATCCAGGTTCTGTCGTAGCCGGCCGTGACCGGGAGACCCATGGGGCGGCGCACAATTGGCCCAGCGTCGTCCAGGGTAGGGGAGGGAATGGCCGGCAGGGATGTAGCTCAGTTGGTAGAGCATGGCGTTTGCAACGCCAGGGTTGTGGGTTCGATTCCCATGGGGGGACAGTATAAAAAAATAATGTATGCAACTGTAAGTCGCTCTGGATAAGAACGTCTGCTAAATGACTAAAATGTCAATGTAAATGACTATTTTTCCCCACTGTATACACCTGTTCTGGAAGGCTCCAGAGTCTGCAACACCACTAAGCAAGGGGCGGCACCATGAAGACCAAGGAGCTCTCCAAACAGGTCAGGGACAAAGTTGTGGAGAAGTACAGATCAGGGTTGGGTTATAAAAAAAATATCTGAAACTTTGAACATCCCACGGAGCACCATTAAATCCATTATACATTTTTTTAAAGAATATGGCACCACAACACACCTGCCAAAAGAGGGCTGCCCACCAAAACTCACGGACCAAGCAAGGAGGGCATTAATCAGAGAGGCAACAAAGAGACCAAAGATAACCCTGAAGGAGCTGCAATGCTACACAGCAGAGATTGGAGTATCTGTCCATAGGACCACTTTAAGCAATACACTTCACAGAGCTGGGCTTTATGGAAGAGTGGCCAGAAAAAAGCCATTGCTTAAAGAAAAAAATAAGCAAACACATTTGGTGTTCGCCAAAAGGCATGTGGGAGACTCCCCAAACATATGGAAGAAGGTATTCTGGTCAGATGACACTAAAATTGAGCTTTTTGGCCATCAAGAAAACACTATATCTGGCGCAAAGCCAACACCTCTCATCACCCCGAGAACACCATCCCCACAGTGAAGCATGGTGGTGGCAGCATCATGCTGTGGGGATGTTTTTCATCAGCAGGGACTGGGAAACTGGTCAGAATTGAAGGAATGATGGATGGCGCTAAATACAGGGAAATTCTTGAGGGAAACCTGTTTGGTGCGCGTTGACAACAGTGGATCCATCAATTCAGGCTACAAGTGTAGGCCTAATGACAATCGCAGAATTTCGTTACACTACACGTAGGCTAGGTGATGTCTCTTTCCATTCAACAGTGCACTGTTGGGTTTGGATGCTGAAATTATTGTGTGAGTGAACGAATGTGCGGGTTTTATTTAACTAGGCAAGTCAGTTAAGAACAAATTATTATTTACAATAACGGCGTACTCCGGCCAAACCCTTCCCTAACCGGAACGACGCTAGGCCAATTGTACGCCGACCTATGGGACTCCCGATCACGGCCAGTTGTGATACAGCCCGGGATCGAACCCGGATCTGTAGTGACGCCTCTAGCCGCAGTGTCTTAGACCGCTGCGCCACTCGGTCCACTACAGTAGCCTACAGGAGCACCTTTTTTAAGTTTTTGACAATCAGATGAAAACATCATGACTGGTTGTGTTTATACATATACTGTAGCTCAGCTGGTAGAGCACGGCGCTTGTAACGCCAAGGTAGTGCGTTCGATCCCCGGGACCACCCATACACAAACATTTATGCACGCATGACTGTAAGTCGCTTTGGATAAAAGCGTCTGCTAAATGGCATATTATATTATGATTATTATAAAAGGCATAGGCGGTGTGTCCATAAGGCTAGAGGAATCTAAGCTTTCCCTAAAGTAAATTGAATTAAATTGCCAAAATTATATAGCCTAATTAGCTTACTCCTGTCTATACAGAAATAAATAAAAATCATTTAAAATTGGCTACTACACCAGAAAGCATGATTTGGCCACAGAGGATCATTAGCTTCTTTAAAAGAAGCTGTGGATTGTTTTAAATCGCATAGCCTACAGTTGGGAGGGCAGAGTGCGCTGCAAATACTAAATATACTGAACAAAGATATAAACGCAACATGAAACAATTTCAAAGATTTTACTGAGTTACAGTTCATATAAGGAAATCAGTCAATTGAAATAAATTAACTAGGCCCTAATCTATGGATTTCACATGACTGGGCAGGGGTGCAGAAATGGGTGGGCTTTGGAGGCCATAGGTCCACCCACTTGGCAGCCAGGCCCACCCACTGGGGAGCCAGGCCCAGCCAATCAGAAGGAGTTTTCCCCACAAAAGGCCTTTATTACAGACAGAAATACTCCTTTTGCTATAAAGAGATGAAAATGAAAAGACTCCAATCTGTCTTTTAGTTATCAAAATTCTTAACTTAATTGAGCGAACAAAAGCCTATCTTATTGGCACGAGCAGAGAACATTGGCCATATCATTGGACAATAATTTCCTCCTCCAGGTTAGATGGACGTCATATTGTATTTGTGTCTCCCCTTTTCGTAGGCCCATTATATGGATCAGACAACATCGTTTTTATTGATCTGTTTGTCAGTGTCAGCAGAGTAGGCTACCCTGTAATTTTTGTAGTATTTTAAAAAATGTGTGCGCACACGTGGGTGTCCCATACCAGTAAGAAATTACATCTACTTTCATCCCTGATTACAGTACTTATGATTATACTAAAATAAGGGATATTTTAATCAATTTTATTAAGATCAGTGATTTCAGTATTATGCAAGTCAGTTGGAATTAACAAATGACAGATTGATGATGTATTGGGTTACTGAATCTCTAATAGAGCTCAGTACAGTTTTTCAATGGCAAACTTTGCAACACTCATTACCGAAACATGCATGCTCATCTCAGAAACCTGCTTATCATTACCATAAGCACCAATATTTATGAAATATTAGGAAAAATAAAATGTGTACTTTAGTCATTTTGGCTTAATCAGAAGTGCCTTTTTTTCATATTTTTTTTCCCAACAAGATTCAGAAAAGGAAATGTGTTGCCATAATGAGATAAATTACAAAAGAAAAGTTTAGAATTAAATTAGAAATATATTTGTTTTCATTGCTATGTTTACCTCAAGCCTTTTAATTAGGTAAGCAATGTTAAAAAATATTAGATTTGTATATAACTTTTTTGGAACTTCGACATTGCTAGTTGTGGAAATTGTGGTAGAATGCATAATATTTTATCAATAAACATAACAATAATTATGAAATAGATAATAATAATATGCCATTTAGCAGACGCTTTTATCCAAAGCGACTTACAGTCATGTGCGCATACATTTTTACGTATGGGTGGTCCCAGGGATCGAACCCACTACCCTTGCGTTACAGGCGCCATGCTCTACCAATTGAGCTACAGATCCTAATCTTAGTGATCCAAGAGGATTAATATTTTGGGGGGTCAAGTGCCAGTTTCGTGAGAATCACTGAGTTAGAATGTCTTTCACCGTCCGTATCCTGTTAGTGTTAGCCCTCTCAGTCAGTGTGATAATATTACTTAACTCCTAATACTCCACAATGTAACCACAGCGTGATAAATCCACCAGTAAACAGTATGTTTTAATGTCTGTTTTTTTTTATGTCTGTGCAGCCGGAAGACACATTTCCACATTGTGTGGACAAAAACGTTTTTCTAATTCTAATCCTCCTGCAGTACTGCCTCCGTCCAGTGTGGTGGCGCCCTGCCTGGTGATGGGCTGTCAATCCATCAAACAATCAATTAATCAATCGACCAATCAATTAATCAATCAATCAGCTTGTTGGTGTAACCCTCTCGGTGTGTTAATGTAAATAATCCTCCTGAAGTACTACCTCCGTCCAGTGTGGTGGCGCCCTCCCTGATGATAGGCTCTCCGTCCCCGGCTGAGGTGCGCCCCCTCAGGTAGAAGCGGTAGCGGCTGTGGGGGTCCAGCTGCTTCAGGGTCAGGTGAGTGACCTTGTGGTCGTCTATGGTCTCCACCTGCATCGGGCTGTCATCACTCTTCACGACTACAGGGGAATAGAGAGGAGAAGTAGAACGGTGAATAACATTTGTCTCTGACAGAATTTGAGGAATGGTCTATAACGTTATATAGGTTTGGCTCTGACTTTCCCTTAGGGGACATTGGCTTCTGATGGATTGATGGAATATGATTGATATATTATCCACTAGCCATCTGTAGAAGTGACTGGTAATACATCAACAATATGTCACTGTGAAACAACAGGGTTAGAGATAGATCAATGATACCATATGATAATAAGTAGCACTGTTGTCTTCAACAAGACAAAGAAGCAGATTCGAGACGTGAAGACTTGCTTTGACAGTCAGTTGAACCCACAAGTACATTGACATTTTAGTCATTTACAGGAGCAATTAGGGTTAAGTGCCTTGCTCAAGGGCACATCAATAGATTACTAGACTACCCTTGTCTAATTAAATCTAGCCAGATAAGGGGGAGAGGTGTAGAAAGGTAACCACTCTGTTGGTACTGCAGCAGGTATCCTTTGAGAACCCCGTTGGGTTGGGCAGGAGGTGTCCAGTGCAGGGTCATCTCCGTGTCTGCAGGGCTGTCCAGGAGTAAGGACATGGGGGGGCCAGGAGCTGACAGGGACACAGACACACTTGATTAGAGTATGCTTCCACTGCAGTGTACACTGTCTCTATCTGTCTCCATTACACACACATCAAAGCCCAATGTCACTCCATTCTTGTCTTTAGTTATGTATCTTTCCCCAGATGTAACACTGCTTTGCTTTATTTGACCTTTTTTCTATTTCACCTATCCATTCCTTCACACCTGCCTCCCTCATCTCTCCCACCTCTCCCTTTCTCTCACCTCCCTCGTCGGTTTCGAAGGACATGGTCTCGGAGGGGGGCCCCTCTCCCTTGCTGTTGAACACAGTGACGGTGAAGGCGTAGTGAGAGTAGGGTCTGAGGCCCCCCAGGACCCTGTTCTCCTCATTGGGCCCTGTCTCCACCACCACACTGGTCTCTGGCTCTCTGGCCCTGCGGCCTCGGTGGTGGCCCCTGGAGCCAAACCTCGTCAGGTGGATCTGGTGAGGAGAGAGGGTAGAGGAGGAAGGTTATAAGCTGTTATAATGCTCTATGTATCTCTATGTAGCTATAATGTAATGTTTATGATATGTAATGTATGCGGCCCCGGTGGTGGCCCCTGGAGCCAAACCTCGGCAGATGGATCTGGTGAGGAGAGAGGGTAGAGGAGGAAGGTTATAAGCTGTTATAATGCTCTATGTATCTCTATGTAGCTATAATGTAATGTTTATGATATGTAATGTATGCGGCCCCGGTGGTGGCCCCTGGAGCCAAACCTCGTCAGGTGGATCTGGTGAGGAGAGAGGGTAGAGGAGGAAGGTTATAAGCTGTTATAATGCTCTATGTATCTCTATGTAGCTATAATGTAATGTTTATGATATGTAATGTATGCGGCCCCGGTGGTGGCCCCTGGAGCCAAACCTCGGCAGATGGATCTGGGAGGGAAGAGGTTATAAAGGGTTATAAATCTCTATGTAGCCATAATGTCATGGTTATGATGTTGATATGACACACAGAGGGGGGAAGGAGTAAAGGGGACACAGGAAATGAGACTATTCATGAGTTCATGAGTTATTCAAATTGCATAGACCTTGACAGTCATTGTATCTTTCTTGTAGTGTAAGCTATTTCAGTGCCAGAGCTGGAGACAAACATGTTGAAGGTGCAAGTTACCTTATATCCAAGCAGGTGTCCTCTGACAGTCTCTTGGTCCACTGCTTCCCACGTTACCCTGATGGCTGAACTGTTGAGCAGCATCACACCCACATTCATAGGAGCCTCCAGGGGGACTGGAGAAAGGGAGGGAGGGAAGGAAGGATGGATGGGTGGAGAGAGGGAGGGAGGGAGAGAGGAAGGAGGGAGGGAGGAATGGGAGAAGGAGGGAGGAGGCGGTA